>NC_080177.1:31380626-31691231 GCF_950295315.1 Erinaceus europaeus
TATTTAGGACCCTTTGGCCTTCTTAAACCTTTACATCTTTGATGTTGTCTAAACTAGATAAGTTTTCAGATATTATATCCTGAAGAATTCTTTCTTCCCCTACCTCTTGTAAGCCAATAATGTGTATATTATTTCTTTTGAAGTCATCCCATACGTCTCTGTTGTTGTTTTCAGTATCTCTTACTCTCATTTTGAGATCTCTTACTTCTTTCTTAGTTATCTCTAATTCATACTCATTCTTGCTAATTATGTCTTCAGCCTCATTTATTCTAGTCTCTCTCCCCTGTACTATTTTCTGGAGTTCATCTATTTTGTTACCCTGTTCTGATACTGTTTTAGCTTGTTCAACTAGTTGTGTTCTTAGCTCAACTATTTCAGCTGACAGCTCTCTAATAACCTTGAGATAATTTGTGTTTTATTCCAGAGTCTCATTTGTTGTTTCTGCATTTCTGATGACTATTCTCTCAATCTCTTTATGCACTCCTGTGACTATTTATGTTACTAGTATTTGGATGTTGACCTCATTATTTTGTCCTTCAACATGAGCGGCTTTTAGCTGGACTTTTGTCCTGATTCATTTCTCCAATGTTTCTCCTTGGTTTAACCATTCTATATCATATGTTATGAGGTCCTTCTCTCAAAACTATTCAAAGTACTGATCACTCTCACCTGGATTGACTTGTGTCTAAGTAAGGTACTTAAAGGGTTCACAGTTGTGGAAATTAACAGTTGTTTCATTATTATTTCAATTCCAGAGTTGGAGCACAGTAGCTGTTAAAGCCTCTTTTGTTCTTTTTCTTCCCTGTAGGCTATGGGAGCCTACTTATTAGCTTTATCACTCACTCCAGACCAAGAGATAAAGCAAGTTGGGGGAGATATAATACAGTGATTATTGGGAGTCGGGTGGTAGCACAGTGGGTTAAGCACAGGTGGCACAAAGTACAAGGACCAGCATAAAGATCCCAGTTCAAGCCCCTGGCTCCTTACCTGCAGGGGAGTCACTTTTCAGGCGGTAAAGCAGGTCTGCAGGTGTCTTTCTCTCCCCCTCTTTGTCTTCCCCTCCTCTCTCCATTTCTCTCTGTCCTATCCAACAATGACAATAATAACTGCAACAATAAAAGCAACAAGGACAACAAAAGGGAATAAATATTTTAAAATAATAATAATACAGTGATTATGCAAGGAGATTCTCACAGCCCAAGGATCCAAAGCTCTGGGCTCAATTCAACTTCTCTGCCAAGCCTGGCATCACTACTGGCCCCTCTGAATGTCTATACAAGTCCTGTTTATTGTCTGTAGGTTCTTAGTCAATTATTCACCATGTTCTCATCAGGAGAACAATGTGGAAAGTTTCCCACTACACAGCCCCACTGCTAGACCAACAAGGTGTAGATCTTCTCCTGAGTTTCCTGGTCAGTTCTTTTGTCCCCTGATGTCAGCACAGGGTCTCCTCACTGCTGCTCCAATCTTTGAGGGTAGTAGCAATGGAGACTCACAGTTGCATTTAGTGAGACTTAGGTGAGTCTTGTCCTCCCTTCAGTAGTCTTTTTGTTGGTAAAACAGACTGGAGGTGGTGCATCAACTGATAAACTGCTGGACTGTAACCGGACACTTAATCTTTCACAAGGCTCCTCTCTGTCCAGGAGCCACACATATTTATACTCATACATGATTTGGTGGGTTCCTGAAGTCATTTTAGTCCTGCCTTATTGAAATCCCAGATGATATCCTTTGGTATTCCTAGTTGACCTGGGAGAGGAGAGGAGAGAAACACAGCTGCTGCTGCTCTGTAGCCCCACCTCCAGAAGTCTGCATATTATTTTTTTAGTTAAGCAAAAATAGCTTATCCAATAAATCCTTATTCAGATTTTTGCAGTCCTTACTTTGTTTGATGAGATTAGCTTTGGAGTGATTTTGGGATAGGATGTATAATAGGAGATAGGTGAGGAGTGTGTGCAGATCTAAGTTGAAACTGTTTCATTAGATACGTTAGGATGTCTTTTTTAGGTCTTTCAACTTGCTTCATTAGGTCTTTCTACTTACTTCATTTACTGACTCACTGCAAACTATTGTGCACTTTTGCTTTAAGTATGTATTTTCCCCTAACTAATAGATAATTGTACATATGCCCTATCTCATGGGCCCTGGTCTCTATCTCGGTTTTGAAGTTTTTTGAAGAAGCTCACCCCCTGAAATGGAATTAAGGAGTCCTATGGGCTAGGAAAGAGGAATGAATCTGAAGGTTTGACATTCCATGCCTGATATCTCTGGACACAGTCCAAATTGAAGTATGCTGAGATGGTATTGGTTGCATTGATTAGGATTTGCTGTATCATACAAGACCTTGCCATAATTTATGTCCTTTTTTGCTATTTATATATAGTTGTATCTTATAAAGTGATGCCACCAGTTGCTTCTGTTCTCCCTAGTCTAAGCTTTTAGGAGATTTAATATTTCAAATAACAAGTCATCATTAGAAATGTATTAACAATTTGAGCCTACTGTTAAAATTCAATCTGATTACCAGTTGGAAGTTTTAAGTGCTTAGATTGAAGGAACTATTCATATTCAGAGCTATGGTCTATGCATAAAAAATTGAGGCATTCGATCCATTTCCCCCCCTTGCATTAATTAAATACTGATTTATGAGACTATAAGTTAATATGAATGTATATTAACACTATTCCCATCACCAAAGTTCTATGTTCCTCCCCTCTCCACCCCAACCCCCAAACCCTTCAGTAAAGCTGAACATCTGCTGTCACCCTCAACCCAGATATTTTTACTTTGGTGCCATACTCCAAACTCAGTCAGTTTCTGCTTTGAATTTCCTTTTCTGTTATTCTTTCTCAACTTCTGTTTATGAGTGGAGTCATCCCATACTTGTCTTTGTCTTTCTGACTTAGCTCACTTAACATAATTGCTTCTACTCCATCCAAGATGGGTCAGAGAAGGCTATTGTTCTTAATAGCTGCATAGTTATTCATGGCATTTTCTCCATTTATCTATTGTTGGGCAACATCAAGATACCACCTCACCCCTGTGAGAATGTCATACATCGAAAATGACAGCAGCAACAAATGCTGGAGAGGTTGTGGGGACAAAGGAACCCTCCTACACTGCTGGTGGGAATGTAAATTGGTCCAACCTCTGTGGAGAGCAATCTTGAGAACCCTCATAAGGCTAGAAATAGACCTCCCATATAATTTCTCATTAATTTCTCTCCTAGGTATATATCTTAAGGTACCTTAAGGTACCTTAAGGTACCTGACCAGTGGAATAGAACTGAGAGCCCAGAAATGAGGCCCCACACGTATGGACATCTAATCTTTGACAAAGGGGCCCAGACTATTATATGGGGGAAGCAGAGTCTCTTCAACAAATGGTGTTGGAAACAATGGGTTGAAACATGCAGAAGAATGAAACTGAATCACTGTATTTCACCAAATACAAAAGTAAATTCCAAGTGGATCAAGGACTTGGATGTTAGACCAGAAACTATCAGATACTTAGAGGAAAATATTGGCAGAACTTTTTTCCGCATAAATTTTAAAGACATTTTCAATGAAACGAATCCAATTACAAGGAAGACTAAGGCAAGTATAAACCTATGGGACTACATCAAATTAAAAAGCTTCTTCACAGCAAAAGAAACCACTACCCAAATCAAGAGACCACTCACAGAATGGGAGAAGATCTTTACATGCCATACATCAGATAAGAGTTTAATAACCAACATATATAAAGAGCTTGCCAGACTCAACAACAAGACAACAAATAACCCCATCCAAAAATGGGGGGAGGACTTGGACAGAATATTCACCACAGAAGAGATCCAAAAGGCCGAGAAACACATGAAAAAATGCTCCAAGTCTCTGATTGTCAGAGAAATGCAAATCAAGACAACAATGAGATATCACTTCACTCCTGTGAGAATGTCACACATCAGAAAAGGTAACAGCAGCAAATGCTGGAGAGGGTGTGGGGTCAAAGGAACCCTCCTGCACTGCTGGTGGGAATGTCAATTGGTCCAACCTCTGTGGAGAACAGTTTGGAGAACTCTCAGAAGGCTAGAAATGGACCTACCCTATGACCCTGCAATTCCCCTCCTGGGGATATATCCTAAGGAACCCAAAACAGCCATCCAAAAAGATCTGTGTACACATATGTTCTTGGCAGCACAATTTGTAATAGCCAAAACCTGGAAGCAACCCAGGTGTCCAACAACAGATGAGTGGCTGAGCAAGTTGTGGTATATATACACAATGGAATACTACTCAGCTGTAAAAAATGGTGACTTCACCATTTTCAGCCGATCTTGGATGGACCTTGAAAAAATCATGTTGAGTGAAATAAGTCAGAAACAGAAGGATGAATACGGGATGATCTCACTCTCAGGCCGAAGTTGAAAAACAAGATTAGAAAAGAAAACACAAGTCGAACCTGAAATGGAACTGGAGTATTACACCAAAGTAAAAGACTCTGGGGTGGGTGGGTGGGTGGGGAGAATACAGATCCATGAAAAATGATGAATGAAATAGTGGGGGTTGTATTGTTAAATGGGAATCTGGGGAATGTTATGCATGTAAAAAAAAAAAAAGAAGTAGAAACGCAAAGCAGAAATTGACTGAGTTTGGAGTATGGCACCAAAGTAAGAAAGCAGAAGTACACTAGAGTTCGCAGTGAGTACCTCCCTAATACTTCCTCTCCACTTTTCCAAGCTTTGGGTCCATGATTGCTCAACAATTTGTTTGGCTTTGTATGTTAACTCTCTTTTCAGTCACCAGGTTCCAGGTGTCATCAGGATGCCGGCCAGACTTCCCTGGATTGAAGACCCCACCAATGTGTCCTGGAGCTCAGCTTCCCCAGAGACCCACCCTACTAGGGAAAGAGAGGCAAACTGGGAGTATGGACCGACCAGTCAACGCCCATGTTCAGCGGGGAAGCAATTACAGAAGCCAGACCTTCTACCTTCTGCAACCCACAATGACCCTGGGTCCATGCTCCCAGAGGGATAGAGAATGGGAAAGCTATCGGGGGAGGGGGTGGGATATGGTGATTGGGCGGTGGGAATTGTGTGGGGTTGTACCCCTCCTACCCTATGGTTTTGTTAATTAATCCTTTCTTAAATAAAAAAGAAAAAAATAATAATAAAAAATAAAAAATAAATAAATAAATAAAAATAAAAATCTAAAAATTAAATAAAGTGATTGAGAGAAAAAAAAAAAGAAATTAACATAATATGTTCTCACAGCTTTTGAGCTAAATCCTTAGTGGGTTAGGCCCATGTTGCCTGCTTATTCTACCCAATTTCTGTTTGATTCTGAATGGTTTTTCAAGTGAGCTGTGAATCTTGTTGAGTATTTTTAGAAATAATTCTGTCTCTTCTAACAAGACCAAAGCCACTTATTCAAAGCAGTGGTGAATTTTGTATAGGAAAAAGTTAACTTCCTTTGCCCTGGGATTACCCGAAAATCTACCTAAAGTACATTCTCAGAATCAAAGGAGACTAGAAAGCATAGCATGCATGTCTCAGTGGGGACCACTTCTACCAGAAATACTTGGTTAACCTGCATTATTTAATATTTAATGGTTACAGTCATAACATAAAGAGTTAATATTTCATTGTACTGAAGTGTAAACTTACTTCGGAGGTAAAAGTATGTCTTTCAGTGGGTTAGACAAGTGAGAGAGGGCAGCAGAGAATTCACCCAGGTGGTAGAGAGAATGGGGTTTAGCATGTTAATGAGGTGTGCTCCACTCCCAAGGTCTCAAGACTTGTTGCTAAGCAATACCCATTACAGCAGTGTAAAATGTATGAAAACATTATTTAGTTAAGGAAACAACAAAAGCCCTTGTTGGTTTTTTTTTTCCCCAGAGGAGGCTGCAATAATACATAATTTCAGGCCAAACCTACTCAAGAGCTCATAGGAGGGTTACAGAGCAGCCACAAATTATTCAGATTTATGAAGGTGTAGGAAGAGATTAGCAAGAACTTGATGTAAAATTGGGTTAAGCCTCACTGCCATCTATCACTCCCCTGAAGCACAACAATAACCATAAGTACAATAACATTATGGGGAACCACATATACACCAGAGATTTATTTTCCCAATATAATATTATTAGATCAAAACGGGTTTAAAGTTCATTCTTTGTAGGTAGAATTTTTCAGTCACACAAAATTGTTTCTACATTAAGTCATTTACACACACACACACACACACACCGTTATCAAAAACATCAGATATAGCCAATATTCTAACTTTACATACATATATTTATTTTTAACAACACCTATTTTTGGTATGTAACTTGAAAATGCTAGAATTCTTTTTTTTTTTTTTATAAAACAGAAACACTGACAAGTCTATAGGACAATAAGGATACAATTCCACACAATTCCCACCACCAGAACTCCGTATCCAACCCCCTACCCTGATAGCTTTCCTATTCTTTAACTCCCTAGAAGTATGGAAATTGCTAGAATTTTAACTACTTTGGAGGCTATGTAATCCCCTTAATACTTTTATATTATTGTATATTGATAATGGAGGGCCATAATTTAATAAAGAGAAATTTGTCCCTGCCCTGAAGAAGTTATATTGTCATTTCTTTATTATTATTACATTTTAAAATGAGAAATAAATACAGAGGAAAAGATAGAGGTAGACATAAAGAGACCAGAATATTGCTCAGCTCTAGTTTATGGCTGTGCCAGGAACTGAATCTGGGATCTTAGAGCCTCAAGTATAAAAATCTTTTGCATAAACTTTATGCTCTCTCCTCTGACCTATGTTGGCATTTCTAATCATGTAGGGTCTATATTTAACTGCCTTGGAGACAAAAGGTATTTTTATTTGGTTTTGTTGCTCATATTTGAGTGTTGCTTTTGCTATATTGCCAAATGTAAGTCCAACCTACAGGGAAATGAATCATTTATGATTTTATATATTCCTTCCTATAGCCTATAGGTGAATCTTATCTCTAGGGAGAGGATTATGATCTATTTTATTATTCCTCTTCACATCCTAGGATATTTTTTCTTTTTAATTTTTTTATTAGTTATTTAATAGTTTACAAGATTATGATTCAAAAGGGGTATAGTTCCAGACCACACCTACTCCTCAATGCTCTGTGTATTCATACTCACTATGATAGTACCACCACTATAGTTCTCTCAAAGTCTGTGAACCCCCCATGTTCATAGTCAGAATTTGGAAGCAACTTAAATGCCCACCAACTAATGACTAGATAAAGATCGTAAGAAATATATATTCTATGGGATTTACAATTTAAAAAGATGATGTTGTATTCTTTAGGATAAAATGAATGGAACTGGAGGTGATGACGCTTAGTGAAGTAAAGGCATAAAAGACAACTACTGAATGGCTTCACTCATATGTAAAATATAAAGAACTGAAGCACATTAACTTGCAAAAACAAAAATGTAGCCCACATTACAGTATTTTGAAATAAGAGAGAGAGAGTTTGTTGTTGATCAAGCCACTTTTTATAATTTTTCTCTTTCTCTTCTATTCTTCCATTTAGTCTAGTTCCTTTTTCCTTCTTTCCTTATTCTTCTTTCCTTCTCCCTTTTGTTTCTTTATTCTTGTTTTTGCCAGATGCCGCCGTTTTTCTCTTTTCACTTCACTCATTGGTTTTTCCCTTTCCTTGTCTTTTTGTCCTCCATACTTTTGTTCACCAGTCACTTCTTTTTTTTAATTATCTTTATTTTTTAAAAAATTATATTTATTTTCCCTTTTGTTGCCCTTGTTGTTATAGTTATTGTTGTTGTTATCATTGTTGTTATTGTTGCTGGATAGGGCAGAGAGAAATAGAAAGAGGAGAAAACAGAGAGGGGGAGAGAAAGACACCTGCAGACCTGCTTCACCGCCTGTGCAGCCACCCCCTGCAGGTGGGGAGTCAGGGGCTCGAACTGGGATCCTTACTCTGGTCGTTGTGCTTCATGACACATGAGTTTAACCGTGATCATAGTGCTTGGGAGATGTACGGGGACCCCCTCCTGTACCTCCTGCAGAGAAGGGCAAATCTTACTTGCAGAGCCTTCTCCAGAACCTTGGCACTCTCCAAGACTGGAGACACATGGTTTGTTCCACCCTTCCAAGTCCATTCTTCCTTCAATGGGAAGTAATTTTGGGGAATGGGTGCCTTCAGCAATCCTGCAGGAACAGTCAGAACCAGCCTAACTGGGATTTTTGAGGCCTTTTTTGGAGTAGGACATCGTCCAGGACTCATAATGCGACATAGAAGGATCTAAAAAATCTGGTTCACAGAGCCCAAAAACAAAACCTCCCTACCACTTCTCTCTCCCCCCCTCATTCTTTCTGAATATCTTAAGCTTGATGTCTACCCCCTCTGCTTCCAGTTGTGTTTTGTAAGAGAGTGATTTGAATGACTGAATTTTTTATAGGACCCATTTTGCTCAGAGTACTCTGAAACTTAATTGACCTTATATAAAAATGTTGGCCATGGTTTCTGGAGATGTCCAGAAATAATCCTAAAAGATTATTTTCTCTCTTTTTTCTCTTCCTCTTTTGATTTTTTTTTAAGTCTTGGTATAAATGTGAAATGGTTAGTCTTAAACTGTGTGATTAAAATAAGACATTACAGATCTAAATTTGTGTTTGAAATGATATGTCTTCATAACAAAAGTTTTTCACCTCCTGTGTGTTAAAGACTACATGTTTATGTGTGTGTTTGGTAAACATTAACTTTAAGGTTAAAAGTGTAACTTAGAAGCTACATTCTTACCAGGCAAAGTTAAATGAAGGAGTTTTCAATACGATTCTAGTAAAGGTAAGATTAATTTGCTAAAGTAACTGAGTATTTAAGGTAAAAGTCTAAATATTTAACGTGACAATAAATCATCTCCAAAATTAAAATAAAAATTCTCTATACAAGACATTTTTGAAGGGCCCCCCAAAATGCCCTGTGAACTAATCTTGTGGATATTAATCCACAACAAATCTGGCATCAATCTGTCATTGTAAATGTTCTAAGAAACATTGTCTCTAACCTGAGTTTGTTTAAAGTCTAAGGCAAATTTAGTTAAAAATCAATGTATTTTAACTAAATCTGGACTGAAGATGCTATGCACACCTAGGGTATATTTCCATCTTAAATGGGTGTAACAAAAGGTAGAAAAGACGCTGTTGATATGTAAAGCTCTCATATACCTTCTCAATTAAAGAGGTAGAACCAGCCTGGGTATATGATAAATCACACAATGGTTATGCTAATGATTCTCATGCCTGAGGCTTCTAACAATGCTTGTTCTCTTTACCTTTCCACATTTTATTGCTCATAAATTGTTTAAAAACAACCTTAAAATCATACTTGCAAGGCCTTCTAAAATTATAAAGGTACTTAAACCAATTATAATCATCGAGCTAACAATTATAGTAAACTTCTAACTTGTTACAAGTTTTTTCTTCACAAGTAAGTGATTACAGCTATGTCCAGCCTTCACATGTTGAGGCTTCTACTCATATGGTAAGGTATTAAACTATATAGAAGTCCTGCCATATATAATTTATGTAAATTAACAACAACATTCATATATTTTTCTATACTTAACTGGTATATCTCATTTTGCCACTATAGGCCTGCCTTTGTCAGCCAAAAATTTAAAGACTTTTTCCCTTTTTACTATCACCCATACCACAGACATCCCTTACAACCCCCAAAGACAAACTATTGTTGAGAAGGCCCACCAAACAACTAGGCCCAACTAAGTAAAGAAAAAAGGGGGGGCTACACCCCCCTAATATTTAGTTGACTAAGGCACTAACTACATTAAACCTCCTTTAATATCTATAAAAATTCGAACTAGGTGCCCTGCTAACCATGGGAAGCAGGTTTGTATGTGTTCCTTTCACAGGAATCCTGGGAAATCCAACAGTTACTAAGGGAGTTCTACCTTCCCAACATGCCTTTTTCCTTTCTCCACCCCCTTTCCTAGCCATTTCAGTTTCCAACTTAGCACTTCCGGTTTTATCCTATAAAAGCCACTTCTGTTTCTGGTTTCTCTCTCTTCCCCACCCCTACCTAGAGGAGGTGAGGCTTGCAGACTGGGAGGCAGGTGCCAGCCATAGCAGTTTTTGGCTTCACGTGGCTTAACCTCTGCACTCACACCCGACTCTGGGACACCCACATGAATAAAGATTTGTACTACTACCACCATGAACTTGTTTCCTGGATCATCTCTCCCACCTGCAAAGCTAGCCTGGCACTAGGCCACTTCTGGGTTAGACCTATTGCCCATATGTAATGGTGCCCCCACACTTTTTTTTTACAGCTCTACTATCAAAGGTATATGAGTTTGGATGACTAATTCATTCATGCTAAGATATATATCTAAAGAAATGTGAAAAGTTAAAATTGTATGACTATTTCCTAAACAAATGAAGAAACAGAATAGTGTCAATAGCACTAAAGTTTCATCATGTCTACTAATTCCTTTTGAGATTCATTAATGATATTGAGTATAATTGGAAGTCGATCACTTTCACTGTGATGTAAAATCCATTTGATATTCTGTTGGTCAATAATTTTCTGTGTTATACTATTTAGGGAAGTTGAGTAGTTTCTAATTTTAAGCAATCTGAGTGATGCTGCTCTATGAATTTATACATATGGCTCTTGACCCTTAGATGCCCAGTGGGTAAATATTTAAGATCTCATTCATAGGGCTGAGAAGTGGTACACTCAGTACAGTGCAAACATTACCTCAATGTGCTAGGACTTAGTTAAACCCCTCAGTCCTCAATTGGAGGGCTGGAGGGAGTAAGCTCTACCATCAGAGGAGCCCTGCTTGGTCATACCATAATCTAAGTTGGAACTCAGCCCCCACTACACTGCAGAAAACTTTCTTGATATAGCATCTGTCCTTTATCTCCTTATCTCTCTGTCTATCTGAAAAAGTTGACCCAGAGTGGTGAGACCCTGGCAAAGACAAAAATATAAAAAATAAAACAGAGCATGGGAAAGAGGATAAACAACTAGCAAGCTTTGCCACACAAGTATCATTATGCATAATTATATATTTGTGTGATGATCCAAGATCTGCACTCCACTTTAGAGAGTTTCTGACAGAGAGCGGGAATCATGGCTATCTTTTTTTAAACCACTCCATGTAATAGGAAATCAAATATTTGTCGAAACTTGTCATTATATAGTGTTAAATTGCTCACAATATGCTCTCCCATTAGACATAATTATTATAATTTATATCAAACAATGACACTTTTTTAGTGGCTACTAAAATGAACAATATAGTCAATGTGGAATTTGGCCAAAGCAGATGTTTAGTTATTTTTCATCTTAATAGTAGATTACCACAAGCAATCTATGTCAAGGCATCTCATAGTTCAGTAAATATACATTAGAATTTTCCAGCATCTATAGAGTACCTTTCCATCCTTAACTGCTTTGACATTTCACATCTGTCTCACATTAATATTCTGTTGGTTTTCAAAAAAGACATTGTGCTAAGTTTAGAACCTGAAATAACTCATGAGCTAAAAAAAATAAAGTTTAATTAAGCACCAAACGTTGTGTGTCCAGTTCATTTACCCTTGGCAGAATATAGCTTTCATCAGAACAGCATATATTGCTGATTATAAAATCTTTAAAGGTTCCCAGGACAAAGGATGAGTCCAAGAAAGCTAATCTGATTATCTTACTGTAAAAACTTAGATGTATGATAACAGTCATTCCTTCAAAACACAATTTTAAAAGTCAGGCACAAATGGCATGAGCAAAGCTTATTCTGCAATACATTTTCAAGGGCTAAGTGATGGTTCACTTGGTAGAACACACATATTACCATGCTGCACAAGGACCTGAGATTGACTCCTAGGCCCCGACCTCCAGAGGTAGGCAGTGCTGCAGGTACCCCCACCCTCCTCTCTGTGTGTCCTTCTCTCCCTCTTTCCCTATTTCTATTTCTCATTATCAAAACAAAACAAAAAAAAAGGCTGTTGTAAGCAGTATAGTGGTGTGGGCAAAGGGACTCAGCAATAACCGTGGTAACAATATATAAATGAATGAATGAATTTCACACCCAATTGGAAAGGATTTGGTTGAAGCTAGGCATACAGAATGAATCAAGTGTATTTTCAAAAGTACAGAATCATATCAAATGGAAAAATCACTTTCTGGAACTAAATAGCTCAAGAAGCCAAGATATATATGCTATTCTGGCCCATAACACTTTCATTCCTTCAATTTATGAAACTATTGCTAAAAAGACACCCATATTCTGCAAGTGACTGCTCAAACACTCATAAAGAGAAACTGACTAATGAAATAACAGAGTTTCTACAACTACGTAAATGGTGACCTTGACCTGGTCACATTTATCTTCCTCATCTTTAAAGTCTTTGTGGTAATTCAAGCAATAGGAAGAGAACCACTTCTACACAGAGCTTGTTGTTATGGAAACTTTGATGAACATGAAGGAACAGAATAAAAGAAACAAAATGAAATCCCTCAAAAAAAAAAAAAAGAAAAGCTTCACATTCAGTATGTATTTTGTGTGTTCTATAGACACCAGACATTACAATGGGTACTACTGCTACAAATGTGGACAAAACAGGCTTGATTTCTGCCTTTAAGAATTCATGTCTGAAGAGGACAATGTGCTTAGAAAACTCCCAGAGACCCACCCTACTAGAGAAAGAGAGAGGCAGACTGGGAGTATGGGCCAACCAGTCAATGTCCATGTTCAGCGGGGAAGCAGTTACAGAAGCCAGACCTTCCACCCTCTGCAACCCACAACGACCCTGGGTCCATGCTCCCAGAGGGATAGAGAATGGGAAAGCTAACAGGGGAGGGGGTGGGATATGGAGATTGGGTGGTGGGAATTGTGTGGAGTTGTACCCCTCCTACCCTATGGTTTTGTTAATTTATCCTTTCTTAAATAAAATATAAATTTATTTAAAAAAGAAAAGGAAATGAAGTCCAGACCCATCTGATCCCCCTCTCCTATTTTTAAATTTTTTTTGGTATATTTAAGTTCATCTTGCTTTTTAAATATATTTTTATTTGGATAAATGGAAAATTGAGAGGGGAAGGGGAGATAGAGAGAGGGAGAGACAGACAGACACCAGCAGCCCTGCTTTACCACTAGTGAAGCTTTTTGCCTGCTGGTGGTGACCAGGAGAGTGAACATGAGTACTTGCACACTAATGTGTGAACTTAATCAGATGTACCACTGCCTAGTCCCTTTGGCATATTTAAAATAAGAAAATGAAGATGAAAGCAGCAGAAGTAACTTCCATTCACTGAAAACAGACTTGCTTTCTTATTATCTTGACATTATTATTATTAGTTAATCATCTAATTCATTAAAAACTGTCTGACTCTCTAGTATAAGTACATGGAAAAGGGCCCAAATACTAGTTCTTGTTGGGCTATGTCAAAAGGGCTCTATCAGTTCTGATTAATAATGCCATTTTTTTCGGGGGGGGGGGGTCCATAGCTTTGGCGATGTCTCCATGAAAATAAGCTGAATAAGTAAAGCCAACCAACATGATCTCAAGATGAGCTGGTGTCCTGGAGGACATATCTATAGGCCCACAGAGTTGCTTTGAACACAGTGCTTTTGTACTATGTAGGGGTTCTCACTTTGTCTAACTTTCATATTTTCTGTTGACAGAAGTTGATATATTTTGTAATTTGCTGGGTCATACAATGAAGAACATCTGTGGGTACTTATTCTGTCATAATCCAGACCTCAGGTTGCTCCATTTAATGGCCTATATGAAACCTACTTATCTCACAAGGTGCTATATTTCAGACGAGGTTCTTCAGTTCCACCCCATAGAGTAGAATAAGCTTTAGCATCCATCACACCCACAACTCTATAAGACCAGTCACTGTTGCTTTCTTTCTTTCTTTCTTTCTTTTTTTTTTAACATGAGCCATTAGGCAGCAGATGATGTCCAACACAGCAATGAGGTCATCTTGGTTCAGGTTTGAAACACTACTGATAAGGAAGCTAATGGATCCTTTCATGAAGGAGAGAGTGGAGTGATTTTATTATTATTTATCAGAATAGAATAGAAACTAAACATAAAAATATTAAAAGTAAAAAAATCAAGATCATTGTATAATAAAACTGGATTAGAAGTATTTGACATGTTGCCCCAGAAAAGGATAGAGAATTAGGAGTTTGGGTAGGAAGAAGGCATACAATTCTTTGTTTTCAAGTGTATTCTTCCCACTAGTGAAAAACTAATGTTTGGCATATTTTAAGTAGCACCTTTAGTAATAGGATTGTGTAAATACAAGAAAGGCCCCTTCTTTGATAGTTAACAATGTTACATAAATAGTTTTTGTACTTTAATAGAGTGCCTCTAGTTGAATGGGGTTCTTCCTTTCAATTAATATCTTGGTTTGCAGTTTTTACATCCTCTGAAAAGTCCATTTGGCTAACAGACAATAAAACTAAGGTCATCTGTTTCTCTTGCTTTTCCTAGGTTATCTTCTTCTACTGAATTATCATCTCTTGTATCCTCAGAATCAGTTTCTGAGCGTTATAAGCTACCTTTAACATCATTACAGAATCATCATTCTAGAATATTAACAATGTCCTTCTCTAACAAGTTGTACACAGGAAAAAAAAAAAAGTAAATACTGATACCATTAAGTTTTCTACTTGATGACCAAGCCAAGGGAAAAAAATACCTATAGTAGCCACTATTTTTACTTAATTACAACACAGACAAAACTATCCTTAATTTTGACTTAAGGCATATCTTCAGGGGTTGTACTCAAAATCAATTGGAACAAAAGCAAAAATCAACAAAGGAGAATAAATTAGCCTGAAAAGCATAGCAAAGAAAAAAGAAAACATTTATTGAGATGGAGAAAACATTCAAATATCAAAAGGTTAATATCCAGAATCCTAGATGTAGAAATAAGTCACGAAATTCAACTACTGGGGGAAAAAAAGGACCTAATTAGAAAAATGGGAAGCACTGAGCAGACACTTCATAAAAGAGGATATGTAAATATGTAACAGATACGTGTATAAAATGTTCATAGTTTTCTATTAGAGAAATGCAAATAAAAATAGTGAGACACCACTTCACACTTATGAGAAGGGCCTATATCACATCAAAAATGGCCAAAGACAAGTGATGGCAATGATGTGGAGAAAAATGAGCTTGTGTTTGCTATTGGTGGGAAGGTGACTGTGTGTGTGTGTGTGTGTGTGTGTGTGTATGTATGTTTGGAGTCTGGAGACCTCTTGAATTACTAAAAATAGAGGTACTATGATCCAGTAATCCCTCTCCTAGGTATCTATCCATAGAACACAAAATCACTAACACAAAAAGATATATACATTCTTTTTTTTTGCCTCCAGGGTTATTGCTGGGGCTCTGTGCCTGCATTATGAATCCACTGCTCCTGGAGGCCATTTCCCCCACTTTGTTGCCCTTGTTGTTACCATTGTTATTGTCCTTATTATTGTTGTTGTTATTGCTATTGGATAGGATAGAGAGAAATCAAGAGAGGAGGGGAGCCAGAGAAGGGGAGAGAAAGATAGACATCTGTAGACTTGCTTCACCACCCATGAAGCAAGCCCCCTGCAGGTTGGGAGCAGGAGGGGGGGAGGGGCTGGAACTGGGTCTATGCCAGTCCTTGTGCTTGGCACCACATGCGCTTAACCCACTGTGCTACAGCCGGACTACCCCCCTTTTAAAAAGGGATTTACTTAAAATAGCCAAGATACAAAAAAAATCCAAAATGAGTGGCTAAAGATGTGGTTTACATATAGAAAGTTATACTACTCAGTTATCAGAGTACTAGAGACCTTGCCCTTTGCTATAACATGATGGTTGTGCTAAGCAAAATGTCAGCAAGGGAAGTTCAAACACCAGATGATCTAATTCATTTGCATATACAGAAATAAAACAAAGGACTGACTTTTAATAAAGTCAGTCAAAAACTAACCCTGAGACTCCAGTGCAGAAATGAGACTATGAAATAAGGAGGAAGAAAGGAATCAGGGGGAAAAGTTCATTCAATGGGCTGTAGTGGGGGAAGGAGAGCCACAGTTTGATTATGGGCATAATGTGGTTCCACACAATTTGAAGAGGTGAAATTCGACACCTAAAATGTACAAAGCCTTGTAAACCAGTATTACCTCAATTATAATGAAATAAAATTACAATAACTTTATTTAGGCAAAAAAGGAAATATCTATCGCTCATTGGTCAAAAGAGCAATTAATTAAAAGGCAAGGGTCGATGCAAAAAAACAAACCAGATTTATTAAGGTGCTAGCAAAAACCTCAGAAGACGGCAGTCTCAAAAAAATCTTTCCACTGAGGTTGCTGTTCAGAGTTTATAAAGGGAAGGGCAAATCTAATCACACAACCATCTGAAGGATACAACATCCTATCTTAAGGCTGTTCATCTGGGTAGATGGTGGTTTTTGATAAGAAAAACTGATTCAGTGAAGGTTGGCCGTCTTGTCCCTTGAGAAGCTTTGAGACAATATTAATTAAATACCTTCCTAGATAATATCCTAAACAATCTTTTTTTGTGGGAAACTCCTGGTTTATCACTCTTAATAGCTGGAAAGCAAGATGGAATTTGTAATACTTGCTCACTACCAACATCATTTGAAATCATGCATCACATTAATAAATTTAAGACGTTTGCAATTAACAGGAAAAGACTGCCTTTCATTCTTTTTGTTCACTGTTTTTAGTTTTGGTATTTATGTTTAGAAAGAAAAGTATAACAACCAGCTGGATAGTGATTATTAAATTTTCAAAATATACAATGCAATTGGAAATAATAATCAGGAACAATGTTTCCAACAGATTCTAATGGTGAGAATATGGCTGATACAATTAATGGCCATCATTTGAACAATTTGTGGAGTATCTAGGTACCTCTTTAGGCAAAAGTAAGTCATAGGCATGAAATCCAGGTAGGGGATGCTGCTGTGTTTTAAACTGATTCACAGTTTGACAGAGCAAAGTGATCTTATAAAGAAAAACAAAATGTTCGAAGCTCATCTGTGATGAGGGGACTCAGTTCAAATGAAGAAAGGAAGACTAGGCTAGAATCAAAAACAGTAGGGTGGAAATGACTTGTAACTCCACAGGTAAACACATATTATTGTGATTTACTAAACAAGAGACCTAGATGTTCGATATTTTTTTGAGGGCATTATAGCCACATTTAATTGTAGGAAAAATACTAAAACTTCACCAGTAGAGATCCAAAAGGCCAAAATACATATCAAAAAATGCTATAAATCACTGATTATCCAAGAAATGCAAATAAAGACAAAGATGAGATACCACTTCACTCCTGTGAGGATGCCATGCATCAGAAAAGATAGCAACAGCAAATTCTGTAGAGGTCCTGAGAGCAAAGGAATCCTCCTGCACTGCTGGTGGGAATGTAAATTGGTCCAGCCCCTGTGGAGAGCAGTCTGGAGAGCTCTCAGAAAGCTAGAAATAGGTCTTATGATCCTGCAATCCCTATCCTGGGGCTATGTCCTAAGGAACCAAACATACCCATACGAAGAGATCTGTGTATACCTATATTGACAACAGCACAATTAGTAATACTCCAAACTTGGAAGCAGCCCAGATGTCCAACAACAAATGATAATAGTATATAGAATGGAATACTACTCCGCTATTAAAAACGATGAATTCTCTTTTACTTCATCTTGGATGGAGCTTCAAGGAATCATGTTAAGTGAGATCAGCTAGAAAGAGAAGGATGCATTTCACTCATGGGCTCTAGAACAGAAAGGTGAAACACAAAGTAGAAGTTGAACTGGGGGAGTCGGGCTGTAGCGCAGCGGGTTAAGCGCAGGTGGCTCAAAGCACAAGGATCGGCATAAGGATCCCGGTTCGAACCCCGGCTCCCCACCTGCAGGGGAGTCGCTTCACAGGCGGTGAAGCAGGTCTGCAGGTGTCTATCTTTCTCTCCTCCTCTCTGTCTTCCCCTCCTCTCTCCATTTCTCTCTGTCCTATCCAACAATGACAACAACAATAATAACTACAACAATAAAACAACAAGGGCAACAAAAGGGAATAAATAAATAAAATAAATATAAAAAAAAGAAGTTGAACTGGCAATATATTGCACCAAAACAAAGAACTCTGTGGAAGAAAGACACAAACGGGATTAGGGTTGGGAAGGCTTTTCTAGATCTTTGTACAGAATGATGTAACTCATCTGGGAGTGAGAGTATTTTTCAGACACCTATTTTGGTAAGATGAGAAGTTGAACCTATGTGCCAACTACTATAGTGTAAACCACTACCCCCCCAATATACATATATAAAGAAAGAAAAAGTAAAGAAGATAATTCTGTGGAAAATTATGGCAGGACCATCTAAATCTAAGCACATGTAGTCTAATGATTTTTCTCTATGCACACAGGCTACTTTATTTTATGATGTGCAAGAGAATTTTTTAGAGATTAGAGATTTTGTTTAGATTTAGAGATTTGTTTGTCCTTTTTGCAGTGCCTTGGAATGTAAAGTTGCTTTGTTCTATAAATATTTTGTTATAACTACTGGTATTTATTGCTATAAAATCCCCTCTTATGACTGGTTTTGCTACATTCTCTAAGTTTTGATATAGTGTACTTTATTTTCACTTATCTCAAAATTGACCTCTTGACTCATTTTTTAACATATTGGTTGTTTATGCTCTCTTTAATGAATAGCATTAGAAAGTGTAAAAATTGAACTGTTTAATTTTTTTTTTTAGATTCTCAATCTTATCCCATTGCCCTATCTTTATCTGTCTTTATGTCAGTACTATAATGCCAATTATTGTAACTTTGTAGAAAATTATGAAATTGAGGTCTGTTTCCTTTAATTTTGTTATTTTTTTTCTCTATATTCACCTGGAATATCTGGGTCCCTTAAATTTCTCATGAATTTTAGCATCAACTTATCTATTAACGTTAAAAAAAGAACTCAATTGGGATTTTGGTAGAAATTATTTTCAATCTCTAGATCACTGTCATTTTAATCCTCTTGTTTTTGATCTATGAATATAAACATGCTATGATCTCATACTTACACATTCATACACTCACACACTCTCTCTCACACACAAACATATACACTCAACAAACTCACAAAACACACACAGAGACACACACATACACACAAGCTCACATAATTTCTTTTACTTATTTTTCAGTTTTTATTTCTTTCATTTAGTTCTGTTATCTTGTCTCATTCTTGAACTAGGCAACAACATTAAGTTACTTTGTATATCCCAGAATACTGAAATGATCTCATGCTTGATTTCACTAGACTTTTTCATTCAGAGAAAGGGAAAAACAGGAGAGACAGCCCACAGCAAAAGAGTCTCAGGTGCCATGATAGCATACAGCCCAGGTGGTACTGGCTCTTTTTACTTCAAGTCATGCTTTTCTTAGGCAGACATTGAGTAAGTTATTTAACATTTTCAAAGTTAAATAATCCTGTGTACAGTTGCTTGGATTCTGAGTATCTGATGGATATATCCATAAACACTTATTTTCATTTTTAATAATAGAAACAAAATGTTAGGCAAAGAGTGAGCTTTGGATCGAACCTGGGCCACATGGCAAAGCAGCACACTATCCAACTGAGCTATTTCATTGGCACTATAAACACTTTCAAAGTGAAAAAAAAAAAATCAATGTGCTCTCAAGTATACTTCAGACTCCTTATTGGTTGCAGGGTAGTATTTTCACACTAGTCTGGAATCAGGGAAGAGGTGTCCTGAAATGGGCGAGGTGATTATTTCAGTATGTTTGGCTAGGCAACTGAGAAAATAGCATGTCCAAGGCTCAATTTCCAGCATCTCATGTACTAGAGTGGTGCTTCTGGCTTTTCTCTTTATATCTCATGTGCAAATCACATTCTATTGAAAAGTTTTACTAGTTGATCTTCACTTTTCAAAGCATGTAATGAATTTATGTGATTAAAACAAGTATTACACATAATATTCCAAATGATCTCAAATAGATTCATGACCTCCCTATCTACATCTATATCTAGAATATAGAACACTTGAATGGTATCAATAAGCAAATTTCACATGCATTCTATAAGATACTTGATATGCATTCACTCTGGTAATGTTTTTGTCTACCTGCCCTTCTTATAAATAATGAAAAAATAATTGTTCTTTACTTTTATGCTGAATCTAACTGTTGGATTCCTTATCTGTTTCTGATTGAGGTACGAGTGTGTGTCTTCACTTTTGACAGTGAAATTATAATTATTTTATTGAAGTAATGTTGTGTATGACATGTGTAAGCTTTAAGTCTCCATAATTGAGAATTAGCATGCGTATATATTACATTAAGATGACAACTAATAGTCTATCTTTCAGTCATGCCTGTCCTGGTAACCACTTTTGTCTTATAGTTCCAAAGATCATTATTATTTTTTAATTATCTTTATTTATTGGATAGAGACAGCCAAAAGTCAAGAGGGAAGGGCTGATAGAAAAGGAGAGAGACAGAGAGACACCTACAGCACAGCTTCACCACTTGTTGTTGTTGCGGTGGTCTGGTGTCGGGCTGCACCGCGAAGAAGAGAGCGGATGTCCAGAGCAAAGGGGTACACAAATCTTTATTATAGGATGGGGGGGGAGGTTTGGTTCAGACCACATGGAGCCAGCCGGCAATGGCCGACCACGGGGGGAGAGCAGGGAGCGAGACCTCAGAGAGGGAGAGCCGAGAGCCCAGAGAGAGAGAGGGGAGGGTTGAGGGGGCTTTTTATTGGGCGACAACCAGGGGTGCCGTGTAGGGCCAGGATTGGTTGAAAGGGGGCACTCTAGGATTTTGCGGGGCATAGAAAAACCTGGGGGCGGAGACTACATCAGAATAACTCCTCAGCAACATCTCCTCCTATCCCTTTATATCTAAATGGACATAGTAAAGAAAGATGGAATGGAGCAGGCTTAAATGTTTTAGAGGAATGCCATGCTCAGGTGGGAAGATGTAGGACTTTCTGTGGAGGAGGGAAGGCTTAAATGGCTGCGAACCTTGTGAGATTTATGCGTCCTCCTGTGCTCAACCCCTCTTTAGAGAGAGAGACTTACCTGGAGAGACTCATCTCATAGGTTTAAGCGCAGCCTGCTCAACCATCTCTTCACAATATCTCTACATCTTTTCTATCTTTCTATGTAGTAATTGCATAAGATGTACAAAGTCTATAAAAGACTATCATGGGGCAGAAACCTTTTGGGCATAAGCCTAAATGATATAACAAAATAGGAAGGGACAAGTAGGGGAGTAGTAAAAGCCAGTGTGGTGTGAAGGGAAGGATTAGTGTGTAAAGGAACATTCCCTGCTTGGGTGGGGAAAGGGGCAAGGGTACATAATAAGGGGGAGGCGGGAGGCATGACCCATCAAACAGAGGGGCTATTTGGCATTGTATAGTCCTCAAGGCAACAGTCTGTAAAGTCTATGAATTACTCAGGATCAGTCTATGAAAAACCAGCAGCGTGAAGGGAAATAAGCTGCTTCAAAATTGTGTAAAATGTATATAGGGTATGTCAGAAAGTCCGATACAAGTCTCAGTCCGACAACCAGCAATCAAGAGGGAAAAGGGAGATAGAGTGGGGGAGAAACAAAGGGACACCTGCTGCACTGCTTCACCACTTGAAAAGCTTTCCCCTGCAGGTGGGGGCTTGAAGACTCATCCTTGCACATTGTAACATGTGCACTCAACCAGGGTCCTTTTAAACAGATGACTGGCATAGAACTGGACCACTGAGCTGTCTGATCTGCAAGCCACATAGTTACTATGGTTTCACATTCAGAAATGACTTCATTCCCAGAGGGCAGCTTCCAATTTCTGGAGACATTTCATGTTATGAAAAACCTGGGGGCGGAGACTGCATCAGAATAACTCCTCAGCAACAACTTGTAAAGCTTCTTTCCCCCTGCAAGTGGGGACTAGGGGCTTGAACCTGGATACTTGTACATTGTAACATGTGCAGTCAACTAGGTGTGCCACTACCTGGCCCCAAATTATTTTTATTTACTTAGCACATCAGATCTCTATATACCACATATGATGAAAATCACACAGTGCTTGACTTTCTCTGCCTGGTTTATCTTATTACTCAGTATACCCTCTAGGCATTTCAATGACACTTTAAGTGAAAGAGTTTTATTTCATTTTTTTGCCACTAAGGTTAAGGTCTCATTCTTGTGTATATATATCAATCATGCCTACCTTATCCATTCTATAGTAGCTGGGGATTTACGTTTACTTCCAGTTCTTTGCCATCATAATGCTGCAGTAAACATGGAAATGTGTATGGATTTATTCAACTTGTGTTTTAAATTTTTTGACTAAACACCCAGAAGTTGAATAGCACTGTGATAAAAAGTACCATACATCTGAATTTCTTTGTTTTTGTTTCTTTTTTCTATATATAAAAGAGCATGAATTTCATTAAGTCAAGTGCTTATTTTCCAGCTGGAATTATAAGCCAGAAAAATTACTTTAAAACAAGAAATACTTCATTTTCTTTGCTTTTTTGTGCCCATAGTTAATTTATGATTTATTCTATTTCTCTTCTATTTACATGATTTAAAGATATAGTAGATAGAGCATACTCTTATGTGTCTTTCCCTGTGCTTCTTTCTTTAGAGGAGATTTTATTTAACTTGTTGTATTATTAATCCAGAAAAAACTCTTTTTTTCAGTTCTAAGCACTAAATATTCAGTATTTTAAACATTTATTGTGATGAAATACTTTATTTTAGATAATTTGGATATGTATTATTCTCTATACTGTGTCCTATATTTGCATAGCTTAGCAACTGTATTTTGGTGTGACATTGATTAGGTAATAGTTGATCTTTGGTTGTAGAAGTGATTATATATATTTCATTGTGGAGGCCAGTTTCCACATCCTCTCGTGGAAATTTGGCTGGCTATATGAATTAGTAACCCTGAACTTCCCCTTTTTCAAATTTTTACATGCCAAAATTTCATCAGTTAAATTAGATAAAGCTCAGAAATTGTTTCATAGAATCCTTCTAATTTTGGCAAAAACTATGACTTTCCCTCTGCTTAACCTCCATATATTTTGGTTTACTTATCCCTTTTCGCACCCACCCTCATCTAAACTATGATGCAGCTCTTCTTTAAAAATAGAAATAGAATGTCCAAGAAATAAAATGAAAGGGAAGGGTGATTTAGACAGCCAGACAAAGAGGGAAACACCTGCAGCACTGCTTCACCACTCAATGAAGCTTTTCCCCAGGGAGTGACCAGGGACTTGCACCCAGGTATTTGTGCATGTAGCCTGCGCACTACACCAAGTGGACTACAGCCTTGCCCCAGTGACACAGCTGTTTGTAAACATAAAATATCTCCCACTAGATTATAAAATTACTTAGCAGCATAGCCGCCTTCACTATAAATTCTAATTCTCCACTTTTAATTCTAATTCTCTAGCCATCCACTGTGCCCCTTTATATATAACAGTCATTAAATATGTGTTTTATTATTTATTTTATTTATTGCCTCCAGGGTTATCTCAGGGGCTCAGTGCCTGCACTACAAACCCATTGCCCCTGGTGGACATTTTTTTCATTTGTTGTTGTTATTGTTGTTACTGTTGTTGGATAGGATAGAGAGAAAATGAGAGAAGAGGGGAAGATACAGATGAGGGAGAGAGAAAGACACCTGCACACCTTCTTCACCACTTGTGAAGCAACCTACCTGTAGGTGGGGAGCCTGGAGGCTTTAACCAGGATCTTTGCGCTTTGTACTGTGACTTAACCTAGTGCACCACCGCTCGACTCCCCTAAATACATGTACTATGAAACATTCTAGAGTTTTTCTAATAAGCTTACATTTATAAAACTTTAGCATAAAAGTTATTTGTTATTTTTCTAGGCAAGTAGAACCCACAAATATTCCAAAGCTTTCAGAAATTTTTCACAAGTAGAACTGCCCAAAACTACAGGGTTCTAGATAACTATGTGCATGCCATTACTGTATGTGGAAAATTCCGTCTGGAATTGTACGATTTACTGATTTCCCACTCATAAGCAACATTATTACAGTCATGTTATTCCCCATTAATCTATACCTTTAGGATATAGGCAGTGGCATGTCCAGCAAAACATTCATATTGCCATGTGTAAAGGCATGCTTTTAAGCTCCCAGTCTCCAGCAGCAGTGGAGAAAGCTTCTTGAGTGGTAAAGCAGTACTGCAGGTGTGTCTCCCTTTCCTTCTTTTTCTCTTCTCCCCTTTCCCTTTTCTTTTACAAATTTTGTCTCTATCAAAAGGGAGAGCGGGAGAGGGACAAGGAAAAGGAGAAGGAAAACTGCAAATTCTCAGATAGCAACTTAGTTCTTTGTAATTGATATCCCTTGCAATTTTGAAGAATTAGAATCTCTATTTAATTAGACCAAAATCAATTAACAGCAGTATAAAGCAAAATACACCTCCTAGAAAACATACTTTATTTTCTCTTTTTAAAATGATTTTTATTATCTATATTTATTATTGGATAGAGACAGCCAGAAATCAAGAGGGAAGAGGGGAGGGAGAGAAGGAGAGAGAAAGAGAGACATTTATAACCTTGTTTCACCATTTGCAAAGCTTTTCCCCTGCAGGCAGGGACTAGGGGCTTGAACACTGGTCCTTGTACACTGTAACATGTGTGTTCCACCAGGTGTACCACCACTTGGCACCCACTCCTTGATTTTTATTCTGACCCTTAACAGGAACAATCTTTCATTCATTTATCTGCTTAATGATTTATAACCTGTTGATTGTATTATATAGAGAGAACATATATGTATAATATATATAGAAATTGAGGAAGGCAACAAATGATAATCTGTGTTCATAATGGAAAATTCTCATTCTTAAAATATCAGTACTATCCCAAAATGGTACAATTCCAGTGCAAATAGATAATTGTTTCCCTTGGCAGCAGAGTTTCATCTATGCTGTTTGATTTCAAGCATAATGCAATGAAGAGTATAGCCCTTAGTCAATTACTTTATTGTAGTGGGCAGAACACTGGATCTTAGGTGGAAGATTCCATAAGATCAAATCCTAGTCTACAATTTAATTTTTACATTCATCTGGGTAAGTTACAGACCTGAATCTTACTTTACTTGATGTAAAATGTATCATTATCTTCTCTCAAAGATTAGCAATTACCAGAATATTTGTGTACATTTTTAAAATGTTAGCTATAGATACTATTTATTTATTTATTTATTTATTTATTTATTTATTGGGGAATTAAAGTTTTACATTCAGCAGTAAATACAATAGTTGTACATGCATAACACTTCCCAGTTTTCCATAACAGTACAACCCCCACTAGGTCCTCTGTCATCCTTTTTGGACCTGTATTCTCCCTGCCTCCCAACCCAGAGCTTTTACTTTGGTGCAAGATGCCAATTCCAGTTCAGGTTCTACTTGTGTTTTCTCATCTGATCTTGTTTTTCAACTTCTGCCTGAGAGTGAGATAATGCCATATTCACCCTTCTGTTTCTGACTTATGACACTTAACATGAATTTTTCAAGGTCCATCCAAGATCGGCTGAAAACGGTGAAGTCACCATATTTTATAATGAGTATTCCATTGTGTATATATACCACACTTTCTCAGCCACTCATTTTGATTTATTCCTTTATTTCCTCTTTGACCCAGTAGTTGTTAAGTAGTATACTGTTGAGCTTTCACATTTTGAGATCATTACGAATCTTTTGTTGATTGGTAAGTGTTAGTTTAATTCCACTGTGGTCTGAGAAGATGCTTGGGATGATTTCAATTCTCTTGAATTTGCTGATGTTGTCTTTGTGTCCTAATTTATGGTCTACCCTTGAGAATGACCCATGTGGACTTGAGTAAAATGTGTATTCCAGTTTCTAGGGATGAATGACTCTGAAAATGTCCAATAGTTCTATTTTATCCATCTCCTCATTTAGCTCCTTCATGTCATTATTGATTTTCTGCCTGGATGATCTCTCAAGTTGAGAGAGTTGGGTGTTGAAGTGTCCTACTATGACTGTGTTGCTGTTACTATATTGCTGTAGGTCTTTCAGTAGATGTTTGATGTCTTTAGATGGCTTCTCATTGGGTGCATAGATGTTAATAATTGTTAAGTCCTCTTGATAGATTGATCCTCTAAACATTAAGTAGTGTCCATTCCTATTTTTTAATTTATTTTAAAGTCTATATTGTCAGATATGAGAATAGCTGTTCCTGCCCTTTTTTTGTGGGCCATTGGCCTGTATGATAATTTTCCATCCTTGCACTTTGTGTCTATGTTTGTCTTGTTGAGTAAGGTGGGCCTTTAGACAGCATATTGTTGGGTTGTGTTTTCTGATCCATCTTCCTACTCTGTGCTTTCTAATAGGTGAATTCAGGCCATTGATATTTATTGATATCAAAGATTGAAGATATTTTAATGCAATGCTTGTAGATTTTTAGTGTTCTGATATATAGCATATTTATGGTGGTCTGACTGGTTATAGAAGCCCTTTCAGAACTTCTTTCAACTGTTGCTTGTCTGAGAAGGTTTTTATTCCTCCATCTAGTCTGAATGGCAGTCTAGCAGGATACCGTAGTTTTAGTTGAAAGCCTTTCTCATTAAGCACTCGATAGATATCTTGCCATTCTCTTTTGGCCTGTATTGTTCTTGTGGAGAAGTGTGCTGCTAATATTAGGGTTTTCCTCTGTAGGTGACTCTTTGTTTTTCTCTTGCAGCCATCAGGATCCTTTCTTTATCCTTATTCCTTTCCATTCTCAATATGATGTGTCTTGGTGTCTTTAGTCTCGGTTAATTCTGTTTGGAACCCTCTGGGCTTCTTGAACCTTTATGTCTTTGGTGTTATCTAGAGGAGGGAAGTTCTCAGCTATTATGTCCTGAAGAATGCTTTCTTCTCCTCCCTCTCTTTCTTCCACTGGTAAGCCAGTCATGCATATATTATTTCATTTGAAGTCATCCCATAGGATGTTTTCAGTATCTCTTAATCTCTTTTTGAGATTTAGTTGCTCTAATTTGTCCTCAATCTTGCTAGTTCTGTCTTCAGCCTCATTTAATCTATTCTATTTCCCCTCTACTGTTTTCTGGAGTTCATCTATTTTGTTACCCTATTTTGATACTGTTTTAGCTTGTTCAGCTAATTGTGTTCTTAGCTTAGCTATTTTAGCATTCAGCTCTCTTATAACCTTGAGATAGTGTTTTCTTCCATAGTCTTATTTGTTGTTTCTGCATTTCTGATGACAAGTCTTTCAAACTCTTTACTCACTCCTGTGATTATTTCTTTAACTAGTGTTTGGATGTTGACCTCATTATTTTGTGCTTCAACCTTTGGGAGGATTTTAGCTGGACTCTTGTCCTGGCTCATTTCTCCAGTATTTCTTCTTGTTGGTTTAACCATTCTATATAGTATGTTATGAGTTCCCTTTCTCAGTACTTTTCAAATTACTGATCATTTTTGCCTGGATTGACTTGTGTCTAAGTAAGGTAATTAAAGGGTTCACAGTTGTGGAAATTGACAGTTGTTTCACTAATATTTTAATCCCTGATTTGGAGCTCAGTGGCTTAAAAGCCTCTTTTTTCTTTTTCATCCTTGTAGGCTATGGGATCCTGCGGACTTTTAAACTATAAGTAGGCTTCTTAGCTTAATCACTGACCCCTGACCAAGAGATAAAGCAGGGTGGGGCAGAGATAATCCAATGGTTATGCAAAGAGACTCTCACAGGCCTACAACCAGGCTGTGAAGGTATAGATCTTCTCCTGAGTTTCCTGGTTACTTTTCTCTCCCCTGGTGTCAGCACAGGCCTCCCCCCACCAGTACTCCAGTTTCTGAGGGCAGTAGCAATGGAGACTCACAGTTGCATTTGGTTAGTCTTAGGGGAGTCTTCTCCTCCCTTCAGCAGTCTTTTTGTTGGTGAAACAGATTGGAGGTGGTGTTTCAACTGGTAAACTGTTACCAGCCACTTAATCTCTCCCTAGGCTCCTCTGTGTCCAGGAGCCATATGTGTTTGCACTCACCGGTGATTTGGTGAGTTCCTGAAATTGTTCTAGTCCTGTTTTGTTGCAGTCCTAGGAATACCTCCTTTGGTATTCCTAGTTGATTTGGGAGAGGAGAGGAGACAAACACAGCTGCTGCTGCTCTGTAACTGATTCCATAGTCTTTATATTCTTCTCCAGTGCCACCACCATCTTCCTCTGCTGCTGCTGCCAACCTCTCCCGCTTGGTCCCAGCTTCCTGCTCCCAGCTCTGTAATCCCTGCTCCCAGCTCCATAGCCCTGCTCAGCCCTCTAATTCATATTTTTATCATTTGGGCTTCACTGCTTTGAGTGGAATGTTGCAGATAAAGACAGTCAGAAAAGACATGAGGAGAGCAACAAAGGCACCACAGCACATCTTTACTCACAGCTTGCTGAGGGTCAGGCTGGCTAGAGCCTGGGTTGAGTACATGACAAAGCAGACACCCTGCCAGGAGAGCTATCTTACCAGCTCTATATTATTATTTTGAAAGTGAGTTTTGTTATTTTCTGTTATTTAATCAAAAGTAAATCCAGAAGAGTAAGGAGACATTTCCCACCAGAAGAAGTGCTCTGATGGTTCTAGGATATATTAGAAACCATGGCAAGCAGAGATCTCATAGCCACAAGTTGAGGGCTTCATTTTAATTTTATGGAAAATATTTAAATCAGGTATTCAGGTGCCATATGCATAGTGTATACTCAGGCTGAATACTGATTTGTTCAGTGCTCAGTATTTGGTTCACTATTACAACAAATATTTTTTCCCTCAAAACTGCCTTTTATTCATATTTTAAGTTATTGTTTTGAGGTGGCATTGACTAAACATATATGTCTCTTTAAAATATGTGTTGACAATAATACCATGCCAGCCACCAGTATGCCACTGTTACTGTACCTCTACTGCAGGTCATTGGTTTTAAGGTGATCTTGATTCTGCAGTCAAAAGCTAAGGGTCTGCATTTTGTTTGGCTTTGGAAATGCTGCCTTTGTTTTATTTTTATATCAAATATATTAATGAGATTATCTGATTATTTCTTATCTCTTCTGACTTCTTGCACTTAGTATGACCCCCTTCAGTTTTATCTGTGTTGTAGCATCAAAATTATAAGATATAGAATTCACTACTCTATTTGGCATTGAGTTGCTGCCATTTGGATTATAATCACAGAGTGAGAAACAGAATGGCTCATGATGACTTGGATATTTCAACAGGCCAAGGGACTCAAGGGCTAGCACATTTGTCAGGTTTAGATCTTTATAACTCTTCATTAACTAGCTACAATTTCTTTGACCCAATACAGTTTAACAGGAAAGGGTCAGTGAAGAGTGAAAGATCTCTAGCAATCTCAGTTGAATTAAAGCTAAATAGGTAGGCAACAGGTAGGCAACAGTATCTTTTTTAATAACTGATTAAAAAGTTGTGTAAAACTGAACCAAATGGAATCATTTTGATTTTGTCCTCTTAACTACGAGGTCAGGTAAGAACACAGCTATTTCACAGTCTGAATGAACACTTAGCTGTCTTTCCCAGATACTTTACTATTTATAGAAAGGGGCAGCATAATAACTGACAAAGAATTACTGGGGGCTGGGTGGTGGTGCATTTGGCTGAATGCACCAGATTATAGTGTGCGAGGACCAGGTTTCGAGTCTCCAGTTTCCACTTGGAAGGGGAAAACTTTGAGAATGGTGAAGCAGGGCTGCAGGTCTCTTTCTCCTCACCTCTAACTCCGTATTCACTCTTGATTTCTGGCTGTCTCTATTCAATAAATAAAAATAATAAAAAATTAAAATGAATTGCTATGTTTCATAATGAAAAACATGACAGAAAAATCTAGTTGTTGAGGCTTATGTATTTTAATATGTACTTTCATGTGTTCTGGTAAAGTTTTACTTTCTACTTTTTTCCGCTTTTCTTTTGGTAAAGGGTGAGAGACAGAGAGCAATGGAGATAAAGACAACTGCATCACTGTTCTACTGTTTTTGAAACTTTCCTCCTGCAGATGTGAACCAGGGACTTGGTTCTGATTCTTCATGCATAGTAACTTGTGTGTTCTACAGGGTGTGCCACACCCAACTCCTGCTGGCCCTTTCAAGAGAAGTGATGAAACTAAGAGAACTTGAGCAACATAGTATAGCAATTAAGAACATAGACTCTTGGGAGTGAGTGGTAGCGCAGTGGGTTAAGTGCACATGGTACAAAGCACAAGGACCAGTGTAAAGATCCCGGTTTGAATCCCCTGCTCCCCAACCTGAAGGGGGGTTGCTTCACAGGCGGTGAAGCAGGTCTGCAGGTGTCTATCTTTCTCTCCCCCTCTCTGTCTTTCCCTCCTCTCTCCATTTCTCTCTGTCCTATCCGACAACATCAATTACAACAACAATAAAAAGCGGTAAAAAAAAAGAGATAAAATAATAAAAAATTTTAAAAAGAACGTAGACTCTCTGTTCAAGCTGCCTAACTGAATTAAAACATTTGCTTAGATATTTTGAGTAATTTTGAGAAAGTTGCTTTATTTCTTTGTTCTCATTTTCTCTTCTCAATGTCATGGTGCCGGTGAGAGTGCTCAATAGGATCAAAGATATAAATCAGATAAATTTATACCAGACACAAAATAGATTTTCAGTCAATAACAAAACAAATAATGTTTTCGAGCACTTACTTTGGGATAACCAGTTACCTGTATAATTTATACACTTAAATTCATTTAATTCAAACAATGCTTCTATTAATTAGCACTCTAAGTCCTATATTAGAACTAAAGAATCATATACATAGAAGAGCTAATTAATCTACATGGTAGAATGGCAAATTTAATTTTTACATGTTTCTTGGATTCTTTGAATTACTGATTTATTTTACCAGCAGATGAGTAATGTTAACCATTATTATTATTCTAATGTGTGTTCTTCAGTTTTGAGGAAAATGACAGAAAATTTTTACTCTCCATTCTAGACTTATTCTGTTATGGGGCTCTGTATGTCCTAGATAGCATCTCCATCATTGGATTTCACTATTTAACTCATTAACTTCCTTCTCTTTGTTATCTACATGTATCATAGCCACTGTACAATTTGTTATAGAACGGTGAGTATTGTTCATGAAACCATAAGTCCTTTGAAAGTAGGGGACAGAGGAGCTTCTAGTACTGTTCTAAGAATACATTATGGGCTGCATAATATTTTCAAAGAGATTCTTACATGACTAATGGCTTCAGTTTATTTTAAATATAATGTAGGTGGTTTGGAACCTCTTCTGAATACTGAAAGGCTATCCCAATGCATTATGTAATACATATTCTGATGAGGTTCATAGAGAGTCTAACTTTTCCTAATTACTGCTCTGGTTAAACAATAAAGAACAAATTGAGCTTTATGTAATGGTATGAATATGAATTCAATAATGCCTAGAATACTGTCCTAATCCTGGCTCTTATTCTGCCACTTAGTTGCCAAAGGAACCCAGAAAATAGATACTCCATGAATTCTGACAGTCTCAATTGCTCCAGTCTCCCAGCATGTCCTTTTGGCACAATGAGGCCACACACATACAGGTTATGCGCTCGGGTGCACATTTATCAGGCTGTCTTTATTTTCCAGAAAATTCAGTTATGCATGAAAAACAACTCAGCTGAAACAGGAGCATTTTCACGGAGGCAGCACTTCATGTGACTAGCTAGAGAAGTATGTTATACTAGAGTTGGGCACTACAGAACTTGCTGTTGTCAAGTGATAACTTTTCTAGACAATTCGTGTATTAGTACAGGAGGACTGTGTTATCATGTATGAGGGCCAATCTGAATGCAATGATCTTTAAGGCACTTTACATGGTTTCTAGGTGTAAGTTCATTTTGACAATGTGGATAAGATTAAGATTGCAGATGTTTGGGGTTTTGTTTGTTTTTTTGTTTATCCTGGTTAAGAGCAATTATTTTCTAATCATTATTTTTGGAAATCATTTTTCATTTAGATAGAAATGGAGAAAAGTAGAGACAACATAGCATTCATGTTGGAGATTGAATATGGGCCTACATGGGAAGTGAGCTCACTATCCTACCTAGTAAGTGGATATTATTTAGATTTTTATCAAATCAAGTACCAGAAGGTCAATAGATTGTCTCTGGTAAACATGAAAGGCATTTATATGTAAAAATAGGAGTGGAGAAATACAGATAACTTATATTTAATAATAGAACGGAAATTGGAGGTACCCACTTCTTTATTAAGTACCAAATTTGCTGAATATCATTAACATTGTTTTGAAAATGGTAAGTACAATATAAAACAATATTGAAGGTCAAGGAAAATATATGGGTAAAATTATTCCTTTTAAGTCAGTTGTATGGTCCTTCTGCCTCTCAGAGGCAAATTATAGGACTTAAATATTCTATAATGTTGTACTTCTTATAAAATGGGAAATAATTATACTATACATTATTACATAATAACTAAGCATAGCAGTATTTACCAATCAATGTGTTGTCAAATTTTGTTAAATATAAATTAGTCACTCCTTTAAGAGAGGTCATGTGGGAACAAATTTCTAATTAAATTTAAAAAAATAGAGCCATTGCTAATGTGATAGATAAGATTAATTCACAGAATTGTTATGCATATAACTGGATACAAATAAGGATAATGGTCAGGAGGGAGTCAGGCAGTGGCTCAGTAGGTTAAGTTCACGTGGCGCAAAGTGCAAGGACCAGCTTAAGGATCCTGGTTCAAGCTCCCAACTCTCCACCTGCAGGGGAGTTGCTTCACAAGCAGTGAAGCAGGTCTGCAGGTCTCCTCTCTCCATTTCTTTCTGTCCTATCCAACAAAAACAACATCAATAACCACAACAATATTAAACAACAAGGGCAACAAAAGGGAAAATAAATAAGTAAATAAAATGAAACTATATATAAAAAAAGAATAATGATCAAGAAACTGCAAGTCCAGTCCTATACTTTCCTTACATGTGAACAAATTAGAGCTTATAGTTTCATAAACAAATATGAAGTTTGTCTTGTAAATGAACTTGACAAATTACGAAAAGTATTCAAAAAATCAGTTATATTTATCAATCATACTAACTGAAACCAAAGCGATCATCTTAGTTTATGATTTATATATATATATGTATGTATATATATATATATATATATATATATATATCAAAATGCTTTTCAAGGAGTTAAATTAAGAATTTAAAACATCAAACTCAAATTCCTTAATTTCGAGAATAGCACTGTTAACATACATGCAATTTAAGAAATTGCTAGAGGCAGAATGGGAGTATGGATCAACCAGTCAATGCCCATGTTCAGCGGGGAAGCAATTACAGAAGCCAGACCTTCCACCCTCTGCAACCCACAAAGACCCTGGATCCATACTCCCAGAGAGATATAGAATGGGAAAGCTATCAGGGGAGGGGACGGGATATGGAGATCGGGTTATGGGAATTGTGTGGAATTGTACCCCTCTTATTCTATGGTTTTGTTAATGTCTCCTTTCTTAAATAAAAATAAATAAATAGAGAAAAAAAGAAACTGCTATATTTATATGTGTCTCCAGTTTCAGCTTTCAGACTGGAAACTTTAGTGAAGTAACTCAAATTTACCATTTCTATGCATTGGGCTTTGAGAAAATCATTTAATCTCCTGACATCTCATCTGATCAAGTCTACGTCTAATCCATCTCTGCTCAATGTGAGCAGCACATTACATAACGTGTATAAATACTGGCATCGTATATAATATTTGCTAAACACGCTATAAATGTCAACCTCTAATAGTCTTCTTTTACTTCCTAAATATATGAGAGTTTTCATAAAAACCAAGGCTATCCTTAGTTATTATGCACAGACCCAGTGGCACCTTTTGTTTGCCATTAGCTTCTTTGTTGGCTCATTGATAAACTGATTGGTACTCCTGTTAGATTAGAGATTAAGTATGTATAATATCACCCTTAGTAGAAACCCAATTTAACCTAACTTCAGCAGAAAAGTAAACGTTTTGATTCTAATAACAGTGCAAGACTGGCATGATTTTTTGGCAGAGCTGGTTGCAGAACTCAGTCATGTCTGTCCTTCTCTGTATTAGTGAGGATGACCAATGAATGCCCCAGGCCCATGCCATCAAAACATTCAGTGCAGTTTAGCAATTATATTAGAATTAAAATGTGACCTGCTTGTCTGCTTGTTTGTATATCTATTTCAAAACAGAATTTTTTTTTTTTGCTAGCTCTATTTATATATTAATCTCTATAGATACTGGAGGGATGAATAGTGGAGTATGTTGTTTTACAACCCCATTAAAATAATACAGAATGAAAAATATTCAAATAAGTCCATTACTAAAGGAACCTAAGTGGTTTTGGATAGAAAAACACAAATAAAACAAAATAAATGTCTGCTTTCTGTCAGCATTGTAGCATATTGTGGAACCAGAATAGTTATTCCTTACAAAATGTCATCTGGATCTCTTTTTTTTTTTAATTTTTTAATTTATTTTCCCTTTTGTTGCCCTTATTTTTTTTATTGTTGTAGTTATTATTGATGTCATCATTGTTAGATAGGACAGAGAGAAGTGGAGAGAAAAGGGGAAGACAGAGAGAGGGAGAGAAAGACACCTACACACCTGCTTCACTGCCTGTGAAGCGCCTCCCCTGCAGGTGGGGAGTTAGGGGCTTGAACTGGGATCCTTAAGCTGGTCCTTGCCCTTTGCACCAAGTGTGCTTAATCCACTGCTACCGCCCAACTCCCCTGGATCTCTTAAAATCAGGGAAAACAGGGAAGCTTGGATATAGCATAGGAAGCCTTTCAGATCCTATTCCTGATAAACTACAAAAAGAAAGAAGAAGAAGAAAAAAAAAAAAAAGAAAAATCACCTGAAAACTCAACAACTAGGATTTCTCCAGAAACTCACAGGAAGCCACGGATGAGTATAGGCATCTGAGGTCAGTGAATAAATTCTCCTAACTCAAAAGCTGTACTTGGCTCCAAACTGGAAGTGAAACAGCTGACCACATTACCTGGAGCAGGAAAATACCAAAGAGAGCACTCTGATTTTTCATCAGAGCTCATCTCTCCAAGAACACTGGCTTCAACCTAATACTTGGCAGAATCTTTATTTAGCTGCTGGACAATAGGGTAGAAAATTTTGGGTCCACCCCCAACCTGTCAACTTCCTATTGTGTGACAAAAACATTTTCTTTTCTCAGTCACTGTTGTCTTTCTTATCTCTTATTTCTCTCTTATATATCTTCTATTTTTTTATCCTATCTCTGTATTCTAAATCATGTGAGTGATAAAAAGAAAAATCTACATGTACTTAAAAGGCACTCAAGACTTGCAGGGAAGGTAAATCACAGTCAATTTTCCCGCTACACAACAAGGGAGTAACAGTGGCTTGCCTTACTCCAGGGATTGAAGTGAAGCAGAAAACAAACAAACAAAATTGTTAAAATTTACAACTGAGAAGTCTTAAGTAACTCACTTAGACACAAGTCAATCTAGACAGGTGTGATCAGTGGATTGAAAATAGGTGACAGGGCAACCTGTTAAGACTCAAGAAACCATACTCCATGTATGAGGGCACCATCTTAATGTTCCAGTCATCTATTTCTCTCCTCAATTTGAACTCAATAGGCCCAAATTCTCATCTTCCAAAGTCAATGTTTACACCATTAGAATAAAAGCTCCACACATTCCAGAGACACACCAAAAGTGACTGACTTCAGCGGTCTAGGAACCAAAGACAAGAGGCTACCTCACATAATACCTGGACAACATCCCTTAGGAAAAAAATTTGAAAAGTCACCAAATACAATGGTCAAACCAAAAGGATACACAGCAGAAATGAACCAGGGCAGAAGCCAAAAAAATTCCACCAAGCCAGAAGCAAATAATAATGAGATAAACATCCAAACACTAATTGATGCACTAATAATATGGGGTGAGGAAAGTTTTTGAATAAATTATTATCAGAAATAGAGAAACAACAGGAGACTCTGTGAAAAAAAAACCCACAATCTTGAGGTAATTAGAGAATTAAAACTTTAATAGCAGAGTTAAGAGTACGATTAATGGCACAAGGTCAAAAAATAGTTGAGCTAGATAAAATAGCCAAGGGAAGCAAAACTGAATTAACAGAAGGAGAAAACAGAATTAGCCAGATTGAGGGTGAATTAGAGAAATCTAAGAAAAAAAGTAAGATAACTAAAAAAGAGATTAACGGACACTGAAATAACACAAAGACATATGGGATGTCCTCAAAAGAACTAAAATATGCATTGTTGGCATGACAGAAGAAAAAAGAGAGGAAGAGGGAGAAAGCATAATACAGGAAGATAATAGAAGAAAACTCCCTTACTCTAAACAAAGGAAAGGATATTGATCCATGAAGCCCAAAGAGTCTTAAACAGAACTGACCTAGACCTAAAGACATCAAGATATGTACTATTTAGAATGAAAAATAATAAGGATAAAGAAAATTTTTAAAAGAAAGGAAGGAAGAGATAAAGAGTAACATACAGTGGAAAACCCATAAAGCCATCAACAAATTTCTTCACACAAAATCTAAAAGCCAAGAGAATGGCTAGATTTATATCAAGTGCTCAATGGGAAAGGCTTTCATCCAGGAATACTGTATCCTGGTAGACTGTCATTCAGACTATCTGGAAACATAAAAACATTCTCAAATAAGCAACAATTGAAGGAATCAACTATCACCAAATTTGTTCTGCAAGAGGTTCTAAATTGCCTCCTATAAACAGTAAAAAAATCACCAAAAACATGCCATATATCAGAAAAATGAGAAGAATTTATGACCCTTAAATATCTTAAATCCATAAAAAATCAATAAACTTCAAGGCCCTAAATAAACTTCAAGGCCCTAAACTTCAAGGCCCTAAAAGGCATAAAGGAGGAGGATGAATCAGAAAACACATGACAATCATATGTTGTCTGCAGGAATCTCACCTAACTCAATAGAGCAAACACAGACACAAAGTGAATGGAAAGGATGGAAAACAATCAAACAAGCTAATAGACCACAAAGGGGGGAGGGTCACAGACAAATTTCCCCATATATGACACAAGAGACTTTCAAATCAATAAAGTAATAAAAATAGGGATGGATTTACTTAATCCATTTTTATTTAATGCTTAGTGACTCAGTCATCCAAGAAGACTTAGTTATTAACATCAACAAACCAAATGAGAGGCCATGTAAATACATCAGACATTACTGAAAGAGAGGCCATGTAAATACATCAGACATCTACTGAAAGAGCTACATCATTATATCAATAGCAACACAGTAGTAGTAGGAGACTTTAATACCCCACTTTCTCAAGTTGACAGATCACTTAGGCAGAGAATCAACAAAGAAACAAAAGACTAAATGAACAGTTATATATATTAGACCTACTGGAACAGAAATATACTTTCTATTCAAGTTCACATGGGACTTTATCGAGGATAGACCATGAAAGACGGATCCACCAAATTCAAGAGCATTGAAATCATCCCAAGCATCTTCTCAAAACACAGAGGAATTAAATTAATATTTAACAACAAACAAAAATTAGTAAAAATCCCAAAATAAAACTGAATAGTACACTACCTTACAACTACTGCATCAAAAAAGAAACTATAGAAGAAATTAAAATGTTTCTAGAATCAAATAAAAACAAAGACAAAAGCTATCAAAATATTTGGGACATAGCTAAAGAAGTACTAAGAGGGAAATTCATAGCCATAAAGGCACATACCAGAAAAAGCTCAAATAAACAACCTAACTACACACATTAAGGTCTTAGAAGAAAAAGAACAAAGCAACCTTAAAGCAACAAGAAGGGATGAAATAACTAAAATTAGGGGAGAAATAAATGATATAAGAAATAAGAGAACCTTAAATATATCAATGAAACTAAATGTTGATTCCTCAAAAATGTCAGCAAAATTGACAAACTCTTAGCCAGACTCACTAAAAAACAAGGGAGAAGACTCAAATAACAACAACAGTGATAAAGAACAAGGCCAACAAAAGGGGAAAAAGCCTCCAGGAGCAGTGGATTCATAGTGCAGGCACTGAGCCCCAGCAATAACCCTAGAGACAAAAACAAGCAAGCAAACAAAAAACATGAATCTATTTAAGAGTGTCTGAATGGACAAGTGAGATAAAGCCTATCTAAAAATGGAGCAGAAAGCAACTGAGACTATTGCACTACTTGATTTTAATGCAAGGTGGATGGACCTAGAGGGTATTATGCTCAGTAATGCAAACATGTGGTTTAAACTTGATGCCAAGGCATCATCCTCAAAAGTATCTATTTATAACAAACACAGTGCCATACAAACTAAAGCAAACCCTCACTCCAACTTCTTTACTTTACAGATCCCTATTGACTTAGATAACTGGTCTGACACACTTGCTATTCCTACTTTGGTCCCTCATTCCAAGCTTTCATTTCCCATTCATGTATCTTAAATTCAACAATAAAGAATGAAACTATAAATCATAGATTTACTATACTCAGTCTCCAACCATAGCTATGTGCATTATATAATTTCCAGTTTTGGCAAATAATAAGCCTGCTTTTTACAGTTTCCTGATGGCTATTGCTAAGGACAGATAATAATAGTAAGAGCTCTAAGGGCTCATCCAATGATAATATTGACTTACACAGGGGAAGTCTTTATGGGAAAGCTCACCTCGGTCCAACTGAATTCCCCAAGGTACTTCGAACAAGTAAGCTGTAATAATAACCAGTATTATTACCAGTAAGCTGAGACCAACACAAAAAACTATTCCAATCAATTCACTTATGAGTTAGCCTTATATTTCTAACATAAGCACATTGGATAATTTTAATAGAGTGTTATTTGTATATACGTTCATGCGTTAAATGTCAGATGACACATGTTACCCTGGTTTAAACATCTAGAAAAGGAGTGAAATTACTTGTTACAATGTTTTAGTAAATTCCTAGCAAACAATGTTACTTTAAAACTCCTATTTATTATACCACTATTTCTAGGAATAGCATAAAATACTAAAAAATACCTTATAATTTCAATTAAAAATCATATATATAGGGATTTTACAAAAAGATAAATGTTGCTAACATTAGTCCTTGATTTTAAAATATGTATACTTTAAAATGAGCAAAAATGAAGGCAGATGAATAGTAGAATAGCTTTACAACCACATACAGGGTGTGGGGAAATGTAATTAGAATGTATAATTTTTAAAATTTCATTATAATTTTATCAACTTGTGAGCTGTGATTTTGGGCTTCTTAGCTACTCAGAGGAAAAACACAGGAAAATAACTGATTTTGATGTCTGCAGTGGAGTGGCATAACTGTGTATTGGTGCAGTTCCGTGGATTTATGGGTTTACAGCATGCACGTCATAGAAACCATAGCAACAGCAACAATTTCTGTTGTAGCACTGAAGTTTCCAAGTCCCTGGTACAATGATTCCCTTAGAATCAATCTGAGAGAATTTATTTTTCCTTATTTTTAAAATAGATACATTAATCTTTTAAATACCCCCTTGATATAGGACTGATAATATCCCTCTTTAGGCTTCATGTTACCATTGTTTGGGGATTCATCAGATATATATTGTATATTATGTCAATTTCTACTTCCTTCTCTAGTTCCTCCTATCACTCTGGGTTTTAGACCCAAGCTCTAAACAGTAGCATGGGTTGGCATATTTTATTGTGTGAGAAGCAACATTAGCATTGTCCACTACCTACTAAACTTGCAAATCTTTCTTCTTTCTCAAATTGGCTGTAATCAAAGGAGCGTTGTATGAGACATATGGTGCAGAGGCAGAGTGATAGAATGAAAGAGATCACAGCACCAAAGCTTCCTTCAGTGCAGTGGGGGCAACTTTGAACCTATATTACTCACATAACAAAGGAGCACACCATGCAAGCTCTTTTGCTATCTTTAGCAGTCTAGTTTTGTATTTTGCTTGTAACCACATAGTGTTCACAACATATTATTTATTGAAGATACTTTAATTTAGCGATTGTTATGTTCTTGACTCCTTTGTTTGGAAAGATATAAGTTATCCATGTATGAGTAAGTTTTAATTCTGGGCTGTCAGTTAAGTTCTGTTATTCTGTATATATGTTTTTATTCCAGGATCATGTCCTTGAAGTCTGGAATGTTGATATGTTCATTTTTGTTCCTTTTAATTTTTCCCTCTCCTCTTCTATTCATGGTGGTCATATGTAGTTAGGAGTATAATTTATGTTTTGTTCTAAAGACAGAGGGTGAGATATGTTGCAATATTACAGAAAGATGGATTGCAAGAGAGAGTATTTAAACACAGGATTCCACTTAAGAAATTGAAAAGACCCTAAACTTTACATTCACCACATGCAGTCAAAATGTATATTATTTCACAATTTTTTTCTTTTTTATTTAAGAAAGGATTAATTAATAAAACCATAGGGTAGGAGGGGTACAATTCCACACAATTCCTACCACCCAATCTCCACATCCCTCCCCCTCCCCTGATAGCTTTCCCATTCTCTATCCCTCTGGGAGCATGGATCCAGGGTCATTGTGGGTTGCAGAAGGTAGAAGGTCTGGCTTCTGTAATTGTTTCCCCGCTGAACATAGGCATTGACTGGTAAGTCCATACTCCCAGTCTGCCTCTCTCTTTCCCTAGTAGGATGGGTCTCTGGGGAAGCAGAGCTCCAGGATACATTGGTGGGGTCTTCAGTCCAGGGAAGCCTGGCCGGCATCCTGATGACATCTGGAACCTGGTGACTGAAAAGAGAGTTAACATACAAAGCCAAATTGTTGAGCAATCATGGACCCAAAGCTTGGAATAGTGGAGAGGAAGTGTTAGGGGGGTACTCACTGCAAACTCTAGTGTACTTCTGCTTTCAGGTATATATTTTGCAGTAGTTTACGGATACGTGTGAACATATGCTCTCTCTCACAAAAACTGGTGTATATCTAGGTTTTGGGATTTTGTTAGAAAATGAACCACCTGGGATGGAATTAGAGTATACTATGAAAGGAAAGGTCTCACCCGAGTAATGAAGCTGAAGGGTTGTCATTCCACACTGTTTCACAAATTTTTAATGTGGGTTAACTGTTTCACTATAAATGCTAGAGACTAGGGTCTACCATGAGGTGAGTATGTGTGCAATCATAGGTTTAAAAGCCTATGAAATTATAAAGGTTTTTTAAAAGCGTGCTTTTTGAAAATTGTTCCACAGTCTGGATAATCTATTTATAATTCCTCATTTTGTCCCTTCTGTCCTAATGGCACAGTCATCCTTTAATATTTAAATGGTGCTACAACCTCCATGTAGCCATCTTTGACTCCTCCTTACCCACCCTTCCATAATGCTGTGTTTATTTGTCATGGCCTTTATAAGTACACAATTATTGTTTTAATTTCCCCCCCAATTAGATTAAAGGCTCCTTTGGAGTAAAATATCTTTGGTGTTCCCCTCTTTTTAGGGTCTATTCTGAACTAATCAGAATCAAATTGAAAGTGCTGTGAGATATTCACCTAGAATTGTGATTTCCAAGTACATGCTCTAATTTAGCATTAAATTATGAGGAATTAGAGTGATTTTTCTTATAAAAATGAGAGACTTGGAGGAGCTTCCTTCAGATATTATGATTTGGTAGGTTGGAAATATGGATGGGACCATATATTTTTAAATGATATCTCAGCTGTTTTTGAAGATAACTTTTGATTTAATAGATGTGATGAAGATTCCTGTACTGGGGAGTACACATTAAAATTTATAATCAAATATGTATGTATTTTTTCCTCCTAACATGAAATAGTTCAGGAAAAGAGTCTCTACAACAGAGATCCATGGGCTGAATTGAGCTTCCAATGAATGCATTGCAGTGGAGGTGGGAGATACTTGTGTGGCACTTGAATACTATAAATTAAAATGGCAAATTATCTAATGTTAACTGTAAATCTGATATCCTTTGATTATTTTTTTCATTTCTAAATAATATTTTTAGATGGTGTAAGATTTTTCTTTTTGTTTTACAATTTAGATATTGTATGATCTTTTAAAAAATATTTTCCTCTCCACTTGTAATACAATTAGGTTAGGTACTTTGTGATTTTCTTTACAGGCTGTTTTGGAGAACAAACACATTCTGGAAAATAATTAAAAGATAAGTCTTATTTAATCTGTACTCATGAGATTGCCCTCTTCTTTCCCCATTCTTAAAGACCAGGCATATACATCTACCCTCATCTCTAAAGGAGAGGCTAGTGTTCAGGTTTTTCTAGGATATAATCACCTGCTTATCCCCAATAATTATTTATGTCAGAGAGTAGAGAGTCACAATGATTCTCCTGTACTCCTTGTCTGTTATGCTCAGTAGATGAACCAGTTTACTTAGAGTAGGAAGACAGAAAATGGAATTAGAAGTAGAAAAGAGGAATGCCAAAGGAGAACACATGGTACTGCAAAAAAACTGGAGTAGAACGACTTCAGGAACCCACCAAATCACCAGTGAGTGCAAACACATGTGGCTCCTGGACAGAAAGGAGCCTAAGGAGACACTGAGTGGCTGGTAACAATCCAGCAGTTTATATGTTGACGCACCACCTCCAGTCTATTTTACCAACAAAAAGACGACTGAAGGGAGGACAAGACTCACCTAAGGCTCACCAAATGCAACTGTGAGTCTCCATTGCTAATTCCCTCAGTGGCTGGACCAGCAGGGGGGAGGCCCTGGGCTGACATGAGGGGACAGAGAACTGACCAGGAAACTTAGGAGAAGGGCTACACCTTGGTGGTCTAGTGGTGGGGCTGTATAGTGGGAGCTTTTCCACATTGTTCTCCTGATGGGAACATTGCTAATAATTGCCTCAGAAACTACAGCTTATAAAAGGGACTTGTATAGACACTCACAGGGACTAGAAGTGCTGCCTGACTAAGCGGAGAAGCTAAATTGAGCTTTGTATCCTTGGTGTGTGAGAGTCTCTTTGAATAACCACTGTATTATCTCTCCCCCATGTTGCTTTATCTCTTGGACATGGATGAATGATTAAGCTAAGAAGCCTACTTATAGTTTAAAAGCCCTCAGGCTCCCATAGCCTACATGGGACAAAAAGAACAAAAGGGACTTTTGACAGCCTCTGTGCTCCAACTCAAGAATTGAGATAATAATGAAACAACTATTAATTTCCACAACTGTGAACCCTTTAAGTACCTAACTTAAATACAAGTCAACTCAGGAAAAAATGAATGATCAGCAATTTGAAAAATACTGAGAGAGGGACCTCATAACATACTATATAAAATGGTTAAAGCAACAAGAAGAAATATTGAAGAAATGAACCAGGACAAGAGTCCAGCCAAAAGGCCCTCAACGGTTGAAGTGCAGAATAATGAGGTCACTATCCAAACACTAGTTAAGGAATTAGTCACAGGAGTGAGTCAAGAGTTTGAAAGAATTGTCATCAGAAATGAAGAAAGACAAAGTGAGACTCTGGAAGAAAACACTAATTATCTTAAGGTTAATAGAGTGCTGAAAGATTCAAAACCTGAGCTAAGAACACAACTAGCTGAACAAGCTAAAACAGTATCAGAACATAATAACAAAATAGATGAAGTACAAAAAAACAGTAGAGGGGAGAAAGAATAAAATAAACAAGGCTAAAACAAAATTAGCATGAGAGGACAAATTAGAGACAACTAAAAAAGAATTAAGAGATCTCAAGAGTAGACTGAGAGATACTGAATACAACTGAATACAACAAAAGAGATCTATGGGATGACTTCAAAAGAAATAATATATGCATTATTGGCTTTCTAGAGAAAGAAAGAGAGGGAGGGGAAGAAAGCATTCTTCAGGACATAATAGCAGAGAACTTCTCTAGTATAGACAACATAAAAGACATAAAATTTTAAGAAGCCCAGACGATCACTAACAGAATTAACCCAGACATAAAGACACCAAGACACATCATATTTAGACTGGAAAGGAATAAAGAAGGATAAAGGATATAAGGATAAAAAAAGGATACTGAGTGCTACAAGAGAAAAACAAAAAGTCACCTACAGAGGAAAACCCTAAGATTAACAGCAGAATTCTAATTACAAACAATACAGGCCAGAAGAGAATGGAAAGATATCTATTGAGTGCTCAATGAGAAAAATTTTCAACCAAGACTAATGTATCCTGGTAGACTGTCATTCAGACTAGATGGAGGCATCAAAACCTTCTCAGACAAGCAACAGTTGAAAGAATCAACTATCACTAAGTCTAACCTGAAAGAAGTTCAGACCACCATAAATAGGCCACATATCAAAAAACTCTAAAAATTTATAGTAATGGCGTTATCATAGTTTCAATCTATGATATCAATAAGTGTCAGTGGCCTGATTTCACCTATTAAAAGGCACAGAGTAGGAAGATGGATCAGAAAATACCACCCAACAATATGCTGTCTACAGGAAACCCACCTAACTCAACAAATCAAACACAGACTCAAAGTGAAAGGATGGAAAACTATCATACAAGTTCATGGCCCACAAAAAAGGCTATTCTCATATATGACAGGATAGACTTTATAAAAAATAAAAATTTAAAAGACAGAGATTGACATTAATTAATGCTCAGAGGATGAGTCATCAAGAGAATTTAATAATTATTACATCTATACACCCAAGGAGAAGTCATCTAAAGACATCAAATAGCTACTGAAAGAGCTACAGCAATATATTAACAGCACATAGTCACAGTAGGGGACTTCAACACCTCACTCTCTCAACATGAAAGATCACTGAGGCATAAAATCTATAAAGAAATTAAGGAGTTAAATGAGGAGATGCATAAACTAGAACTATTGGACATTTTCAGAGTCATTCATCTCAAGAAACTGGAATATACATTCTATCAAGTCCACAGGGGTTATTTTCAAGGATAGACCATAAGTTAGGCCACAAAGACAGCATCAGCAAATTCAAGAGCATTGTAATCATCCCAAGGATCTTCTCAGACCACAGTGGAATTAAACTAACACTTAATAATCAACATAAGATTAGTTATAGTCCCAAAATGTGGAAGCTCAACAGTATACTACTTAAAAACTACTGGGTCAAAGAGGAAATCAAGAAAGAAATCAAAATGTTTTGAGACTTCAATGAAAATGAAGACACAAGCTATCAAAATATTTGGGACACAGCTAAGGAAGTTCTGAAAGGGAAGCTCATAGCAATACAAGCACTCATTAGGAAACAAGAAAAAGCATAGATAAACAGCCTGATCACACACGTCAAAGACCTAGATGAAAAACTACAAAAGAACCCTAAAGCAACCAGAAGGACAGAAATAACAAAAGTTAGGTCATAAATAAATAACAAAATAAGAAGATTGTACAGAGGAACAATGAAAGTAAATGTTGGTTCTTTAAAAGAGTGAACAAAATTGGCAAACCTTTAGCTAGACTCACAAAACATAAAGGGACAAGACCCAAGTAAATCAATGATAAATGAAAGAGGAGATATCACAACAGACACTGCAGAAATTCAACATATCATGCTAGGCTTCTATGAACAACTATATGCCATCAAGCTAGATAAACTGGAATAAATGGAAGACTTCCTAGATACCTATGAACTTCCAAAGTTAAATAAAGAGGAACTACATAATATGAACAGGCCCATCACAGCCAACAAAATTGAAGCAGTTACCAAAAACGTTCCCAAGAATAACAGTCCTGGACTAGATGGTTTTACAAATGAATTCTACAAAACCTTCAAGGAAGAGTTAATACTTCAACTTTTAAAAGTCTTCCAGAAGATTGAAGATACAGGAATACTCCCTTCCAGCTTCTATGAAGCAAATATCATTTTGATACTATAAGCATTCAGGAACACATCCAAAAAAGAAAACTAAAGAGCAATATCTCTGATGAACATAGATGCTAAAATATTGAAAAAAATTCTAGCCAACTGTATATAGCAGTATATTAAAAAGACTATTCATAATGACCAAGTTGGGTTTATCCCAGGGATGCAAGGTTGGTTTAATATATGTAAATCGATCAACATGATGCCCCACATCAATAAAAGCAAGACCAAAAACCACATGGTTATATCAATAGATGCAGAGATAGCCTTTGACAATACCCAACATAACTTTATGATCAAAATGTTACAAAAAATGGTAATAAATGGAAAATTCCCAAAATAATGGAGTTTATATATAGCAAACCTACAGCCAATATCATACTCAATGGTGAAAAACTAGAAGCATTTCCCCTCAGATCAGGTACTAGACAGGGCTTCCCACTATCACCATTACTATTCAACATAGTGTTGGAAGTTCTTGCCATAGCAATTAGGCAAGAGCAAGGAATCAATAGGATACAGATTGGAAGGGAAGTCAAACTCTCCCTATTTGCAGATGACATGATCTCAAATTTTATTATAGGGCCATTGTAATTCAAACTTCTTGGTACTGGAACATGAATAGACACACTGACCAGTGGAATAGAATTGAGAGCCCAAAAGTAGGTCCTCACACCTATGGACATCTGATCTTTAACAAAGATGCCCATACTATTAAATGGGAAAAGGAGAGGCTCTTCAACAAATGGTGTTGGAAAAAATGGGTTGAAACATGCAGAACAATGAAACTGAACCACTATATTTCACCAAACCCAAAAGTAAATTCCAAATGGATGTTAGACTTGGATGTTAGACCAGAAACTATCAGATACTTAGAGGAAAATATTGACATAACTCTTTTCCATATAAATTTTAAAGACATCTTCAATGAAATGAACCCAATTACAAAGAAGACTAAGGCAAGCATAAATCTATGGGACTACATCAAATTAAAAAGCTTCTGCACATCAAAAGAAACTACTACCCAAATGAAGAGACCTCTCACAGAATGGGAGAAGATCTTTACATGCCATACATAAGACAAGAGGCTAATAACCAAAATACATAAAGAGCTTGCCAAACTCAACAACAAGAAAACAAATAACCCCATCCAAAAATGTAGAGAGGACATAGACTGAATATTCACCACAGAAGAGATCCAAAAGGCTGAGAAACACATGAAAAAATGCTCCAAGTCTTTGTCAGAGAAATGCAAATAAAGACAACAATGAGATACCACTTCACTCCTGTGAGAATGTCATACATCAGAAAAGGTAGCAGCAACAAAGTTGGAGAGGTTGTGGAGTCAATGGTACCCTCCTGCACTGCTGGTGGGAATGTAAATTGATCTAACCTCTGTGGAAAGCAATCTGGAGAACTCTCAGAAGGCTAGAAGTAGACCTGCAATCCTCTCCTGGAGATATATCCTAAGGAACCCAACACACCCATTCAAAGAGATTTGTTTATACCTATGTTCATAGAAGCACAATTTTAATAGCTAAAGCCTGGAAGCAACCCAGGTGTCCAACAACAGATGAGTGGCTGAGCAATTTGTGGTATATATATACAATGGAATACTACTCAGCTGTTAAAAACGGTGACTTTACCATTTTTAGCCCATCTTGGATGGAGTTTGAAAAAATCATGTTAGTAAAATAAGTCAGAAACAGAAGGATGAATATGGGATGATCTCACTCTCAGGCAGAAGTTGAAAAAGAAGATCAGAATAGAAAAAAATATGTAGAACCTGGACTGGAGTTGGTGTATTGCACCAAAGTACAAGACTCTGGGGTGGTGGGGGAGTACAGGTCCAAAAAGGATGACAGAGGACCTAGTGGGGGTTATATTGTTATGTGGAAAACTGAGAAATGTTATTCACAAACTACTGTATTTACTGTGGACTGTAAAACATTAATCCCCCTGTAAGGAAATCTACCAATAAAGAAATTTTTTTAAAAAAGTAGAAAATAAACTGAAATGGGGATTGGTAGTGGTGCACAGGTTAAGCACACATGGTAGGAAGTTCAGGAACTGAATCAAGGATCATGGTTGGAGACCTGGGTTCCCGATGTACAGGGTCAGTCCCTTTGTAAGTGGTGAAGCAGTCAGCACCTGTCTTTCTCTTTCCCTCTAACTTTCTCTCATCTCACAATTTCTCTGTCATATCCAACAACAAAAATGGAAAGAAAAAAAATGGCCTCCAGGAGCAGTGGATTCATAATGCTGGCGCTTCTTCTTCTTCTAGTGTTTGCCCTTCTTCTGTAGCCAGTCAACAGCATCAGGTTGAGCCTGATGTAAAGTTTCGAGACCTCCTTTGAATCTGGACAGGTGGCAGTCGTTGACTGTGTGGGTCATAGTCTGTCTGTAGCCGCAGGGACAGTTCGGGTCATCTCTGGCTCCCCAGCGATGGAACATAGCGGCGCACCGGCCATGGCCTGTTCAATAGCGATTGAGGAGGACCCAATCATAATGTGCTAGGTCAAAGCCGGGTTGACGCTTGCAGGGGTCTGTGATGAGGTGTTTGTTCTTTACCTCAGCTGACTGCCAACTCTGTTTCCAAGAGACTGGAACAGAGAAGTTCAGTGTAGGCATAGGGGACCAGATTGGGTGACGAGACGTCAAGCATTGCAGAGGGTGGGCAAAGATATCCGCGTATATTGGCAGGTCCGGTCAAGCGTAGATGTGGGAAATGAACTTAGATGATGCCGCATCCTGACGAATATCTGGCGGGGCGATGTTGCTAAGAACTGGCAGCCATGGAACCGGCGTGGAATGGATGGTTCCAGAAATTATCCTCATGGAGGAATATAATTTGGAATCGACCAAGTGGACATGGGGGCTACAGAACCATACTGGGGCACAGTATTCTGCAGTGGAATAGCATAATGCCAGAGATGATGATCGTAGTGTGGAAGCGCTCACGCCCCATGAGGAGCTGGCCAGTCTTGCAATGATGTTATTCCTCGCGCCCACCTTTGCTGCAGGTTTTATGAGATGTTCGTGAAATGACAGAGTGTGATTGAGAGTAACGCCAAGATAGACTGGCTGGGCTTCATGCCGGATTCTCATATCGTCAAGCTGCACATTAAGTTCACAGGAGGCCGAGGCACGGTGTAGATGGAAAACAGATGATACCGTTTTTGCAGTGCTAAGGATTAGTCGCCATTTTTTACGGTAATCAGATATCAGAGACATGTCTTTCGTGAGTGTTTCCTCGAGGATGTCGAACTTTGATGCCTGAGTTGCACAGCAGATGTCATTGGCGTAGATGAACTTCTTTGAAGAAGTTTCTGGAAGGTCATTGATGTAAATATTTAATAGCATAGGATCCAGAACAGAGCCCTGGGGGAGGCCACTTGAGACAAGTCTCCATCTGCTAGACTTGTCACCCAGATGCACCCGGAATCTTCTGTTTTGGAGAAGAAACGATATAGTGTTGGTCACCCATGGAGGCAGGCATCTTGAGATCTTGACTAAGAGACCAAGGTGCCAGACCATGTCATAGGCTGCTGTGAGATCAACAAAGACCGCACCCATCTTTAAATTCTTCTGGAATCCATTTTCAATGTAAGTTGAGAGGGCCAGGACTTGTTCGCAGGTAGATCTTCCTGGGCGGAAACCAGCTTGGGCGGGTGATAGGAATTTCTCTGTAAGAGGAGAAATACGTGACAGAAGCAGCCTCTCAAGGAGTTTGTAACACACGGAGAGGAGAGAAATTGGTCTATAGCTGGCGGCCAGTGTTGGATCTTTCTTTGGTTTCAAAACCGCTATTATCTTCGCACGACACCAAACTTTGGGCATAGACTCAGATTCCAAGATGTGGGACAGGAATGAAGCGAGCCACTTCTTTGCCGCGGGACCCAGGTTAAGAATGAGTTCTGGGGTGATGTTATCATAGCCAGCAGCTGTTCCCGGTTTAACCCTCTTCAAAGCATCTTCCAGTTCAGACAGTGTAAAGGGAGAGAGTTTTGGAGATGGACAAGATAACCGGAAGTGGGATGACCACTCATGGGAAATTTCTCTTTTCCAGACTGGGTCGATCTTAGCACGTCCAACTTGAGTTAGGTGACTGGCCACTGAGTTTGGAGATACGGGAGGATGGGAGATGGGAGGGGGTTGGCTACCGGCACCCAGTCTGTGAAGAAGCTTCCAGGCCTTCCTACTTGAGTGGGTGAAGTTCAGACTTTCCATGAGTTTTTGCCAGCGGGCTTGGCCTGCTGCATCCAGGGAGGCAATGAAATGGTCAGCCACATCTGGCAATGAGCCCCAGTGATAACCCTGGAGGCAAAACAAAAAGAAAAAAGAAAATAGAAATCGTCATTTATGTGTATTTTATATTTTACTCTCTTTCTAAAATCCCAATCACGTTATTTTGTAAATATTGTTAAATTTTGATAACTTATTGCCTTTTGTATGTATATACTTAAATAAAATAGAAATGCATAAATATATTTATACATGTATAAATATATTTATACATTAGTATAGCATGTAAATATATATACAGAGAGCAAGAAATCTGGCTTTATGTGCAAACTATTTGAATCTGTGTTATTGCTAGCAAATTGCCATGGACCAAGAGCTTTAAAGCAGCATGTTATTTTAAAAAATATTTATTCACTTATTCCCTTTTGTTGCCTTTGTTGTTTTACTGTTGTAGTTATTATTGCTGTTATTGAAGTCATTGTTGTTGGATTGTACAGAGAGAAATGGAGAGTGGAGGGGAAGACAGAGGAAGGAGAGCAAAACATCTATTTTTATAGTGCTTATAGAATAAGAGTCTTGCATATATCATATAATACACATATGCATATATATATATATGCAACATATCATAGAAGTTGAATAAAATGTGTAGCCTAGTTTTACCCTCATCTGGATGCTTAACTAGGTAAAAATATATTTCCTAGTTTATGCAAGTTGTTTTTGAACTAAATCCCTCTTTATTTTCTTACCCCCAGAGGTTTGTAGTGGTCTCATTGTTGTAAGCACATAGTTATCTTAAGACTTTTCAGCTTTTTGAAAATCAGCAGATACACCTCTACTATGAGTGTTATCCAGATTATATTTACCCTACAAAGAATAGTCTCTCTTTGGAGTAATTAATGTCAATTGATTGGGAACTGTAAAGAAATAATCAAAACTTCTTTATGTCTAACATATAATGTAAACTAATTAGGAGCAACCATCCTATCATATTACAATCCATCTATCTATAGTCAAGGAGAGAACTATATAAAGGGTTAAAGATCTCGGTGGAACATCTTAGAATTCTACCTATTCTATCCTTGTACATACTTTGGTTTCTTAATTTTGTACTTCAGAAACATAGACTATTACCATCTTGTTATTGTTTCAAGCAAAATTTAATTGAGTGGAATGCTTCTTAGTTTGAAGTCTTGTTGGTAATTTCTTATTATTGCTTTGTTATATTGATTTTTCATTTCATTGCATTATGGTGCTCTGAAAAACTATCCTATTGACTTTATAGTCTGTTTTAAAGATTTCTTTGTGATCTAACATATAGTAATTTAAAAAGAATTTTCCGTGTTTAAAAAGAATAAATATTTCCTGTTGTGTCAATATTGTATACATATGCAGTGTGTAAAGAATATATATCTTTGTTAAATTAAGTAATAGAGTGGTCATGGTTAATTTAGTATCACTGCAGAGCCCTGCCAATATTGGAGAGGATTACTTTTTAAAAAACAATAAATTTCACCAAGTTATATACTCATCGTTCTATTAATGCATTTGGAGTGTATGTGTGGATTTATTTCTCACTTCCTGGAGAAAGGCCACTAAACTTGTCTACAAAGAGAGCTTTTGTGAAATAAAATTTTTGAGGATTTATTTGGCTTGATATTCTGTTATATTTATATTACTGTCTGGATATACATATAGATATAATCTCAAAGTTGTTTACTGTAGCACTCTGAAAATGTTGCTCCATGTCTTCTTATAGTCAATGTTAATGTTTGGTTTTATAGATTTACTTTATCTCTTCACCTTTATTTTATGATAATGTGTGTAAGTATGATTTTAAATTGTACTATACAATGCTGAGTTATGAGATTTTTGTTTGAAAATAGCAGTGTGGTCAGATAGAAAGTTGAATTTAATTCAGACATGACATCCAAGTAGATTTTTATTCTACAATTAGTAGACAAGGTGAGAAAAAAACAAAAAAACTTACAAAAGGTAAGTTCTTTCTTGTATAGACTATACAATGTGTTCACAGATCTACTAGAGATGTTTTCTAATATAGTGGTAAGATCTGTGAAATAAAATGAAACAGGGTAAAAGACAGGAGATAAGTAGGGTTACTAAGAAGGTCCTCATGGAGGCTTTTTTGATCTGAATTCTGGCCATGATGCCTGCTCTAACTTCCTTTATTCCAGGAACTTGAGTATTTTCCAGACCTCTGAGAGTGGGGTTCCTTCCTTCCTTTCTGAATTAAATCTTTGATCTTTTAATCCATATTCAGGCCCTAGTCTCTGAAACTTGCATAAAGTTGCATTCTGTCCTAGTTTCCCAATTGCTTGACCTTTAATTGAATGTGAAACTATGGCATGCTGTTCAAACTTAGATTCACTGGTCAGCATGACCTGATTTTCTGGATCCTTAAATTGAGAAAACAGTGTCACATTTACTATTTGGCCTTGATCTTACCAGAGTTCAGTGTATTGCTGGTAGGAGCGCCAGCTATATAACTGATTACATTAAAGTGAATACTTAAGAAATATAATGACTCAAAGCTACCTATTCTCAATATTGTGACTGAACTTAGTACCTACTGAGGTTATACTGGCTTCTTGTCAATGACCTATTAGATTGCCTACTAGATTAGATTAGAGAGAGAGAGACTGACTCTCAGTACTTGCTTGGATGATAGCTGGGCAGTGATGACTGTGCGGGAAGATCTTGAGAACTTGTCTTGTAGCGGGAAAGGCTTGGCCGTTGACTGTGCTAATCCAGCACAGGTCGGGTGACGAGTCTTTATTCCATCTAGCACTGTGAAAAGAGCCTGGCTGTTTGGGATCGTATAATAGGGAGAGGTCATTCGCTGAAGCCCAGTCGTCGGCTAAGATAGAGCCGTCAGCACGAGTGGAGGAATATCCCCAGTCTTGGTGATGACTATTAAAGTCTCCAACGTAAACGGCTGGGTGATTCGGGCTAGGCAGGACCTCATTATCCCATGAGGCACTGGGAGGCTTATATACGTTGATGAGCTGAATAGTTCCAATAGTAATGCAGTCGTAGAAGGTCGAAGAGGCCATATGGTAAATGTCCGCAAGACACGATTTGGCGTAGATGGCTCGGCCGTGTTTAGGATGGAGATTATAGCATATTAAATCTAATCCACTGATGGTGAATCGAGCAGCTTCATCGACTGCTATATGTGTTTCTTGTAGGCAGATAACATCTGCCTGATGCTGTATTGCCAATTGACCAATAAGACCACGTTTGGCAGAGGACAGCCCCTCAACATTAAGTTGGAGGACATGAAGAGCAGGACCAACAGCTTGAAAGCTGTCAGGAGCTGCTTGTTGCTGGCTTTGAAAGTGACTGGGATCCATGTGGATTCAGTCGGCTAGGAAGGATCGTCAGTTTCCCCAATGAATGGGTACTCACGGGATGCACCACGGGAAGGTCGATCCAATGCATCCCAGCTATCATCCACATTGGTCTCCAGCTCCCACTGATTCTGTGCTTGGAGAAACTAAGATGGAACTTTCAGAAATCAAACTGGTGTCTGTTCAGTGATCTTACCAACAAATCTATTCCTGCAATTCCAATTAACTCTATCCCCTCTGAAGATTCCTACAGGTGCTTCCACCAAGCCATCTTCAAAGCAGCTTCCCAAGCCATTCTTCGTGGGAGATGTGCTAACTATACACCTTGTCTTGATGCTGAATGCGAGCAACTACTAAAGCAGTATGATGAGTCGGGCGACACAGATGTGGCTGACCATCTCATTGCCTCCCTGGATGCAGCACACCAAGCCCGCTGGCAAAAACTCATGGAAAGTCTGAACTTCACCCACTCAAGTAGGAAGGCCTGGAAGCTTCTTCACAGACTGGGTGCCGGTAGCCAACCCCCTCCCATCTCCCATCCTCCCGTATCTCCAAACTCAGTGGCCAGTCACCTAACTCAAGTTGGACGTGCTAAGATCGACCCAGTCTGGAAAAGAGAAATTTCCCATGAGTGGTCATCCCACTTCCGGTTATCTTGTCCATCTCCAAAACTCTCTCCCTTTACACTGTCTGAACTGGAAGATGCTTTGAAGAGGGTTAAACCGGGAACAGCTGCTGGCTATGATAACATCACCCCAGAACTCATTCTTAACCTGGGTCCCGCGGCAAAGAAGTGGCTCGCTTCATTCCTGTCCCACATCTTGGAATCTGAGTCTATGCCCAAAGTTTGGTGTCGTGCGAAGATAATAGTGGTTTTGAAACCAAAGAAAGACCCAACACTGGCCGCCAGCTATAGACCAATTTCTCTCCTCTCCGTGTGTTACAAACTCCTTGAGAGGCTGCTTCTGTCACGTATTTCTCCTCTTACAGAGAAATTCCTATCACCCACCCAAGCTGGTTTCCGCCCCGGAAGATCTACCTGCGAACAAGTCCTGGCCCTCTCAACTTACATTGAAAATGGATTCCAGAAGAATTTAAAGACGGGTGCTGTCTTTGTTGATCTCACAGCAGCCTATGACATGGTCTGGCACCTTGGTCTCCTAGTCAAGATCTCAAGATGCCTGCCTCCATGGGTGGCCAACACTATATCGTTTCTTCTCCAAAACAGAAGATTCCGGGTGCATCTGGGTGACAAGTCTAGCAGATGGAGACTTGTCTCAAGTGGCCTCCCCCAGGGCTCTGTTCTGGATCCTACGCTATTTATTATTTACATCAATGACCTTCCAGAAACTTCTTCAAGGAAGTTCATCTACGCCAATGACATCTGCTGTGCAACTCAGGCATCAAAGTTCGACATCCTCGAGGAAACACGAAAGACATGTCTCTGATATCTGATTACTGTAAAAAATGGCGACTAATCCCTAGCACTGCAAAATCGGTATCATCTGTTTTCCATCTACACCATGCCTCGGCCTCGCATGAGCTTAATGTGCAGCTTGACAATACAAGAATCCGGCATGAAGCCCAGCCAGTCTATCTTGGCATTACTCTCGATCACACTCTGTCATTTCACGAACATCTCATAAAACCTGCAGCAAAGGTGGGCGCGAGGAATAACATCATTGCAAGACTGGCCAGCTCCTCATGGGGCGCGAGCGCTTCCACACTACGATCATCATCTCTGGCATTATGCTATTCCACTGCAGAATACTGTGCCCCAGTATGGTTCTGTAGCCCCCATGTCCACTCGGTCGATTCCAAACTATATTACTCCATGAGGATAATTTCTGGAACCATCCGTTCCACCCCGGTTCCATGGCTGCCAGTTCTTAGCAACATCGCCCCGCCAGATATTCGTCGGGATGCGGCATCATCTAAGTTCATTTCCCATGTCTACGCTCGACGGGACCTGCCAATATACGCGGATATCTTTGCCCACCTGTGCAACGCTTGACGTCTCATCACCCAATCTGGTCCCCTACGCCTACACTGAACTTCTCTGTTCCAGACTCTTGGAAACAGAGTTGGCAGTCAGCTGAGGTCAAGAACAAACACCTCATCACAGACCCCTGCAAGCGTCAACCCGCCTTTGACCTAGCACGTTATGATTGGGCCCTCCTCAATAGCTATCGAACAGGCCATGGCCGGTGCACCGCTATGTTCCATCGCTAGGGAGCCAGAGACAACCTGAACTGCCCCTGCGGCTACAGACAGACTAGGACCCACATAGTCAACAACTTCTACCCCTCCAGATTCAAAGGAGGTCTCGAAACCTTACATCAGGCTCAACCTGACGCTGTTGACTGGCTACAGAAGAAGGGCAAATGCTAGAAGAAGAAGTACTTGCTTCACTACTTGTGAACCTTCCCCTTTCACAGATGAAAAGCAAAAGCTAAAAATCAGGTCCTTGTGTATGGCAACACGTGTGCTTAACCAATTATGCCACCACCTGGCCCCTTAATTACAAGTTTCTATGTAAAATGTAAAACTGACATGTTTACCTACATTTAATTAACATTTGTGAAACACATATGTCCAATAAGAGTAGAAAATAACATACCGCTATCATATTTAGATTCCTTTTTACCTGCCTGAAACAGAGTGATATTCAAATGAGACTTACAGTGGGCCAGGTGGGAGCGTGGGTTAAGCACACATGGCATGAAGCACAGGACTGGCGTCAGGATCCTGGTTTGAGCCCCAGGCTCCCCACTTGCTGGGAGGGTTGCCTCACAAGTGGTGAAGCAGGTATGCAGGTGTCTTTCCTCCTTTCTGTCTAACCCCTCTTTTCTCAATTTCTCTCTGTCCTATCTAACAACAGTGAAAGCAATAACAACAATGATAAAACAACAAGGGCAACAAAAGGGAATGAATAGCCTCCACGTGCAGTGGATTCATAGAACAGAAATCATGATAACCCTGGAGGCAAAAGAGAGAGAGAGAGAGAGACTTATAGGACCAGTAATGCACTTTAGGATAGTTAACATTTATAATTTTTTAAAAATACAACATTGTCCTATATGCTTGATTTTTCTCAGATATTATCCTAATATTCGTTTAATTCCAAACTACAGTCACATGTACAAAATAAAAACATTTTTTTACATTTCAATAAACACCTGCTTAATGCTTTTGATACATCTTTTATATAATTAAATGGTAATAAAGTAGTCCCTTCTTCAAGACATTAGCTGGCTAGCAGCAGAAATTGGCAAGATCCATTAGTTATATTATGCATGTAGTTTAAAATGAAAGTGTATATAAAGGAACACTGTAGTGGTCCGGGAGGTGGCGCAGTGATAAGACTTTGGACTCTCAAGTGTGAGGTCCTGAGTTCGATCCCCAGCAGCCAGAGTGAAGCGCCAGAGTGATGTCTGGTTATTTCTCTCTCCTCCTATCTTTATCATTAATAAATAAATATATATATTTTAAAAAAATAAAGGAACACTGTAGTAAATAGGAAGTGGTGACAAACTTTTGGCAGGTGGTACTTGACAAGATCTGAAAGAGGTAAAAACCTTAAAGTTAGCTATTTTGACTACCTGGAAATTCAGTGTATTCAAAGGCAAAGTTTAACTTTTTTTGTGAAAATAGTACACCAAAGTTAGCATTATTCATCTCCAAAGGTTTCCTGTACTAGGTGAAAAAGTGTGGTTTTTAAGTCTCAATTTTTTTCTCCTTACTATAGAAAATAATTCTCAGTGCAGAGTAGGCAATATTCCCATCTATGGTTATGAGAAAAGTGCTGATCATTTTCCTTGTCCTGAGTAAGTCAGTTTACCTCAAAATAGTGATTTGCTAACAGATATGAAGCACTCCTTAACGTTATTATAGATAGAACAAATGTAGATGCTGTTGGTACATCTTTATGTTTGTACTCATTTCAGAAGGTTTGCTTTAGAAGACAGGCCATCAGTTACATATCAGCACAAAAATGGACTCAGAACTTTCAGGCAGCCTTTGTACTTAAATCTCCTGCCTGCCTCATTGCAGGTGGCATGGGTGTGTATAATGAAACCAATACTGCCTACTGTGAAGATCCCTAAGTTAGTTTACTGATTTTGCCCTGGCTGATATTGATAGTTCATCTAAATCCCTGGGTATGAAAGAAATGTTAACTTTCATGACTTGGTAAAATTTCAGACCCGATAATTGTGATCTAATTTTTGCCTATTGAATACCTCTTAGCAATTTAAACTATGTAAATACAGTGTTTCACTTTTGTTCCAAAGCCAATGAGTATGCTTATAAAAGACTGCTAAAAGAGGTGCCAAATCTAATTCAGATATAATTTGATCACACATTTTAAATGTTAAAATAACTTGCAAATGTAAGGTTCTTTGCTTTCTTAACCATATATTTATAAATAATGCCTGCTATTTTGCAAAATGATGCTAATTCCTACAAATTAAAAATTAATTAGATAATGACTATAAAGTAAGGATAAGGTCCTGTGTTGAATTTTTATGCATTATCTTTGCTTTTCTTTCTGCGTGATTTCATAGGGTAATATCTTCTATAACTAAAGATTTGAAATTGAGTCTAGAATAGTCATTTCTGGGTTTTAGGGTTGTACATATTGTTGCACAGCAAATGCCTTCACAACATTTTGAACTAGCCCTCCATATGTATAATTTTGTTGCCACCAGAGTTATTGCTGTGTGAGGGACTTGGTATCTGCATGACTCCACCATTCCTAGAAGCTGTATTTTTTGACAGAGCAAGAACATCAAAGAGTAGAGAAAGAGGAGATATAATTGCACTGATCCAATGCTAGTGGAACTGCCCCTGCAGGCAGTAACAAGTGTGTCCTATGACATCTTTTGCTACTTATATCTTCTTTTCTGGCCATGTTGCCTATATTTATTTTGTTTGCTAGTTAAAGACTTGTGAGTTATCACAGACCTATTCATTTTCCTCTTCTTTGATAGCTGTGTCATAAAATTTTAATATTGTGAATATGTCTTTATTTATTTTCACTCTTAATGCATTTACTACCATTCTGGTCCCAACCATCTGTCTCTATACAACTGAAATTACTTCTCACTGAAGTCATTCACCCCTAGTCCACTTTATTTTCATGCATACAATGATACTATCCACATGCTTAGCAGATGGCCTGAATTTGAAAGTATACATAGTATTTTAAGGTATACTGTTTTAGATATTTATTAATTTGAGTTCTGAGGATAAGTCTGGTGAATAAGTTAGTGCTTTATGTAAGAAAACATACTAGTAAACATTGATATTTATAATTGTCAAAAAGAAGGAAAAACAAAATAGAAATGTTAGATATGATAACTCACTAAAGTTCAAGCCAGGAGATGGTGCACTGCATATATTACAATTTGCAAGGATGAGGTGCAAGCCCCTGGTCCTCACCTACAGGGAAAAAACTTCATAAGCAGTGAAGCAGTGCAAATGTTTGTCTCTCTTCTTCCCTATCAACCCTGACTTCTGGATTTCTTTCTGTCTTTATCCTATAAATAAATAAATTAATTAAAAACATATTATCACCCTATACTCTTATAAAAATAAAGTACGGGGCCAGTCAGTAGCGCAGTGGGTTAAGCACACATAGCACAAAGTGCAAGGATCAGCATAAGGATCCCAGTTCGAGCCCCCGCAGGGGAGTCGCTTCACAAGCGGTGAAGCAGGTCTTTAGGTGTCTTTCTTTCTCTTCCCCTCTTTGTCCTCCCCTCTTCTCTCAATTTCTCTCTGGCCTGTCGAATAACACTGACAGCAGTAACAGCAAAGATAAACAACAAGAGCAACAAAAGGGAAAAAATACCCTCCAGGAGCAGTGGATTTGTGGTGCAGGCACTGAGCCCCAGCAGTAACCCTGGAGGCAAGAAAATAAAAACTTACTAAAAAATGAGATTGCAAGTTTTTGTGTTCTGGACAGTAAGGTGTCCTTTAATTGAGGCACTTGCTCAAAATCACAACAAATTTTTTAGACTATAAGGAGGTATTTGCCCACTTAGTTGTTCCAAGAGTTTCTTGAATATCCCATAGTCTTTTTGTGGTTTACCCCACCCCATAACTTAGCTTCACAATTCATTGCCAAAGGAATTTTCACCTGGTCAAGTTGAGCAATGAGTGGAACAGTGTGGCACCAGGTCCATGTGTTAACTTGCTTACTTGAAAGAGAAAACATCTGTTCAGCAGAGTCTCAAGTCTCATGGAAAAACTGTAAAAGTCACATTGCTAAAACTTTTTGAAAAATAGAAATACAATTATTTGAAGCATATAAGTTAGGTTACATTCTCTTCAAGTTCAGAAGGAAGGTTGTTAAATGTAACATACTCCACATTGCTGTAGGCAAAGAATTCTAAAACTTAGCATTATTGTTATAGTTAATCATTGGAAAGAAACTCCTGAGCTCTTTCCTGGTGTTTAGAGTTACATATTATGGCAGGAAAAATAGCTCATTTGGATTTGTCTGCTTTTCCAGTGAGTGATGCGGGTTTAAGTCTGGCCTACATTGAAAGCAGCTTTGATTCTCTGGCCTCTTTCACTCTCTTGGTCTCTCTCTTTTCTTTCTCTATCAGGAAAAGAAAAAAAAGTCTCATATTATACCACAGTTTACCAAGTAAACTTATTCTGGAAAGGTATATACCATTCATAATTTGTAAAGGTAAAGAAACAGAGTACTATATCTTTAAGAATAGAACCATTTCTTTACATTCTCTTACATGATACATATTTTAATATGAGAAAGGATAGTGTATATAGATCACATTGTTTTGCAAGAATTCAATCTTACAAAAAGTAATGAGTAATGTGTTACTAGAGCCCAGTGATGGTTTCATAGTAATGTTTCTAACTAAAATGAAAAGGTCATTAAAATAAATCGCTTGTGATATGGCTAAGTATTTACCCTAGTAAATTCAGAAAAGGAAAGTGCTGTTGTTGAAATGATACACAGATGTGAGGGACATGGTGAATGGGATGGTCATATTTTTTAAGTTAAGTATTAATGTAAAATCTTTTATACAAATTTGCACTTACAGAATCCAATTTCATCTAGATAGATTAGTAGATATATACACAGGAGAAGGTGATGTAAGTAAAAGAATCTTCACATTTCACTTGACGTATTTATTCATGCTTAAGCATTTCTAGCACTTTGTTGATTGACTTTCTAGCAATATAAAAATTAAGACAGGTCAATTAACTCCACTTTACAAAGCACTCTATTTTCAAATTATTTTAAACAGTGCATTAATATTGGTTTTGACTGCAGTGACTTAATGCCATTCTGATGTTTGACTAGTCCTGATCTATTTAATTCCTGTTGTAATATTATTATGATGGTTTAGAGTGTAAATCTAAAGGACTCATTTTTACCTTAAAAATTAAGGCAAACTGGGAAGTGGTACAATGGATAGTGTTGTTCTGCCATGTTTCTCTCTCTTTTTCTCCCCTCTCTGCCACTACCCCCAGCCCCAATATTCCTATCACTTGTGAAATAACTAAAAAACTTTTAAAAAAATTATGTACAAGTGTAAGGACAGTTCACAATAAGTTTGAAGAGCAGAGGAATACTAACTAGTGTCAAGCGTCAAGGCATATTCCAATGCAAACTTTCACTTAGTCTCAGCTTCAGTTTCCAAAGTTTATCTTGAATAAATATTTCCTGTGGATACTGTGAAGTTACTTACATAGATACTGTTATCTCTGTGCTATTTTTCTTCTTGCTTCTGTAATTTTGTCCTAGCAAATTTCTGTAGTCAGCCTTCAGCTCAAGGAATGCCATTACTTCAGGCTTTCAGGTGTCATGATTCTTCTCTGTTCCAGAGAGCCCACACGAAAAGTGTCACATACATCCTCAGAAACACAGTATCATTATTCAGAGAATTTTTATTCATGTGAGAAAGTTGTCTCCTATTGCTAAATTTATGATTTTGAAATAACTGGACTTAGGCATAGTTTTATAAACAGATATATCCACCAGAAAGTCAAAGGATGTCTCTGGGTCCTGCTATTATCTAACTCAGCCTGACTATTTCTCCTTTGAAGTATGTAGTCAGACACCTATCCCTTGTAGTTATACAATGCACTGCCAGCAATATATAAATTCTTGTAATTCAGGGCGTTAGATTCCTTCTTCATTTTCCTTAAACTGTAGGAGAGCCAGTGGCACTCGTTTGATAATGTTTTTGAATAGGATATTGCCATAGGGAGAGAAAAGATATCTCTGTACTTGCAGATTTTCATGTAAGTAGGCATCAACATGGCTAGAGATTAATGGTGTGGAGAATATCTGAGTTAACTTATAAATTTGAAGTAGAAGGTACAAGTCAAAGCCAATGCTGAAATGAGAGTAAATAAAAACTATAGGGTAGTGGTCCAGGAGATGGTGCAATGTATAAAGCATTGAACTCTCAAGCATGAGGACCCGACTTCAAACCCCGGCAGTACCGAAGAGATGCCTATTTCTTTCTCTCTATCTTCTCATATTTCTCATTAATAAATAAATATTTTTTTAAAAACTATAGGGTAAAGCTCAAAAATAAAGAGAAAATCTGATTTAGATATAGTTTACAGAGTCTCAATTAAAAAATTCCTGAGAGAACAATCAGTATTCCCAAATTATGTCTTGGATATAAATTCCTCAAAATACATAGTGAATCTGCCCACGGGAACTTTTTATTTAACTCTAGATTTACCATATGACTTCCATTTTCTTTATGATCCTGAGCTTTAGAGACCCTCACCTTGTTTTGATGACATTCACTGTTTTGATAACATTCACTTTTATCACAGTGGGATATAGGTCCTATTGCAGCATAGGCTTTTTGACTTTAGTACCCTTCAAGTATTATGAATTCAGGAATGTAAATCAATACTGCATGTATGATGGGGTAACAGTCTGTCCTACTCATAAGGTGTTCATGTTGTGGAGACATCTTTCTCCTTAACTAAAGCTGAGTATCCAGCCAAGACTAGAACTCTTGACAATTCCTCTGATAAATGTGGATTACATGGCCATGTGATTGGAGGTTCATATTTATTACTCAGAGTTCTCATGTTATTACTTGTCATACTTTGGACTTTTGTGGAAATTAATTTTGCCTCAATACTTTAACCACTTTTCACACAGGGATGTCAGTTGGTAGCCGTGGTGCATGCTCAAAGAAAAGGCCTGTAAAACAGAAAACTGGTTGTTGACTGGTTGTTGTTGTGGTCCGGTGTCGGGCTGCACCACGGAGAAGAGAGGGGAAGTCAGGAGCAAGGGCGTACACAAATCTTTATTATAGGATGGTGGTGTGGCTCAGGCTACGTGGAGTCAGCCGACAATAGCCATCCCCACTACCTGACCATGGGGCGAGAGAAGGGAGAGAGATCTGCGAGAGGGGGAGCTGAGAGCCTGGGGGGGGGGGGGGTGAGGGGGCTTTTTATTGGGCGACAACCAGGGGTGACATGAGGGGCCAGGATTGGTTGAAGGGGGCACTGCTAGGATTTCGCAGGGCGTGGTAAAACCTGGGGGCGGAGACTGCATCATATTCTGAATTATTCATTCCTCAGCAATTTCTCCTCCTATTCCTTTATATCTAAATGGACACAGTAAAGAAAAATGGAATGGAGCAGGCTTAAATGTTTTTAAGGAATGCGGTGCTCAGGTGGTAAGATGTAGGACTTTCTGTGGAGGAGGGAAGGCTTAAATGGCTACCAGCCTTGTGAGATTTATGCGTCCTCCTGTGCTCAACCCCTCTTTAGAGAGAGAGACTTACCTGTAGGGACTCATCTCATAGGTTTAAGCACAGCCTGCTCAACCATCTCTTCACAATATCTCTACATCTTTTCTATCTTTCTATCTAGTAATAGCATAAGATGGTTCAAAGTCTGTAAAAGACTATCATGGAGCAGAAACCTTTTGGGTATAAACCTAAATGATATAACAAAACAGGAAGGAACAAGTAGGGGAGTAGTAAAAACCAGTGTGAAGTGAAGGGAAGGATTGGTGTGTAAAGGAATGTTCCCTGCTTGGGGGGGAAGGGGCAAGGGTACATAATGAGGGGGAGGTGGGAGGGCATGGCCCACCAAACAGAGGGGCTATTTGGCATTGTATAGTCCTCAAGGCAACAGTCTGTAAAGTCTATGAATTACTCAGGATCAGTCTATAAAAACCAGCAGCGTGAAGGGAAATAAGCTGCTTTAAAATTGTATAGAATGTCTATAGGGTATGCCAGAAAGTCCAATACAAGTCTCAGTCCAAAGTAGATGGCTAGGGGAAGAGTTGGCAGGGGATGAGATGCTGCATGAGGGAGGTCAGCCGCTGGAATTCTGCTTTTCTGTAGATAGCCAGCTGGAACCGCCAACACAAGATAGGCAGATCAGAAGCAGGAACGATGAGCAGACATTAAGAAAGTTCTGTCCTTGGACTCTGTGTATCAGGTTCTTCAGATCGCGTTAAGTGACATCTAGGGTTTCGGGAGGTGTGCCACTGTAGTCGTGTCATCTAGTGGGTGACATCTTGGTGTGCAGGGGTTCAGATGGTTTTTCCGGGATTCCTGTGAAAGAAACACAAACAATCTGCTTCTCGTGGTTAATTTGAACTTGTAACAAGTTATAGGTTTGTTATAGTTGATACCTCGATGATTATAATTGGTTTAAAATCTCTTTATGATTTTATTTAAAGGTCATCTAATGTGACCGCCTGTAGCAGTCTCTACCACAGGATCTTGAGACCAATTTTAGCTAAAATATGTATTTTAAACAGACTCAAATTGCTTAGAGAGTTAACGCATTTTCGTGATAATGATTTTAATGTTTACAGTGCCAGATTGATGCCATATCTGTTGTGGATTAATTTCCACAAGATAGTTTACAGGGCACCTTTGGGGGCCCTTCAAAGGTGTCCTGTATATGAAATTTATATATTTTAGTTTTGGGAATGTATAGTCACGTTAAACATTTAGACTTTTACCTAAATAGTTAGTTACCTTAACAAATTAATATTTACCTTGTCTGGTAATAGTGTAGCTGTAGGGTTACACTTTTGACCATTAAGTTAGTGTAACCAAACTTGAGACATCTCCATAAACATTTAGTTATAACACACTGGAGGAAAAAGAACTTTTGTTATAAAAACATATTATTTTTAAAAACAAATTTATATCTGTCATTAGTCACACAGTTTAAGACTAAACACTTACATATATAACAAAACTATATATAAAAATCAAAAGAGGGAGAAAAACAAAAATTTTGGAATGTTTCTGGAAGTCTCCAGAATCTTTGGCTGCGTCCAGCATTTTTATATAAAGCCAATTACCTTTTAGAGTACTCCGAGCAGATGGGTCATGCAAAAAAAAAATTTTTGTCATTCAACACACTCACTCACAAAAACAACTGGCCAGTTATAACATAAGACATTCAGGGAAAGGGTAGGAGAGAGGTCTCTGTGAGCCAGATTTTGTAGGTACTGCCATGTCGTATTATGGGTCCTGGGATGTATCCTGCATCTGGTCCTCTTGTAGTATTTCTTGTTCTTCAGGGATAACAGCGCCATCCTGCGGGTATTGTCGGACATGGAGGGCAGGAACCCAGACAGGTTTAGAGAAATTTTGAGGGAAAACGCATGCGAAACCCCTTCCCATGGTCAATAGTGGGTCAGGTCCTTTCCAAATTTTGTCGAGTGGGTCTCTCCATTTGACCTTAATAGATGGGAGGGTAGATGGTGTTTGCCAGTGAAGAATGATAGGAGGTAGGTCCAAGTTTATGTAAATATTAAAGAGATTTAACGTAGTTAAGGCTTTTGCTAGCTGGATATTCGGGGGGTACATTCCTCCTTTAATTTTATTTAGTTGAGCCTTAAGGGTTTGATGGGCCCTCTCAACAATGCCTTGTCCCTGTGGATTATAGGGAATGCCTGTGGTATGAGTAATGTTCCAGAGGGAACAAAAATCTTTAAATTGTTTCCTGGTAAACGCCAGTCCACGGTCAGTTTTCAGTTGAAGAGGTAAACCCATCACAGCAAAACAGGAGAGCATATGGCTTTTAAGCTTTTTAGCACTTTCTCCTGTCTGAGCTGTAGCCCACATAAATTTAGAAAAGGTATCAATTGAGACAAACATATTTTTGTTTGCCAAAGTTTGGTATGTGGGTGACATCAATTTGCCAAATAGAATTAGCTTTTAAACCTCGGGGGTTAACCCCAAGGGTCTGGATAGCAGGTATCTTTATGAGACTTGCACAAGAAGAGCATGTAGTGAGGATATGTTTTAACTGTGGTACAGGAACATCAGGGAATCGAGCTCGAAGGCCTTTAAGATTAACACGGGTTAGAGAATGAAAATTAGCAGGATCAGAGACAGAGAATGGGAAAGTTCCTGTGGAGGCAAGGCAGTCAACTGCGGCATTCCCTTCGGACAGGGAACCAGGAAGAGGGCTGTGGGAACGAAGGTGCTGAATATATAGTGGTTGGGTTCAAGAAGAAAGCATAGAGGCAATTTGAATCAAGAGAGGGGAAAGTGGGTTGTCATCAATTTTCACATAAGAATGAGCAAGCCATGGAAGTAAGTTAACAGTGTACACACTGTCAGAAAAAAGGTTGAAGGATTCTGGTACAGCTTTTAATGCAAGGAAAACAGCATAAAGTTCTTTGTACTGAGGGGAATTCTCAGGAAGCTCAGTAAAGAGAGGTTTAGGAGATTGTTTGTCTGGGTAATATATAAGAGCAGCAGCTCCCTTTTTTCCGCCATCAGTAAAGATTGTAGGAGCAGAGGGAATGGGATCCCGAGAGAAAAGTTTAGGTGCTAGTAGAGGCAGAAGAGGTAAAGAAGCTATCAATTTATTAGAAGGAAAATGGTTATCTATTTGTCCTGGAAACCCCATGAAGCTTATGGCAAAGTGGGAATGATGGCATATAAGCCACTCTGTATCTGTGAGAGTAAAGGGCAGAATAATTAAATCTGGTTCTTTCCCTAAGACCCGCACAGACCTATTTCTCCCTTGGCGAACCATGAGTGCTAATGCGTCTATCTCAGTGAGGAGTCTTGGAGCTCCTCCTACTGGCATGTGAAGCCACTCGAGAACCCCATGGTTTGCCTCAATGCCCCTACTACTGTGGGGGTGGAGTTGAAGATTAGAAGGTTTACGGGAGAGGAGGGGGAAAATCGAACAAGGTGCATGTCCTGGAGGGCCTGGTTAACCCTTTCCAATGCCGAGGAGGCCTCGGGAGTTAACTTACGTTTTAAAGAGGGCTGTTTGTTTCCTTTCAACAGGTCAAACAGTGGTTGGAGGCAGCTTGTAGGCAGATAGAGATACTGCCTAAGCCAATTTAAATTTCCTAGAAAACTTTGTAAAGAAGCAAGAGTAAGGTTAGAAGGGAAGGTGACATTAGGTTTTAAGGGATGAATTTTCGTTAGAGAAATCTCTGAACTTAGGAAGGATATTGGAGGGATTAGCTGTATCTTCTCAGGGGATACCTTAAGGTCGCTTTTCTTTAATGGAGGAATGAGAAAATCATGTAAGGCATAGAGATCTGTATCTGATTTTCCCCATATTAAAATATCATCTGTATAATGAAAAACATGAAGTTCCTTATGAATATATGGGAAAAGGGCAGATTTAACAGCCTCCTGACAAATTGTAGGATTATTGGCCATACCTTGGGGTAGCACCACCCATTCAAATCTATCAGCAGGGCTGGCATTATTAATAGAAGGAACAGAGAAGGCAAAACGTTTACAATCTAGCGGATGCAAGGGACTAGAGAAAAAACAATCTTGTATATCAATAGCTATGATTGGAATTCCCATGGGAATTGCAGAAGCAAGAGGAAAACCCCTCTGGGGGGAGCCCCAGACCTGCATGGTTTTATTTACTGCACGGAGATCTTGAAGGAGGTGCCATTTTCCCGAGCGCTTTTCAATCACAAAGACAGGAGTATTCCATGGGCTTTGAGAATTACGAATGTGTCCCAAGGACAACTACTCTCAGACGAGCTCTTTTAAAATTTCTAGTTTATCCCTAGGTAAAGGCCACTGTTCCACCCAGATAGGCTCATTAGAAAGCCAGCTTAAGCAGGGTGTTTGGCTACGAACAGTGGCATTTAGTATTGGGGGTGCTGATTATACCTGGTCTCACAGGAGCGAGTGTTACACTCTGCAGATGCATCTGTGGATATCCTAACATCAAGACTTTCCATAAGATCCCTGTCCAGTAGGTTGGTGCTAATATTAGCTACCAATGGGCGGAAGTGTCTGGTAGAGCCTTCCAGGTCTTCCCACATGAGCGAATCTCGTGTGCGAAATGATAGGGTCATCCCTCCTACTCCATGTATACTGGGTCCAGTAAGGAGTTCCCAATCTTGGGGAACCTCTTCTTGCCTTAAAATCGTCTTTGCTGCCCCCGTGTCAATCAAAAATTTAAAAGGAATATTGCCAATCTTTACTATCATAGAAGGGTGACCCCATTCTAAAACAGGAGTGGTCCACAAAATCTCAGGCCCCGAATTTGTACCATTCAGGGGCGAACCATCTTTATGAAATCGGGACCAACAATCTCTCTTCCAATGAAACCCCTTACGACATTTTGGACAAACAGTATGTGCCCTCTGGCTCCCTGACTGAAAGCGGGGTTGCTCTGACTGGAAGTGTGGTAGCTCTAGCTGGAGGCGTGGCTTCCCTGACTGGAGGCATGGTCGCAGCTTATCAGGACATTGGTTACACCAATGTCCTTGGTGACCGCACTGAAAGCAGGCCCCGTTTTGATTACATGGGGTAACTGCATAAACCTGTGTCGTAGTGGGTGGCCCATAATTGCCTGATGTAAGTTCCTGTGTCACTAAAATCCAATTATCTGGGTGTAGGTGTTTAAGATTAAGGCATGCCTGACGGAATTGTGGTGTCATGCCTTCCCAGATAATAGAGCGCAGGAGTAGTGAGCGGATGTCAGGATTATAAACCTTTCTCTCTAAGCTTGTCTTCACCCTTGAGATGAAGCTCGCTAATGATTCATCAGTGCCTTGGCGAAGAGAGTTAATGGGAACTGACGAATCTACATCGGGTGGGGTCACCCTTTCCCATGCTTGTGTTGCGCAGATGCGTACCTGTTCAAAATAACCGGTTGGAAACCTTGCTTCTGCCTGCTGAGCTCCAGATTCATAAGTTCCTGCTCCAAACAAAGCATCAGAATTCCATTCTACCTATTTGTTACTATTTTCCTGAGACTGTCTAGAGCATTCATCATGGAAGCATGCCTTCCACTGTAGGTAGAGGGGATCTGGGAGTGCAGCACGAGCCAGGTCCTTCCAATCCTGGGGTGTGTTAAGATGCTGGTAAAAACCCCTTAAAACGGACTTGGTCCATGGTGCGTGAATACCATCCTCCCTGACTGCTTTTCTAAGTTCTCTGAGATCTTAAGAGGTATATGGCTGCTACGGCAGAGGGTTTTGTTTAGAAGGGGCCACGTTTACCAGGAATGTGTGGATTTGGTCTGATGGCACGGGAGAGGGAGCTACAGAAGTGGAAGGTGCCATGGAAACTGCTGTAGTGGCCTCAGGGGAAACTGAACATGTATCTACAGGGACGGAGCTCTCGGGGCGGACTGCACATAGTTTAAGGTCCTTAAATGCTGAAAAAAATATCCTTTAACTCACGTATCTCAGCCACAAGTTCCCTTAATGATGACGTATCAGCAGGGGGCGGGGTCAGAGCCTCAGGAGAAGCTAAACCCGGGGTGGCAGGGGGTGGGACTGGAGAAGAGGAAGCCTCAGGAGAAGCTGAACCCCGCGAGGCAGGGGGTGGGGCCGGAGAAGAGGAAGCCTCAGGAGAAGCTGAACCCAGGGTGTCAGGGAGAGGGGTCAGAGGAGGAGCATCAGAACACGTGTACGTGTCTGTGGGAATGGAATTTTTGGGTCTAGCCGCTGATCGCTTAGGGCATCTAAGTCTTAAGCACATGTGCTTTAACTCTCATATCTCAGCCTCAAGGTTGCGTATCCTCAAGGCAGACCACATTGTACATATCTTGTAAGTCGCGATTATAGCTATGAGAACCCACGGTGTAGCGAAAATTAAACTGTCTCTGAGAGCATGAATCTGTCACAGGACAGAAGGAGATAATGACTGGGACACCTCCTCATAAAATGAAAAATTTCCCATGGTGGACAGAAACGCAGGGCCACAGAGGTGGGCGGATGCCACTTACCTGTGTCTGGGCGGCTTTCGGGGACCTCAGGCCAGGCTGTCCAGCAGGGCATGGGTGCGGAACACGATGGGTGCCAGATGTTGTTGTAGGCCGGTGTCAGGCTGCACCGCGGAGAAGAGGGGAAGTCCGGAGCAAGGGGGGGGGGGTACACAAATCTTTATTATAGGATGGGGGGGTGGTTCAGGCCACATGGAGTCAGCCGATAATGGCCGTCCCCACTACCTGACCACGGGGCAAGAGAAGGGAGAGAGAGATCTGCGAGAGGGGGAGCCGGGAGCCCAGAGGGGGAGGTGAGGGGGCTTTTTATTGGGCGAGAACCAGGGGTGACATGTGGGGCCAGGATTGGTTGAAGGGGGCACTGCTAGGATTTTGCGGGGCATTGTAAAACCTGGGGGTGGAGACTGCATCAGAATAATTCCTCAGCAACAACTGGTGACTCACTGCAGAGATTATTAATTATAGATGAGCGTTAAGACTGTGCATTAGAATCTTTTCAGGGGTGTATGAATGAGATATGGAAGCTCTTCTGTGAGGTGTCCCCTGAGTGTCATTATGGGTTGTTCCACACATGTTCAATTTGTGGGAAATTTTTTTTTAATTTCTTTGTTGGGGATTAATGATTGATAGTTGACAGTAGAATACAAAAGTTTGTACATACATAACATTTCCCAGTTTCTCACATAACAATACAGCCGCCATAGGTCCTCTGACATCATGGTCCAGGACCTGAAATCTCCCCCTGCCAACCCAACCCAGAGTCTTTTACTTCGGTGCAGGATACCAATTCCAGTCCAAGTTCTGCTGTGTTTTCACTTCTGCTATTGTTTTTCAGCATCTACCTATGAGTAAGATCATGCCATTATTTATCCTTCTGTTTCTAACTTATCACACTTAAACATGATTTCTTCATGTTCCATCCAAGGGCTTAAAGTGGGGAAATCAACATTTTTAATAGGTTAGTAGTATTCCATTGTGTATATATACCACTACTTGTTCAGAGATTCATCTGTTATTGGACTCCTGGTTTGCTTCCAGGTTTTGGATATTACAAACCGTGTTGCCATGAACATAAATATACACAAATCTTTTTGTATGGGTGTGTTTGGTTCTTTATGATATATCCCCAGGAGAGGAATTACAGGGTCATAGGGTAGGTCCATTTCTAGCCTTCTGGGAGTTCTACAGACTGCTCTCCAGAGGGTTTGGACCAACTTACATTTCCACCAGCATTGCAGAAGAGTTTCTTTGTCACCACAACCTCTCCAGCATTTGCTGCTGCTATCTTTCTGCTATATGATATTCTCTCACAGGAGTGAAGTTGTATCTTATTGTTGTCATTCTATATGCCATTGTGTCAAAAACTTCATGTCATTATAAAAATTTCCTTATATAATTAAGTGTTATTTAGAGAAAATTTAGAAGATCCTGTGAAATGGAAATTAACCGGTGGTCCAAGGAAATACACACTTTTTTTTCTTTCCTCCCTCCCTGGCCTCATATTCCAGCATGAATATATGAATATATTACAGGCTATAATCTAGAATGCTATAATGATATTTTTAGTATTAGGATAATTTTAAAGCAATTTATTTATTGAGATGAAGAGAAAATTTGAGAGAACCAGGGCATCTCTCTCACATAAGCCATGCCATGGATTGAACTCAAAGCATCATGTTTGCAAGTAGAGCTTCTAAAGCAGTCATTCCTAGGTGAGCTATCATGCCAGTCCTATTTTGCTGCTTTTCATATTCTGTCTTGGGTTTTTTCCAGTTTAATTACTTTGTACTGGTGAGCTTAGGTTTGAATATATTTTGTTTGAAACTCTGGATCTAATGGTCTTTCTTCTTTAGCTTACAGAAATTCTCAGCTAATGTTTCTTGAGATAAGAATTCTGCCCCATGAAGGACAGTTAGCATAATGTTTATTTCATGTCTGAGCCACTGGATGTCCCAGGTTCAATCCTCCTGCACCACCATAATACAGAGCCTAGTACTGCTCTGTTAAAAAGGAGGGGGAGGGGCATGGGGAGGAGGAGGGGGAGGAGGAGAAGGAGCAGGGGGAGGAGGAGAAGCAGGAGAAAAGGAAGGAAGGAAGGAAGGAAGAAAGGAAGGAAAGGAAAGGAAAGGAAAGGAGAGAGGAGGGAAGGGAGAAAAAGAAAAATAGTTCTGTCCCAGAGATTGTCTAGTCCACAAAATGTAAACTATTAGGTTGTTAGTAAAGCCATGACATATTTTTCCTACGCAAAAAAAAACAAAAAAGTATCAGGACTTTTCCAACAACTCAATACTTACTGTCTGACTGTATGAAAAAATTTACGAACCTTACTGGTATAGTCACTATATCTGTCTCTCCTAAAATACCTGTGTTAAAATCCTATTTATAGGGGGTTGGGTGGTGGCGCAGTGGGTTAAGCACATGTGGCGCAAAGTGCAGGGACCAGCTTAAGAATCTTGGTTAGGGCCCCAGGCTCCCCACCTGCAGGGAAGTCGCTTCACAGGCAGTGAAGCAGGTCTGCAGGTGTCTTATCTTTCTCTCCCCCCCTCTGTCTTCTCCTCCTCTCTCCATTTCTCGCTGTCCTATCCAACAACGAACAACACCAACAATGACAATAATAATAACCACAACAAGGCTACAGCAACAAGGGCAACAAAAGGGGGGAAAATGGCCTCCAGGAGTGGTGGATTCATGGTGCAGGCACCAAGCCCAGCAATAACCCTGGAGGAAAAAATAATCTATTTATAAATGTCCAAGTTAATGATACTACAAGGTTGGGGCATGTGGTAGGGGACCACAGGGAAAGATTTTTATCTTCTTGATGTAAAAGGCAGTAGCCTTGAAGTTCCTTTTTATGCAGAAGTATTTAAGTTCCTTTTAGTATAAGTTGCCTGTAGTGTGAGATGGAAAATTCCTTGCCCTTTCTCCCTTGAAGAACAGGACCTAATCAGTAAGCCACCGGTTGTTTACCAAGAATCAGTAAGCCACCGGTTGTTTACCAAGACCCTGCAAACAGGAAGAGCTTATCAGGGCCTTTGCACTAGGAAATTATTTTCTAGGAAGGGGCAGCTGATGACAGGGGGATGTGGTGGCCCTACCTGGCTAAATTCTATTGATTGTGTGTGAAACCAGCCTGCGCTTTGCTTTGAATGGATCATGCTTTTGTTAAGTTTGAAATGATTGGGTTTTGTGTTCTCTATAGCCTGTTATTGGATATAGGTTAATAAGGTGATGTGTTCCCCCTCCCTGAGTATAGTCTGAATTCCTATAAATTGTGTGGTTTGAGCCTTGTTCGTGGTCAAGCTGGTGGACTGCTGCCAGTGGCCTCTCAGCCCGGATTTGAATTCATGAATAAACATCTTTGCTTTCTTGCAGCGGATGGTGGTTTGATTTTTGCTCACTAACACTTGAAGCAAGGCATTTATTTTTCTTTGTTCCACTTTCAGGATGTTGGGATTTTTGCTCTCTTATGTTGAAAGTTTTTTTTTTTTGAGCATGTTTTTCCACTATGGCTTTACTGTGGTCTTTGGGAGATGGGATAAGCTATTTGGCCATCTCGACCTTGCCTTGAACCCCAAGACTATTTCTATTTCCTATTTTGTATTATTTTCTATCTTATTTACAGAGACTTTTAGTGAATACAAATGAGGACTATTCATATAAACAAAAATAGAGATAATTAAATATTGTCTTGCTAATTTTGAAATTGGCTTTATGTGTGAATATTTTTTATAAAAATATATAAAAAAAATAAAAGACAGTAGGCAGAATGCCCTTGTCCAGTGAAAAAGTAATTACAGAAGTCAGACCTCCCACCTTCTGCAACCCCTATAAAGAATTTTGGTCCAGGGGGCTGGGCAGTGGTGCAGCAGGTTAAGCACACATAGTGCCAAGCACAAGGACCATTAAGGATTCCCGTTCCAGCCCCCAGTGTCCCACCTGCAGGAGTGAATCAGGTCTGCAAGTGTCTATCTTTCTCTCCCCCTCTGTCTTCCCGTCCTCTCTCGATTTCTCTCTGTTCTATCCAACAATAATGACAGCAATAAGAAGAACAATAACAACACTGATAATAAAACAAGGGCAACAAAAGGAAAAAAAATAGCCTCTAGGAGCAGTGGATTTGTAATGCAGGCACCCAGCACCAGTGATAAGCCTGGAGGCAAAAAAAAAAAAAAAAATTGGTCCATATTCTCATAGGCAGAGAAACGTCAGAGGAAGATGACCAGATCAGGACCCAGAGAGAGAAGAGGAAAAAAAAAAGCAGGATATTTGAAAGTAGTTATAGGTACAGATATGACTTAACAAGGAAAAAACCCAAGACCACAGAAAAAATGGGCAAATATATACAAGTATAGGCATATATTTATAGAAATAAGTCAACCCTTATCTGCAAGCCTGGGAGAACTACTGTAGTTTTCAATGAAGGGAATGGGTATACAGAACTCTGGTGGTGGGAACAGTGAAAAAGTATACCCCTATTATTTTATAAATGTGTAAATCAATATTAAGTCACTAATAAACTTTTTAAAAAATAAGATAGCAGGCAGTATGTAAGTTGCCCTTGCTTTGGAGACCGTGTGATTTCACATCTGCCCAATTTGACTAATGCCTTAGTTTATTAGAGAAAATGCTTTCTTGTACCAAAAATAAGACTTTTTTGAAAAAAAAAAAAGAGGGAAGTGAAAAAATGGGATAGCATTTTTATTGCTTGCTCTGTGTTCCCACTCACTGACTTAGAGAAATAAATCAAAGTGACAATGAGTTAAAATGAAAAATCAAGTTTTTTCTAGCATTTTCATTCAAATAAGAATTCTTTAAAATGTTGAAAATGGGAGGAAAAATAAAAATCATTTTTACTGCTAATGAAATGTATCCTTGCTGTCAAGCAGTATGTGGCTGGAAGAAAAATGTCTTGTACTTAACTAGAAACACAAAGTCTTATGCATTTTCCCAACCTGGTAATCAGACTTATACGGGATGTCACAAACAGAGATTGTTACAATACACTGGCTCTAAAATGCACATTCTGGATTAAAAGACACCTAAATGGTAAGGTTACCATTCTGTAGGCTTGGTTGATCTATGAGAAATCATGGTTAGAGAAACTGTTCCTGCTGGTCCAACTGAAACTACTCCTCATGCACCTGCTGGGGAAGCAGGTGTTTTTTTCCATAGATCTGATTTTTAAAATAAGGCTAAAAGATAGCAGCTGTGAGAAAATGAAACTATTCTCTGGAAGGTAGCTGCCATGTGGGATTAAAAATACTTCTTGTAAGCCAGTCCTGCAGAACTTTATTGGGCAGGTGTGATATGAGAGCTGCCTTCTCTACAACTTGGGCTGAAAAGTTTCCCTTAATCCTCCTTTAGGCAATGTGATTCTTCACCTTTAAAAATAAAAAGAAGATAAACCTCTGTGCCAGTATATTTTTATAGCATCATTCAAGAAATACTTATTGAATTACTACTAAAATAACATTATGAATGCTCATAATCTTGAAGGTAAATAACTATAAATGTGGTAAGAAAATCTTTATGTGCCCTAACCAAAAAACAATAACTCAATAACGTTTATACAAATATGAATTACTTTTGAGGTTTTACAAAATACTTTTAACTGTAGAGGAAGTTATGGTTAATTTTTTTGTTATTTTACTATCTGGTGAAGGCAAAAAGACACACAGACACATACACAATAGAATTCAGATCACAACTATACTTAATTGGTTAGAGTTTCAAGAAATAGAATAGTTTCAAAGAATAGAAAAAGAATGAAGAAGCCACCTACTAGGTTGTAGTTAATCTGGATGTGGGTAAAATAGTAAGTTAAAGTGGCATATTCCAGTAAAAGGATCAGTAGACACATCAAAAGTTCCAGAGAATAGAAATCTTATGAAGTTTTGTGTGTTATAGATACTGAGAAACAGACTTTGGTTGTTACAGAAAGCCATGAAATCTTAGCAGAAAGAGAGATCGTGATCACTGTGGAGTTTTGTAAGATGTTTGTAGGTTTTGTTAGTAGAGACAGATCTGTTCAGAGATTTTTTTCTTTCTTTTTGTTTGTTTGTTTATTTTTTAAGATTCTGTTTATTTATGAGAAAGATAAGAAGAGAGAGAAAGAACCAGATCACTCTGGCACATGTGCTGCCAGGAACCGAACTTAGGACTTCATGCTTGAGAATCCAAAGCTTTATCACTGTGCCACCTCCCTCCTGGACCACCTTTGTTTTTGTTTTTCTTATTTGCAGTAGCCCAAGCAAAATATTATGGACCTTTAATGAGCTTTGTAACATAGGGATGAGAGAGGAAGCACACATCAGCAGGATTGAACTAGTATTATTTGTTGAAAGTTTAATTTGGGTGGGGGGAATTTCTTGGTATTTCTTAGAAATTCTGACATCAGGTCAGTAGAAATAAGAATTGGATACAGACCTAGCAATACTGAATATCAAATATAAGTTTGGGGCTTATAGATTTGGACAAAGGTACCCAAAGAAAAAATATATTTTAGCTCAATAAAAGGAGAACATTGTAGAATGTTAGTAATTAATTGTCATCTTAACAAGTGGAGCCACAAAAGGAGAAGCACAGTGGGTTAAAAGGGTAGAAGATGCAGCAGTGGTCTGAGTTGTGGAAAAATCCAGATCAGATGAATTGCCAAATACAAAAGTCTGTTCTGGTGGTTTGCAGACACTGGTAACAATTGGAAGATTCAGAGACTATGTGATGGCCAAATCCAAATGTCTGAGAGATGGAAGGGGGGTGGGATATGATCCAGGGGGAATCATGAACAGAGAGGACCTCTCCTGATCTATAGAATTTATATCAGAGTATTAAATGTGAAGCAGAATTAAAATGGGTGTTTTTTGGGGGGAAGTAAGTATATAAGAAGATGCCTACAAAGGTCTATGCAAAGTAAGGAAACTGAAGCAGAAGAAAATAAAATCATAAAAAGATTTAGAAGGAAAGCATGTAAGTTGACTACATGGTTTCTCTTGGTAGAGAGAAAATTTAAGTTGCAGATGTTCAGTTCAATGAGTATGAAACAACCCAGCTTACCTCAGCTTGATCATGAAGCTGGGTGAAATTAATATCTGGGTAAATATAATATCTTGATGAGATCACTGAACATGAGAGTATGAACAGATGGGAAGAAGAAAATAAATCAATAACAGGTGTTTCTATCTATGGTGGTTAATTTTGTGTCTAAAGCTGACTTGGTCCTGGGCTGCTCATATTAAACATTTCTGTGAGGGTGTTCCAGATGATATCAGAAAGTTAGTTGCTAGATTCATCTAAGTATTGGTTTGTCAGAAAAGTCATGACAATTTTCTATGCAAAAAAAAAAAAAAATGACGGGAGTCAGGCAGTAGCACAGTGGGTTAAGCACAGGCAGCCAAGGACTAGTGTAAGGATCCCAGTTCAAGCCCCTGGCTCTCTACCTGCAGGGGAGTTGCTTCATAGGTGGTGAAGCAGGGCTGCAGGTGTCTTTCTCTCTCCCTCTCTGTCTTCCCCTCCTCTCTCCATTTCTCTCTGTCCTATCCAACAATGACAACATCAACAACAATAGTAACTATAACAATAAAACAACAAGGGAATAAATAACTATTTTAAAAAAATGACATGACTTCTGACAAACCAACATATTGCACTACTCAATGTGATGGGTCTCATTCAATCTGTTGAGAGATTTAATAAAACAAAAGCAGAGGAAGGGGTAATTTTTTTTTCCTTTTCTGTCTTGAATTGAGATATCAGTCTTCTGGTTTTGAACTAAGAGTTGCACTGTTTGCTTCTCTGACTTAGATCTTGATATCAGACCGGAATTATAGTAGTATAATTTCACTGTATTTGCTGTAATTCCACTCAGTTTCCCTGAATCTCCAGTTTGCAGAAGGCATAGAATAGAACTTTTCAGCCACTGTAATACAATTACTCAAAATCTATCTTCATTGATAAACTCTAATGTACTGTCTCTACCAAAATGTACGTGTCTGTATACTTGTATGTCACATATGCTTGTTGTAAAGGTAAATTAAATTTTGACATGCATTCTTTTTCATTTTGTAGGATAAAAACATGTCATCAGTTTGCCAGCAAAAAAAAAAAAAAAAATTAAGCTAGATGTCAAAGTTACCAACACAGTTTTATCCTGACTTCTTTCAACGTGAGATGTAGTAATAGACATTTTTGTTGTATCTCTCCTGAAATTTATTTTTCCCAAGTTATTTTAAAATCTGGATAATGGTGGAGTTGATTACCGCAGTGCTCTCTGCAGCTTCAAGGCAGCCATTTTCCCACAGTTCTGTCTCAGGCGCTCAATTTAGGAAGGCTGCCATATTATTTTGGAGGTTAAACTGTGTGCTTCCTTGGGTAATTGAGTTCACCTTCATGTGGGCAGGAGCTAGTCTGAGGTAAATTCCTTTTTTTAATCCCTTTCCTTTGCTCTGAAGATTTCTTCATACATAGTATGTAAAAACTCAGCACGGAACACTTTATATTGTGTTTGATAGTTTTTAAAAAATTGTACTATAATGCATTATATGTGATCATTTGTATGTATAAATACATATCTTTTAGATACTTTATAACTTTGAGATTTTTTCTAATCTGATAAATCTGAGAAGACTATTCTATTATTCTATCCACTTCATTTTTCTCTAATTTAAGCACTTGTAAGGAGGGAAATAGCACAACAATATCTTCTTTGCCCCAACATACTGGCCACCCTCACTTCTTCAAGAAATCATATTCTTTCCTATTATAAAACTTTATCATATTTTTTAACTTCACCCCTATGATTCATAATGTCAATAATTCCTATCCAATTTCAGATCTATTATCTATCAATAATTTCAGCCATTATCTAGCTTCTTTCTTTTTTTGTTAAGTATTTTTTAAATATTTATTTATTCCCTTTTTTTGCCCTTGTTTTTTATTGTTGCAGTTAACAATTGTTGTTGTTATTGATGTCATTGTTGGATAGGACAGAGAGAAATGGAGAGAGGATGGGAAGACAGAGAGGAGGAGAGAAAGATAGACACCTGAAGACCTGCTTCACCTCTTGTAAAGCGACTCCCCAGCAGGGGGGGAGAGCCAGGGTCTCGAACCGGTATCCTTATGCTGGTCCTTGTGCTTGGCGCCACCTGCGCTTAACCCGCCCAACTCCCTATCTAGCCTCTTTCTATCAGTCTGTGCCAGGTCCCATAATATATACCATTGCAAACTAATGTTCTTTTCCTTTGAACATTTTTAATTTGTAGTGATTTATTAGTAAGTTTTAAAAATTAAACTATCTCCCCCTCCCTGAGCTTCATAACACATGGATCAAACTTCCTTTTTGTTGTAGCTGTGTCTCTCATTTAATCAAATACACAGTATTTAAAAAAAAAATAAATAAAACCTGGAAAAGATTATTATCTCCCCCCCCATTGTGATATTATGAGGCAAGAGATAGGGAGGGGTCAGAGAAGACAATGAAGTAGCATATTTTCTCATCTTTGTGAAAATTTTCTGAATTGCGCTGTGATCATTAGTCCTTCTATGACTCCTGTATTGTACTGTAAGTCCAAGTATCTATAGCCTACAAGAGAGTAAATTATAAAACAATAACACTAGACACTTTCCAGTTAAGTTTTTTTCCTTCTTAGTTCTCTAGTAATTTATTTCGCAAAATTCAAAACTCAGACTCCTCATCCCAGATTACTGATTTTTTTTTTTTTTTTTTTTTGGAACTGCTAAGGAGAAGCCTCCTACTTCCTGCTTCTAATAATTTTTTTTCTCCCTTTCCCCTGTTGTGTGTCTTTGGGTTTCCTTTTGACTAGTCTTAGAAACACCAGGTTTGATGATAGCTGTCGTTTTTAAGTTGTTTTACAACTGACCTTTTCTAAAGTTCATTAAGCATAATATTGATGGGGCAGGGGAAAACAGGAAAAATGTTACAACTAAATGTCAGCATATGTTTTGTTTCACACAGATTATCACTGGGGCACAGTGGCTACACAAGAATACAACCACTTCCAATGGCCATTGTTTATGCTTTTAGGTAGAGGGAGTGAAGGAAAAGACACCACAATACTGCTCTGTCACGGTAAAGCTTCCCCTCTGCAGTCTCTCATGGCCTAAGGGTCAAACTCACATCCTTGAACTCTACCCAGCCTCTATCAGCATTTTTTACATAGTTATCTTTATGTATAATCCTTACATGTATAATTCTTTAAATGTGTTATGTTGTTCTTCCATGTGTGTTATTTAGGATAACACAACATGCATCCAGCTTTACATAAGCATTGATAAAGATAACTTGAGTTTTCCTAAATTAAAAAAAAAGTGTCCCTTGAACTATAATCTCGTTTCTTTAAATTGAGCTAATGTTGGTCTTTAAGACTGTATATACATTTAGGTATGTTGGTTTACAAGACTGTATGTTTCACTTTACTGTGAATTGTTGCTACACAGTTTTACCACCAAGATGTCAATCTCCCTCCCCTACTAGCCACTGAGCTCCCTCCTCCTACTCTCCCTTTGGTAACAGTTCTGCTTCAGAATCTCAGGGTTTGTATTCATTTGATTTTTGTTTGCTTTGTGTTTCTATATTCCAGATAGGAGTGAGGTATTTTTTTCTCTCTCTCTTGCATTTTTTGTGGCATACTTTGTTTAGAATGACCACCCCCAATTCCATTCATATTGTTCCAAAAGGCCTCTTACCAGCTTTTTTTTTTTTTTTAATTTTTTAAAAATATTTTATTTATTTATTCCCTTTTGCCCTTATTTTATTGTTGTAGTTATTATTGTTGTTGTAGTTGTTGGATAGGACAGAGAGAAATGGAGAGAGGAGGGGAAGACAGAGAGAAGAAGAGAAAGATAGACACCTGCAGACCTGCTTTACCGCCTGTGGAGTGACTCTCCTGCAGGTGGGGAGCCGGGGTTCGAACCGGGATCCTTATGCCGGTCCTTGTGCTTTGCGCCACCTGCGCTTAACCCGCTGCACTACAGCCCGACTCCCCATCAGTTTTTCTTATAGCTGATTAGTATTCCACTGTGTACAACTTTTTCACCCATTCATCTTTGCACAACTCATTGATTCTGTATCTTGCTATCATAAATAGTGCTGCAGTAAGCATAGGCTTTTGGATAGACACCTAGGATGAAATTGCTTGATTGTATGACTGGTCTAATTCCAATATTTTGAGAAAACTTGATACTGTTTTATAGGGGCTTATTCAATAGGCCTTTCACCAGTGTACAAGTATTCCTTTTCTCTTACATCCCCACTAACACTTGCTTCTGTCTTTGTTTACGTTAGTTAAATAGAGAATTCACAAATATGAGGTGGTATCTTGTTTTGTCCTGGTATACAGTCCACTGACAAGTAATGACTAGTTTTTCATGGATCAATTGGTAATCTGTAATTATTTCTTGGTGAACTATTCAGTTCTGCTCCTTCCTTTGGGGGGGGGGGCTGTTTTCTGTTGTGGTTATTTGTTTTTTGCTATTGAAAAAATTTTGAATTCTTATACATACTGTACACATTAACCTTCTGTCTGATGTTCAATGTGCAATATTATTTGGATAAAATGTCTTTTTGTTTTAATGATAATTTTGCAGAATTTTTTCTGTTTGATGTATGTTTATTTTTTGGTTTTGTTCCCTTAGACATCTCTGATGTTAACAATATGGAATATTTTGCTTGTTTTCTTTCATATATTTTTGTTTCCTCATCTAGCATCTGACTCTTTAATCATTTGTCTAGTAGACTTGGTTTTACATGAATATAAAGCATTTGATTAAACCAAAGTTTTAGGTTTAAAGCTTTGTGTTTAATAGTAATGCAGGCAATATATGTCATTTAATTGCTTAAAGAGACACTCAAAAAATTGAATTCATAGTCAATAAAGAACCTAGAAACTCCACTGCCTACACATTAGTTCATCCTTCACCTCTTCTAACTTTTAAGTAGAAGACATGACTATAAATTTCTGAAAGCTTGTTAATGTATTATTCATGAAAACAGTCCAAAAAAAAGTTGTTTGGGGGAGTCGGGCTGTAGCGCAGCAGGTTAAGCGCAAAGCACAAGGACCGGCATAAGGATCCCGGTTTGAACCCCGGCTCCCCACCTGCAGGGGAGTCGCTTCACAGGCGGTGAAGCAGGTCTGCAGGTGTCTATCTTTCTCTCCCCCTGTCTTCCCCTCCTCTCTCCGTTTCTCTCTGTCCTATCCAACAACAACAACAATAATAACTATAACAATAAAACAACAAGGGCAACTAAAGGGAATAAGTAAATAAAAAAAATAAAATATTAAAAAAAAAGTTGTTTGGTACATCCTTTTGAGTCTGAAGGTACCTGCCCCTACATCTAAGAAACAAAGCAATGAATAGACATCCTGTCAACAAGTACAAGAAAATATGTCATTATCAATTTGAGAATTCAATTACTCCAGAAGAGTACAGATACATTTTTTAAGATGCTGGTACATCAGGTATAAACTTTTTATTTGATCCCAAATTCAAGTGTTCTGTATGATTAAAAATATTGTATTAAATTAAAAAGTAATGCCTTAATCACTTCCATTTAAAATTTAAGTGCTTTACTAGAGAGAAAGAAAATTGTAATAGGGGTATAATTCCATGTAGTTCCCACCACCAGAGTTCTGTGTCCCATCCCCTTCATTGGAAGCTTCCCTATTGTTTATCCCTCTGGGAGTATGGACCAAAATTCTATTTGAGGTGCAGAAGGTAGGAGTTAATGGTGTATATAATTGCTTCTAAGCTGCAAACGGACATTGGTAGGTCAATCCATTACCCCAAACTTTCCCTAACAAGAGAGGGCTCTTGAGAGGTGAAGATCCAGGAAGCATTGGTGAGGTTGTCTACCCAGTGAAGTCAGGATGGAATCATATAATAGCATGTGGGACTTGCTAGCTCAGATGCAGTAAGATGGAAAACAGGCCAACATGTTTAATAAACAGTAGCCATAAAGTAGGAATAGAGCAGATAAAAGTAGGTACCTTGGGGAAGAAGGAAGCTAGGAAGTATATTTGAGGAATATTCTAGGAGCTTATATCTTAATAATCCTGGCTTGAGTGTGATAGCTAACATAAGGGTAGGCCAGAAGTATTGTCTAGGAAGATGGTGTCAGAATTGAGAGCAGAACTAAGAAGTAGGATTAGGGCAGAGTTGCAGAGTTATGATCCCTCACTGTGAAATAGTAATGGTAGGGACTGCCCCACTCTCCGAAGGGAGGCTGGGTCATCCCACTCTGTCATTCAAAGAAGACTAGCTCTGACATGAGTGCAGCCTACAATGTTCCTAGCTGTGACTATGAATTATGAGCTAACTTACAGTGACTCAGAGTTTTTTTAAGTTCCTGTGCCAAATATGAATAGAAATGTATCTTAGGTTAGATCCCAGGATAGATCATTGTGGTGACTGCACATTGTGGTAATTTTCATATCTTCTTCAAGTTTGCAAGCAACTCTGTCCTAATCCTACCTCTTAGTTCTGCTCTCAATTCTGACACCATCTTCCTAGACAATACTTCTGGCCTACCCTTATGTTAGCTATCACACTCAAGCAAAGATTATTAATATATAAGCTCCTAGAATATTATAATAACATTAACATATTATAATAACATTATAGTAACATCCCCAATGGGTGTGACCAATGATGGAAGACAGAGGGATCTATCAGAGGGTTAGGCATATAATATCCATGGGGGAACCCAAGGATTCCTTGTCTAGGGCCCTACGTAGCATAAAAGTGGCCAAAGAGGCCATCTTGGCCAGTCTCTTGCCCTTATTCAGCTTTTGTAGTCATTTCTTTAGCTGACAAGCTTATGCTTTTTTCCAATTGTTAAAGTGGGGTGGGGTGGGCAGGGTTGGGTGGTTAGGATGGGACACAGTCTTTTGGTGGAGGGAATGGTGTTTATGTATACTCCTATTAAAGTGTAGACATATAAACCACTAGTTAATTAATATGAGAGGGGAAAAATTGATCATATGTCTAGAACTTCTTAAAACACAGACTGAGTCTTTTTAATACATAGGCTGTCTTTGATATGTTGACTCTCTCAAAAGCCTAGACCAGGGAGAACAGAAGCAACTGGTAGCACAGCTATATACAAGATGCTGGGTATTATACCCCAAACCCTAACAAAAGGACTTTTCAAAGTTAACCCAATCACCAAATAATGTCATGATAACAATAACTATCCACTGTCTTCTTGAACCCTAAGACATCAAGAACCTCACATTTCCACTATAGAGCCTATATTTCTCCCAGTCCTGGAACCTTAGGGTGGGGCCCACTTTCCTGCATGCTTCTCTCAATTCAAATCAAATAATATTGCATTCGTGGATTGCAACCCAATCAATGCAATGAATGCCACCCCAGCATGCTTCACTTCAAACTGTGTCCAGAGACTTCAGGTGTTGAATGACAACCCTTCAGCTCCATCACTTGGGTGAGACCTTCCAACCCAGAGAGTATGCGCCCAGGAAGAAGCACCCCCATGCTAGCCTGGCATCTGGCACCCAACATGGGGGTGCTTCTTCCCAAGCAAAAGGCCTTCAAGTTCGATTTCCTGATATTCCTCTGGCACAGTTGAAACGTATTCTTGCTACATGCTCCTCATATGCAGGGCTACATGCTCTTCATATGCAGGGCCTCATAATCAAGCCATCTGCTGTTCAGACCCTTGGGGTTAACCCCCATGGCTTGAAAGCCAACAGTCTTTGGCAAATTGATGTCACCCACTTACCCAACTTTGGCAAACAAAAATGTGTGTTTGTCTCAATTGATACCTTCTCCAGGTTTATGTGGACTACAGCTCAGATGGGAGAAAGCTCAAAAAAGCTTATAAGCCATATGCTTTCCTGCTTTGTTGTAATGGGTTTGCCATTTCAAATTAAAACAGACAATGGCCCTGCTTTTGCCAGCAAACAATTTAAAGACTTTTGTTCCCTCTGGAACATTACTAATACTACAAGAATTCCCCATAACCCTCAGGGGCAAGGTATTTTTGACAGAGCCCATTCAAACTCTTAAGGCTCAGTTAAATAAAGAGAAAGGGGAACATACCCCCAGAATAACCAGCTGGCAAAAGACTTAACTACATTAAACCTCTTTAATATTTACAAACATTTGAACCAATGTCCTATTGTTCCTCATTGGCAAACACCTTCCACCTTCCCAGCTATTAAGGTTAGATGGAAAGACCCCCTTGATAAAATTTGGAAAGGGCTTGATCCCCTATTGACCATGGGTAAGGGTTTTGCATTTGTGTTTTTGCAGGATTACTCAAAACCTGTCTGGCTTCCTGCCCACCATGTCTGGCAATACCTGCATGATAGCGCTACTATCCCTGAAGAATAAGAAACACTGCAAGAGGACTGGGTGCAGAATGGACCCCAGGACCCATAATGCAGCATGTTGGGATCTGAAAAATCTGGTTCACAGAGCCCAAAAACAAAACCTCCCTACTGCTTCTCTTTCCCCTATTGTTCTCTCTGAATATCGTAAGCTTGCTGCTGTCTGCCCCCTCTGCTTCCAGTTGTATTTTGTAAGTGAATGAGTTGAATGACTGAATTTTTTGTAGGACCCATTTTGTTCAGAGTACTCTGAAACTTAATTGACCTTATATGGAAATGCTGGACACTGCAGAGGCTTCTGGAGACTTCCAGAAACAGTTCTAAAATTTTTGATTTTTTTAAGTCTTGGTATAAATGTGAAACATTTAGTCTTAAACTCTGTGAGTAAAAATAGTTCAACTAAGACAGTACAGATCTAAATTCGTGTTTGAAATGATATGTATTCATAACAAAAGTATTTCTCCTCTTGTGTGTTATAGACTACATGTTTATGTGTGTGTTTGAAGTTTGGTAAACATTAACTTTAAGGTTAAAAGTATAACTTTGAAGCTACATTCTTACCAGGCAAAGTGAAATGAAGGAATTTTCAACACAACTCTTATAAATGTAAAATTAATTTGCTAAAGTAACTGAGCTTTTAAGGTAAAAGTCTAAATATGTAACATGACAATTCATCATCTCCAAAATTAAAATACAAATTCTCTATACAGGAAATTTTTGGAGGGCCCCCCAAAATGCCCTGTGAACTAATCTTGTGGAAATTAATCCACAACACTCTGGCATCAATCTGTCACTGTAAATGTTCTAAGAAACATTGTCACTAACATATGTTAGCTCTCTAAGTAACCTGAGTTTGTTTAAAGTCTAAGGTAAAAATCAGCTACAAATCAATATATTTTAATTAAATTTGGTCTGAAGATCCTGCTGCACAGAGACTCCCACATGAGACTAAATAAGTTAATCTTTAAATTTACTTTCTTTAAAATTCAAACAGAGTCTTTCAAAATAAGTATCACACACCTTGGGTGTGTCTCTATCTTAAATGGGTGTGACAAAAGGTAGAAAAGACATTATTGATTTGTAAAGCTCTCAAATACCTTCTCAATTAAAGAGGTAGAAACAGCCTGGATGAATGATAGATCACACAATGGTTATGCTAATGATTCTCATGCTTGACGCTTCTAACAAAAGTTCTTCTCTTTATCTCTGCACATTTTATTGTGCTTAAATTGTTTTAACAGTCTTGTCTTTTAATTAGTGATATCTCTTTTGAATAAATACCTAGGAGTGGAATTGTTAGATCATAAGGTATTTCCATCTGTATTTGTTTAAGGATTCTCCATGCTGTTCTTAATGGTTGTACCATTTTGTATTACCACCAGCTGTGTATTAAAGTTCCTTTTGCTCCACAACTTTTCTAACATTTATTGTCTCCTGTTTTGCTGATGACCATTCTTATAGCTGTGAGGTATCTCCATGTGATTTTATTTGCATTTCTCTGGTGATGAGTGAATTAGAACATTCCTGCATATGTCTGTGAACCATGCATATTCTTTGGAGAACTGTCAATGTATGTCCTCTGCCCACTGTTTTTACTGGGTTCTCTTTTTGTTGAGCTGTATGAGTTCTTTATAGATGTTTCATATCAACTGTTTGTCTGAAGTATGATGTGAAAATATGTCCTCCCCTTTGCTGGACTTCCTGTTTATCTTTATGGAGTTTTTTTTTTTTGATGTACAGAAGCTTTTTAATTTAATATAATCCCATTGGTTCAATCTTGTTTGTTTCCCTTGCCCATGAGGTGAAGTCTCCAAATATGTCTTTAGTGTTAGTGTCATGAAAATGTTCACCAATATTTTATACTTTCAGGTCTGAGATCCAGATCTTTGATCCATTTTGAGTTACTTTCAGTGTATGGTTTTAACTGGTGGTCTAGTTTCATTTTTCTACAAGTGGCTGTCCAGTTCTGTCAACACCATTTGTTAAAGAGACTTTCTTTTACCCAGTGGACAGTATGGCCCCCTTTTCATATATGAGGAGTCTGTACATGAATGGATTGAGTTCTGGGCTCTCTATCCTATTGCAATGGTGCATAAGACCATTTTTTGTTACAATACCATACTGTTTTGATTACTACTACTTTGTAGTATAGTCTGAAGTCCGGTATGGTATTGTGAGGCCTCCATTTTTATTCTTTTTCCTTAGGTGTGCTTTTGATATTCATGGCTTTTTAAAGTTCCACATGAATTGTTGGATAATCTGTTCAATTTCCTTGGAATGTGTCATTGATATTTTAATAGTTATTGCACTGAATTTATAGATTGCTTTGGCAGAATTTCCATTTTAATGATATTCATTCTCCCAATCTGAACAGGGGATGTGCTTCCATTTCTTTGTGTCATATTTTCTATTTATTTTAACAGTGTCCTACAGTTTTCTTGAAAAGATTCTTTACATCCTTTGTTAGCTTTATTCCTATTTATTTGATCTCTCTAAATTCAGTTGTAAGTGGTATGCTTCTTTTAGTTTCATTTCTTCTGACTTATCTTTTGCATAAAAAAATGGCACAGATTTATGGGTATTGATTTGTAGCCTGCTACTTTACTGAATTTATTGATGATTTCCAGTAGTTTCTTGGCAGAGTTTCAAGGGTCCTCTAGGTATACCAATTTATCACCTGTGAATAATCAGAATTTAACTTCATCCTTTCTGATTTGGATTCCTTTGATATCTGATTATGATGGCAAGGACTTCTAGGACTATGTTGCATAAAAGTGGTGAGAGTGGGCATATTTGTCTAGTTCCTGATTTTAGGGGAAAAGCTTTTAATATTTCTCCACTGACTAAGATGGGCTAATCATATATATAGCCTTTATTATGTCAAGGAATTTTCCTTTTACTCCCACTTTCTCGAGGGCCTTTTTCATAAATGGGTGTTTCACCTTGTCAACTGTTTTTTCTGCATCAGTTGATAAAATCATGTGATTTTTATCTATCTTTTTGCTGATATACTAGATAGCATTTATTCCCTAATGGATGTCAAACCATCCTTATTTCCCAGGAGTGAGTCCCACTTTATTTTGGTAGATTATTCTCTTAATATATTGTTGTATTTGATTAGCCAAGATTTTGTTGAGGATTTATGCATCAATGTTTATCAGAGCTATAGATCTATAGTTTCCTTTTTTGCGGGGTCCTTTCCTGCTTTGGGGATCAGGGTGATGTTAGCCTAATAAAATATGGTTGGGAGTGTTTCCTCTACTATTTCCTTGAAGAGTTTGAGGAGGATGGGTGTTAGTTCTTCTCTGAATGTTCTGTAAAATTCATTAGTATAGCCATCAGGGTCTAGGCTTTTGTTCTTGGGAAGGCTTTTGATTACTATTTCAATGACTTTAGTAGTGATTGGCGTGTTAAGTTGATCTACTTCCACTTGTGTCAAGGCTGCCATTTGGAATGACTCTTAAGAATGTGTCCATTTCTTCTAAGTTGTCATATATCGTTCCATATAGATGTCCACAAAATTCTTGCATAATGTTTTGAATCTCTGTCTCATCTATTGTAATATCCCCTTTATTTCTGAATGATTTTAACATATCATTCTCTCTTTTTCTCTTAGTGAGTGTAGCTAGTGGTTTATCTATTTTATGTATTGCTTCAAAGAACCAGCTCTTGGTTGCATTAATCTTCCTAATGGTCTACTTGTTTTCTATTTCATTGATTTCTGCTCTGATTTTAAGTATTTACTGTTTCCTGCTGACTGTTGGTTCTTTTTGTTGCTCTACTTCTAGGTGGCTGAAGTGGGTTGTTAGATGGTTTAATAGTTATATCTCCTGTTCATTAATGTGGGCCTGTACTGCTATGAACTTCCCTCTCAGCACAGCTTTTGCTACATCTCATAGGGTCTGACAACTGGTTTCTTCATTTACTTATGTATCTAGGTAATTCTTAATTTCTTTTTTGATCTCTTCAGTGACCTATTTATTGTTCAGCAGCATACTGTTTAGTCTCCAGGCTTTGGGGAAATTTTTTTTTCTTTCTCGGTTGATTTCTAGTTTCATGCCTTTGTTGTCTGAGAGAATGCATTTTATAATTTTATTATTTACATATTTGTTTAGACTGTCTTTGTGGCCCAGTATATGGTCAATCCTTGTAAATGTTCCATGTGTACTTGAGAATGTGTATCCATTACTTTTGAGATGGAATGTTCTGTATATATCTATTAGGTCCATTTCATCTATGGTTTCATTTAAATTCATCATTTCTCTCTCGATTTTTTTGTCCAGATATCCTGTCTTTTGCTGTGAGTGTTGTGTTGAAATATTCTACTATTATTGTATCGGCACCAAGGTCTCCCTTGTGTTCAGAAAGTGTTTGTTTTATATATTTGGATGCTCCTAAGATGGGGGCATATACATTTATGATGGTTATATATTTTTGTTTGATTGATCCTTTAACCATTATGTAGTGCCCTTCTCTCTCTGATTACTTTCTATGACTGAAAGTCTATTTTATCAGAAACTAGAAACACACTCATTGCCTTTTTTCTTAAAAAAAATATTTGTATTTATTATTGGGTAGAGACAGAGAGAAATTGAGAGAGATGGGGAGATAGTGTGAGAAAAAGACAGAGAGACACCTGCAGCCCTGCTTCACCACTCATGAAGCTTTCCCCCTGCAGGTGGGGAAAAGAGGCTTGAACCTGGGTCCTTGTGCACTGTAGTTTGTGTGGTTCAACAGGTGCACCACTGCCTGGCCCTGTCACTGCCCTTTTTTGTGAGTTATTATCTTGGAACCTCTTGCTCCAACCTCTTAAATAGTTTCTCTTTGTCTTTCCTTTTTCTTTCTCTCCTTTTAAAAAGGCTTTATTTTATTTTTTTATATTTTATTTATTTTTCCCTTTTGTTGCCCTTGTTGTATTTTATTGTTGTTGCAGTTATTATTGTTATTGATGCTTTCATTGTTACATAGGACATAGAGAAAAGGAGAGAGGAGGGGAAGACAGAGGGGGGGAGAGAAAGATAGACACCTGAAGATTTGCTTCACTACTTGTGAAGCGAGTACTCCCCTGCAGGTGGGGGAGCCGGGGCCTTGAACCTGGATCTTTATGCCAGTCCTTGTGCTTTGTGCCACATGCACTTAACCCACTGTGCTGCCACCCAACTCCCTTAAAAAGATTTTATTTTTATGCGACAGAAAGAGAACAAAGCTCCATCGATCTCTAGCATGTTGTGGTGTCAGGGATTGAGCCTAGACCCTCTGGGGCCTGAGGCATTTGTCTTTTCTTTGGACATGTGTTTCCTGAAGACATAAAATGGGGGTATCCTGCTCTTTAATCCATTTAGCTACTCTGAGTCTTTTGATAGGTGAATTTCTGCCATTCATATTTAGAGTGACTACTTATATATGTGATTTACTTATGTCCATTCTGATTTTTGTTTTGAATTTAAGTTGTTGAATATTTGTCCCTTTCTTTCTTTCTTTCTTTCTTTCTTTCTTTCTTTCTTTCTTTCTTTCTTCCTTATTTAAAGTTTTTATTTATAAAATGGAAACACTGACAAGACTATAGGATAGAGGGGTACAATTCCACACAATTCAGCCACCGGAACGCCATATCCCATTTCCTTCCCTGATAGCTTTCCTAATCTTTAAACCCTCTGGAAGCATGGACCCAGGAACATTATAGGGTGCAGAAGGAGGAAGGTCTGGTTTCTGTAGTTGCTTCCCTGCTGAACATGGGCATTGACAGGCTGATCCATACTCCCAGCCTGTCTCTCTCTTTCCCTAGTGGGGCAGGAATCTGGGGAGGTGGGGCTCCAGGACACATTGGTGGGGTCATCTGCCCTGGGAAGTCTGGTTATCATCATGGTAGCATCTAGAACCTGGTGGCTGAAAAAGACAAGTTAGAAAGCAGAGCAAATTGTTGACTAATCATGAACCTAATCATGAGCAAGAATATTATGGATGGATATTTGGGGGTCTCCATTTTGGAAAAAGCTAATAGGTCTATTTTAGGTTGATTTTAAGGGGCCCAAGACTCAACTAGTTTTTGCCTGTGCCTGACATCCAATATGCAGGTGACCTAAGCTATTATCTGGGAGGATGCTATCACAGTTGGAAAAGGGGTAGAAAGTTGGATCAGGAAAGAGAGTAGCTCCCAAATATGGAGAAAGTGTTGTATATTGTTAACTGTACAATATACAATATACAAGTACAGTATATTATTAACTGTAAACCACATCGATCTGATCTGGGGCCCATAGTCAGCACAGGAGCCTATGTAACCTCTGCATACCCATTTATTTCTGTCTGACCTTTTGTGTGGATGAGTTTTTGTGGTGAATTCCTCAGATTTTTCTTGTGCTTTCTGTAAATCTGTTTCCTGTTTTTTGTCTGTGTGTGTGTGTGTGTGTGTGTGTGGTTACCATGTGTGTAATAACTAGCATTGGGTATCTAGGAAAGCCTTTTTTAAGTTGATCTTGACTAACAAACCTTTGACAGGGCTTCTTTGTCTTTTAATTCCCTCCCCTATTTGCTTATTCTTTCCTATTTTATTGTGCTCTTGTTTCTAGAATACAGTTGTCCACCTCACTTTTATTGCTTTGCTTCCTCCTTTCCTGTAGGACTCCTGTAGGTGAGGTTGATTATGGAAAATTCCTTTAGGTTTTGAATATTTGAGAAAACCTTTATTTATCCTTCATGCCTGAGAAAACTTTTTTCAGGATACAAAATTCATAGCTGAAATTTTGTCTCCTTTAGTGCCTTGAATATGTCATTCCACTCTCTCCTTACCTCTAGGGTTTGTGAAGAAAAATCTGATGAGAGTCTGATAGTTCTGCTTTTGTATATAACTTCTTCCCTTTCCCTAGCAGCCTGCAAAGTTTTCTCAAAACTTTGTGTTGGTCATTTTGGATTTATGATCCTGGGTGATTGGTCTATCTCTAAAATAAGTATGTTTTGAGGATTGCTTAGGAGAGGGAAATATTCAGCTAAAATTTCTCTGAAAATTACCTATGGACCTTTGACCCAGTCGAGCTCCTTGGGTATCCCTATAACTCGTACATTCGACCATTTTGTGGAGTCGGCAATTTCATAGATAGTTGCTTCATTCTCATCTTTAAATTGAAAGAGTGGGCTAATTGTGTCTTCTAGATTGGAAATTCTTTCTCTGCATGAATGAGTCTATATCCTAAGCCTTCCACCTGAGTTTGAATGGCACTAAAGGTGTCTTTCAGTCCTTGCAGTTCTACTTGAAATTTTTCTTTTGTGCTTCCTGTTTAGTGAACTCTGCGCTGTTGACTGGCTACGGAAGAAGGGAAAACGCTAGAAGAAGAAGAAGTGAACTCTGCTTGAAGTTCTTCTGCCAAGCTTTGTGCTTCCTATCCAATTTTGTTCTGTCTTAATTCCAAAGTAAAATGCTCCTTTAATTTTTGCTTAAGTTCTTAGAGTTCTCATACACTTTCTATAGTGTGTCTCTGATAGACTCTGCATCTGTAATTTCTTGGATTTCATCTGATTTGCTTCTCTCAGTTTGCTGTGGCATATTTAGCTGTTTGCCTTTGTGTCCACATTGGTGTTAGTTATTGTTGGCCAGCAGGTGGTGCTGTTGTGATCTCTAGGTCTCTTTTGTAGGTACAATCCACAGTGGTGGGTGGGGGAGGGGTGTTTTGTCCTTATCTTAAACTCAGACTGGGAAAAAAAAAAAAAAAAGGAGTCAAAGATTGAGAGGTTTTAAGCTCCCTTTTCTTCTGGGTCTGATAACTGTGCTACTGTCCAAGATAGCACAGGTTGATACTGGGCCACCTGCCTAGAGCTCTGGACTTGATTGTGTCTTCCAGGCCATTCCCCTATTTTCCCCAACAGCATGTGTGGGCACCCACCTGAGGCTACAGATTGTTCAGCTGTAGATTAAGTGTCCAGTTTGATCTCTTTTTGTGTTCAACTGTTGCTTTGGGGAGAGTGGATATCTGATCATGTCTACTCAATAAACCGTGCCTACTGTAAATCCAAATTACTTAGTTTTCTGCAAAACTCTTATCAACCCAGCTTAGATCCTTCTCCAGCAGCATGTACCAGGACCTGAAACCTGCTCCTCTGTTCCCCGCCTCAGGCTCCGTTAATTTGGTGCAATACACAAAACAACTCCAAGTTCTACCTTCTACTTCCCCTTTTGATCTTCTCTATTAAAAAATATATTTGTATATTTATTTATTTGTTTGTTTGTTTTAGAGAGATCCAGAGCACCACTCTGGTAAATGTAATGCCAGGGATTGAATTCAGGGCCTCCTGCTCCCAGTTCAAATGCTCTACCTACTGCATCACTTCCCATGCCACCATTAATTACTCTTTATAGTGAGCATTTGATATGGAAGGCTTTATGTTTCTTTTAAAATAGTGTGAGAAGAGTATCCTATAATTTAGATAAATTCTCAGTGTATCTCTCAATTTTTGTCCATAAGTGAGATAATTCCATATTCATCCTTCTCTGTCTGGCTTATCTCACTTAACCTGATTCCTTCAGTCTCCATCCAAAATGAGGTGAAGAAAGTGACTTAATCAGTCTTAATAGCTGAGTAATATTCCATTGTGTATTTATACCACAAATTTCTTAGGTACTCATCTGTTGTTAGACAACTAAATTGCTTCTTGATTACTTTTGTTTTATCATTTATTTGTGTATTTATCTCCATGGTTATCACTGGGGCATGGTGCCTACACTAAGAATCCACAGTTCCTGGAGGCAATTTAATCCCTTTTGTTGCCCTTGTTTATCACTGTTTTTATAATTGATGTTGCTGTCCTTGTTGGATAGGACAGAAAGAAATAGAGAGAGGACTGGAAGACAGAGAGGGAGAGAGAAAGATACACACCTGCAGAACTGCTTCACTGCTTGTGAAGCAACCTTCTTGCAGGTGGGGAGCTGGGGGCTTGAACCAGGATCCTTAAGCCAGTTTGTGCACCTTGCACCATGTGCGCTTAACCCACTGCGCTACCACCCGCTGCCCCCTTTCTGGGTTAATTTTAACTGAAAATTTCTGTCTTCCTAAATGTATTTCTTTCCTTTACCCAGGCTAGGGAAATACCAACTATTTATTTGCCAAATGGACTCTCTATAACTTTCTCTCTTCTTATTTTAGAAATATATACATATATATTATAAAATGAAAAATATTGATAAGACCATAGGATAAGATGGGTACTGATCCACACAGTTTCTACCACCAGCATTCCATATCCCATCCCCTTCATTGAAAGCTTTCCTATTCTTTATCCTTCTGATAGCATGGACCCAGAGTAATTATGGGGTGCAGAAGGGGGAAGGTCTGGCTTCTGTTACTGATTCTCTGCTGAACGTGGGCATTGGCAGGTTGATCCATACTCCCAGCTTGTCCCTATCTTTCCATAGTGGGGCAGGGCTCTAGAAGAGTGGGGTTCCAGGATACATTGATGACGTCCTCTGTCCAGGTAAGTCAGGATGACATCATGGTAGCATCTGCAGGTTGGTGGCTGGAAAAGAATTAAGATATAAAGTGGAACCAATTGTTTAATAGTCAGGAACTTAAAGGCAAGACTAGAGCAGGTGAGTTTTAAAATCTCCATTTTGGAAAAAGCTAGTAGGTCAATTTTTGGTATATTCCAAGGGACCCATGACTTCATTAATTTTTGCTTGAGCCTGATAGCTAACATGCAGGTGGACCAAAGGCATTGTCTGGGGAGTTGTTGTCAGATTTGGAAATAAAAAGCTGGATCAGGGCAGAGAGTAGCTTCAAATATGGAAAAGGTATGTATCTCAGTATCATTTTATAGTATTTTTGTTTTAGGTCTTTCTACTTGTTTGCTGTTTGATTCACTGCAAACTATTGTGCACTTTTGCTTTCAGGTGTATATTTCCCCTTACTTATGAGTATGTGTGCACATGTGGTCTGTTTCCTGTGCCCTGATCTACATCTAGCTTCTTTGGCTTTGTTAAGAGGTGCACCACCCAATATGGAATTGAGGAGTCCTATGAGCTAGGAAGAGTCTCACCAGAGTGTTGGAGCTGAAGGGTTGACAGTCCATGCCTGGTGTCTCTGGACACAATCCAAAGTGAAACATGTTGAGGTGGTACTGGTTGGATTTATTTGGTTGATCTTAGTAGATGTGGTATCAATTGGTATGGATCAAATAAAGTGTTCAGGAAGACAGGCCATGCCCTGGACTTTCCAGGTCTGGGAGAAATATGGGTTTTATAGAGAATGGGGAGGGTCCCTGCAGTCTTGGAGTTTAAAAAGGCAATAGATATTATTGTAACCAAGTTATTAGGGAATTTGATATGCTTTGAAAATCCCATAGTGGGGACTGGTGGTGGCTCACTTGGTTGAGCGTGTGTTATAATGCACAAGGACCCTGGTTCAAGCTCCCAATCCCCACCTGCAGGGGAAAACCTACATAAGTGGTGAAGCAGTGCCACTGGTGTTTTTGTCTTTCTCCCCTACCTATCTCCATCCTCTCAATTTCTGACCATATCTATGCAGCAAAGAAATAAACATAACAAACAATATTTTAAAAAAACAAGAAAATCCCATGGTTAGGATTTGCTATACATTACAAGCCTTACCGTGATTTATGCAATTAAAGGCTATTTATGCAATTAAAGGCTATTTACATATAGTGTCACAGGCTATTGCTTCTGGTCTCCGTGGTCTAAGACTATAGGTGATTATGTCAATTAAATAGTCATTATTAGAAATGTATAATGTGTGAACATATGCTCCCTCTCACAGAAACTGGTGTATATCTAGGTTTGGGGACTTTGTTAGAAAGTGAACCACCTGAGAAGGAATTAGAGTATACTATGAAAGGAAAGGTCTCACCCAAGTAATGAAGCTGAAGGGTTGTCATTCCACACGTGAAGTCTCTGGACACAGTCTGAAGTGAAGCATGTTGAGGTGGCAATCGTTGTGTTGGTTAGGTTGTGATCGGCAGATGCAATATTATTTGATATGGATTGGGAGAGGCATATGGGAGAGTGGGCCCTATCCAAGGGTTCCAGGACTGGGGGAAGTAGAGGCTCTATAGTGGAGATGTGAGGTTTCTGCTGTCTTAGGGTTCAAAAAGACAATCGATAGTTAATGTTATCATCACATTATTTGGTAATTGGGTTAACTTTGAAAAGTCCTTTTGTTATGGTTTGCTGTACAGTACCCAGTATCTTGTATATACCTGTGCTATTGGTTGCTTCTGATCTACTTGGTCTAGGCTTTTGAGAGAGTCTGCATAGCAATTGAAAATTTCTTTTTTTTCTTTAAGTTAAACAAAATTGACAAACACTAAGCTATACTTACTAATAAAATGGAGATGGATCGGAGTTCCCAGAAGATGGCGGACTGAGAAGCTGCTAGTGGCTTGAGCTCTGACTACATCCTCTGGAAACAGTAGGATTTTCTGCCTTTAGTAGGCCAGTCAATAAGGGGTCCTAGCGGTGACACCAAGGAGTTGACTAGAACTTAATTTGGGTTAAAAAATAGAGTAAAAAAAAAGAGAGAAAAATTTTTTTCTTTTAAATTATTATCTCCAAAGCACACCTCCTCCCCTTTCCCTCCCCCATAACCAGTCCCTGAGGACCAGCTCCTAGCAGGCTCCCCTGCTGAGCTTCTTTCTTTACCAAGATTCCTGTCCCATCAGGGAGTATCATTCATTCAAAGTCTAGTCCCTTCTGAAACCTCTGGCCTTTTTTCTTTCTAAGTAGCCAACCCCCCCGCATAGCTAATTAATTTTTAAAATTTTTTAAATAAAAACTCTTTCCTTCCACTGCTCTTTTATTACTGTTCTTTTTCGTATTTTTTTCTTTTTTCACTCTTTCTTTTTTTTTTTTCTTTTTCTCATTCTTGTCATCCTTTCTTCCTTAATCCTACAGCTTCCACAGCCACAGGCCACATCCCCCACACCACCAAACTGTGCTTTCACTGATTTCACTGATACACCTTTGGGAATTATTTTGGGGAAGAATTCTGACTCAGAATAGACTCTCACTGCGAGTATCTCTGCTCAACTTCCCTTCCTCCTTTAGCTACACCTAGAATATACAGTGGATAGTAGATTGCATAACTGTCTATTTCAGCTATCCTTGTCTAGTCCTGAGGGTTTTTTTTCTTTCTTTATTTCTTAACAATCAGCTGCCATTGCTCATGAGGTTTGAGGTAATCTGGGACAGGGTATTTTTACCCTGCTCTATTTTATTATTAATATTATATAAAGGCATAGATCTTCCCCCCTTTATCTCTTAGGGTATCAGAATTAACTATTAGGGTATTTTTCATTGCTAGGGTAGTCGGCATCTTATCTATTGCGGGAGGAACTTGTCTCGTTACTCCTGCCTCCTCTACAGAATCTCCCCTTCCTCCTCCTCCTAGCTAATTAAAAAAAATACAAATGAATTAAATTAAATAAAAAGTAAAATAATCAAAAAAACCTTTCTTTTCACTGCTCTTTAATTACAGCTCTTTTTCTTATCTTTTCTCTTTTCTCTCTCTTGTTTCTTTTTATCTTTTCATACACTTCTTCCTTCCTTCTTCTTTGCCTTTCTGAATTTGTGAATTATTTTGGGGAAGAAATCTGACTCAGAGTGGACTCTCTATGTGTGTATCTCTGCTCTACTTCCCTTTCTCCTCTTGTTACCCCTAGAATATACAGTGGATAGTATATTTGCATAACTGTCTCTTCTTGCTATCCCTTCTTTCTTTTCTCTTTCTTCTTCACTGGGATTTGGTTACTATTTTTTCACGGACTGGAGACATTGTTTGGCTAACTGGTAGTGATTAAACTGCTTCAATACTTGCTTCAGTTGCTATTGTAATTCCTGAGGTTGGTTGCTGGGAAATTATGTCGATGCAGTCACATCTGCCATGTTTTCCCCTCAGGCTACTAGTTCCCGCGAGAGTTGGGACATTCTCGGAGTGCCTGTTCAGCCATGTTATGCCCTCAGGACATTGTCTCTATCCCCGCGATATCTGGAGTGCTTTGGTCACTCCTCCCCCTTCCCATTCTCGAGAAAGCTACTCCTATGAAAGCCTTTCTTCTTCCGCACCTCGCTCTCTTGCCAGCGCTTCACTCCTGTGTTCAGACGCAGGAAAGGTTACTGCGTGAGGCAGCCATTTTCGCTACCTACACGTGGCCCAACCTGCTTCTCTAGCACCCAACTCTGAGGTTCCAGCGCAAATAAAGATTTGTGTTTCCTCTTCTCTCCAGACCCCTCTCTCTTCTCCGTGGCCCGTGCACAACAACAGTTGGTGAGTGCAAATGTCATAAAGGTATTTAGTACAGTGTTGCTTGTACTCAAGACACAACAACTGAGGAACAACAGCGCATAAAAAAAAGAAACACAAATCAAAAAAATGGGTAGATCAAAAACAAATAAAACTTCTACTCCAATGAATGAAGACAATATCCCAGAAGAAACTACAAATCAGCCAGAAGTCACCATAGATAAGAAAAGTATGCAAGCAATAATAAACTTATTAATCACAGAAATGAAAACAACATTGGAGGAAAGGAATGGCAGTATTAGGGAAACAACAGTTGAGACCCCTAAGGAAAATATTGATTATCTTGAGGCAATTAGAGAACTAAAAGCTGAAATAGCTGTAATGAAGAAAGAAGTTGAGGGAAGGGAAAGAAGACTAACAGAAGCAGAAAACAGAATAAGTCAGACAGAGGATGAGTGAGAAAACTAAGAAAGAGGTGAAAGAGCTCAAAAAGAGATTGAGAGACACTGAAAACAACAACAGAGACATATGGGATGATCTCAAAAGAAGTAACATTTGTATAATTGACCTGCCAGAGGAAGAAAGAGAGGAATGGGAAGTAAACATTCTAGAGGAAAAAATAGAAGAAAACTTCCCAGACCTGAATAACAGAAAGGACATCAAGATTCAAGAGGCCCAGAGAGTTCCAAACATAATCAACCCAGACCTAAAGACACCAAGACACATCATAGTCACAATGAAAAGGAGTAAGGATAAATAAAGGATCCTAAAGGCTGCAAGAGAGAACAAAAAGTCACATACAAGGGAAAACCCATAAGATTATCTGCAGACTTCTCCACTCAAACTCTAAAAGCCAGAAGAGAATGGCAAGATATATATCGAGCCCTGAATGAAAAGGGTTTCAACCAAGGATAATATATCCTGCTAGACTTTCATTCAAACTAGATGGAGGGATCAAAACTTTCTTAGACAACAGTTAAAGGAAGCAACCATCACCAAAACAGCCCTGAAAAAGGTTCTAAAAGACCTCTTATAAACAAGAACATCACTATAATACTTGCAATATATCAGAGCAAAAAAAATTTATTTTGAACAATGGCACTACAATACATTAAATCCATAATATCAATAAATGTCAATGGCCTAAACTCATCCATCAAAAGGCACAGAGTGGGGGGGATGGATCAGAAAACACAACCCAACCATATGCTGCTTGCAAGAATCCCATCTGTCACAACAAGATAAACACAGACTTAAAGTGAAAGGATGGAAAACTGTCATACAGGCTAACGGACCACAGAAAAGGGCAGGAACAGCCATTCTTATCTCAGACACAATAGATTTTTAATTAAATAAAGTAATAAAAGATAGGCAAGGACATTACATAAAGATTAGAGTATCAATCAGCCAAGAAGACTTAACAATTATTAACATCTATGCACCCAATGTGGGACCATCTAAATACGTCAAGCACGTACTGAAAGAATTTCAAAAATACATCAATAGCAATACAATAATAGTGGGAGACTTCAATACCCCACTCTCACACTTAGACAGATCAACAAAGCAGAGAACCAACAAAGATACAAGAGAATTGAATGAAGAGATTGACAGACTGAACCTCTTGGACATTTTCAGAGTCCTTCACCCCAAAAAACTGGAATACACGTTCTTTTCAAATCCACATAACACATACTCAAGGATAGACCACATGTTAGGCCACAAAGACAGCATCAATAAATACAAGAGCATCGAAATCATCCCATGTATCTTCTCAGAGCACAGTGGAGTAAAATTAACATTTAACAACAAACAGAAAATTATTAAAAGTCACAGAATTTGGAAACTAAAAAACATACTCCTTAAGAACCACTGGGTCAGATTTCACTCAAGCAGTAAATTCAAATTTTCCTGGAAACAAATGAAAATGAAGACACAACCTATGAAAACATTTGGGACACAGCTAAAGCAGTACTGAGAGGGAAACTTATAGGCATACAATCACATATTAATCACCAAGAAAAAGCTCAAATGAACGACCTTACTGCACACCTCAAGGACTTAGAGGAAGAGGAACAAAGGAACCCTAAAGCAACCAGAAGGACATAAATCACTAAAATTAGAACAGAAATAAACAACATCGATAATAAGAGAACCATACAAAAGATCAATGAAGCCAAATGTTGGTTCTTTGAAAGATTAAACAAAATTGACAAACCCCTACTCAGACTCACCAAACAAAAAAAAGAGAAGACTCAAATTAATAGAATTGTAAACGATGGAGGAGATATCACAACTGACACCACAGAAATCCAGAGAATCCTATGAAAATTCTATAAAGAACTATATGCCACCAAGCTAGAGAATCTGGAAGAAATGGAACAATTCCTAGAAGCATATGCCCTTTCAAAACTGAACCAAGAAGAACTACAAAATATAAATGCACCAATCACAGACAAAGAAATTGAAATCGTTATTAAGAATCTCGCCAACAACAAAAGTCCTGGACCAGATGGCTTCACAAATGAATTCTACAAAACTTTCAGGAAACAGTTAGTACCCATACTTCTTAAGCTTTTCCATAAGATTGAAGAAACAGGAATACTCCCTTCCACCTTCTCTGAAGCCAATATCACCCTGATACCAAAAGCTGATAGGGACAGAACGAAAAAGGAAAACTACAGACCAATATCTCTGATGAACATAGATGCCAAAATATTAAACAAGATCTTGGCCAACCGGATACAGCAACATATCAAAAAGATTGTTCATCATGACCAAGTGGGATTCATCCCAGGAATGCAAGGCTGGTTCAACATCCGTAAGTCAATTAATGTCATTCACCACATCAATAAAAGCAAAGCCAAAAACCACATGATTATCTCAATAGATGCAGAGAAAGCCTTTGACAAAATCTAACACCCATTCATGCTCAAAACTCTACAAAAAATGGGAATAGATGGCAAATTTCTCAAGATAGTGGAGTGTATATATAGCAAACCTACAGCCAACATCATACTCAATGGACAGAAGCTGAAAGCATTCCCTCTCAGATCAGGGACTAGGCAGGGCTGTCCATTGTCATGGTTACTCTTCCACATAGTATTGGAAGTTCCTGCCATAGCAATCAGTCAAGAGAAAGAAATCAAAGGAATACAGATTGAAAGGGAAGAAGTCAAGCTCTCACTATTTGCAGATGACATGATAGTGTACATAGAAAAACCTAAAGAATCCAGCAGAAAACTACTGGAAGTTATTAGGCAATATAGCAAGGTATCAGGCTATAAAATCAATGTACAAAAGTCAGTGGCATTTCTTTATGCAAACACTAAATCTGAAAAAGAAGACATCCAGAAATCACTCCCCTTTACTGTTTCCGCAAAATCAATCAAATACCTAGGAATAACGTTGACCAAAGGAGTGAAAGACTTATATATAGAAAACTATGAGTCAGTAGTCAAGGAAATAAAAACTGATACCAAGAAATGGAAAAACATCCCATGCTCATGGACTTGAAGAATAAATATCATCAAAATGAATATTCTCCCCAGATCCATATACAAATTTAATTCAATACCCATCAAAGTTCCACCAAGCTTCTTTAAGAGAATAGAACAAACACTACAATCATTTATCTGGAACATAAAGACACCTAGAATTGCCAAAACCATCTTGAGGAAAAGAAACAGAAATGGAGGCATCACACTCCCAGACCTTAAACAATATTATAAAGCCATCATCATCAAAACAGCATGGTACTGGAACAAAAATAGGCACACAGACCAGTGGAACAGAATTGAAAGCCCAGAAATAAATCCCCACACCTATGGACATCTAATCTTTGATAAGGGGGCCCAAAGGATTAAATGGAAAAAGGAAGCTCTCTTCAATATATGGTGCTGGGAAAACTGGGTTGTAACATGCAGAAGAATGAAACTGAACTACTTTATCTCACCAGAAACAAAAATAAACTCCAGATGGATCAAAGTCCTGGATGTCAGACCAGAAACAATCAAATACTTAGAGGAAAACATTGGTAAAACACTTTCCCACATACACCTCAAGGGCATCTTTGATGAATCAAACCCAATTGCAAGTAAGACTAAAGCAGAAACAAACCAATGGGACTACATCAAATTGAAAAGCTTCTGCACATCCAAAGAAACTATAAGACAAACAAAGAGACCCCTCACAGAATGGGAGAAGATCTTCACATGCCATACATCAGACAAGAAACTAATCACCAAAATATATAAAGAGCTCAGCAAACTTAGCGCCAAAAAAGCAATTGACCCCATCCAAAAATGGGCAGAGGATATGAACAAAACATTCACCTCAGAGGAGATCCAAAAGGCTAACAAACATATGAAAAACTGCTCTAGGTCACTGATTGTCAGAGAAATGCAAATTAAGACAACACTAAGATACTACCTCACTCCTGTAAGAACGGCATACATCAAAAAGGACAGCAACAACAAATGCTGGAGAGGTTGTGGGGACAGAGGAACCCTTTTACATTGCTGGTGGGAATGTAAATTGGTCCAGCCTCTATGGAGAGCAGTCTGGAAAACTCTCAGAAGGCTAGACATGGACCTTCCATATGATCCAGTAATTCCTCTCCTGGGGTTATACCCCAAGGACTCTACAACACCCAACCAAAAGAGGTGTGTACTCCTATGTTCATAGAAGCACAATTCATAATAGCTAAAACTTGGAAGCAACCCAGGTGCCCAACAACAGTTGAGTGGCTAAGAAAGCTGTGGTATATATACACAATGGAACACTATGCAGCTCTCAAAAACAAGGATCCCACCTTCTCTGACCCATCTTGGACAGAGCTAGGAGGAATTATGTTAAGTGAACTAAGTCAGAAAGATAAAGATGAGTATGGGATGACCCCACTCATCAACAGAACTTGAGTAAGAAGATTGAAAGGGAAACTAAAAGCAGGACCTGACCAAATTGTAAGTAGGGCACCAAAGTAAAAACCCTGTGGTGAGGGGTAGACATGCAGCTTCCTGGGCCAGTGGGGGGTGGGAGTGGGTGGGAGGGATAGGTCACAGTCTTTTGTTGGTGGGAATGGTGTTTATGTACACTCCTAGTAAAATGTAGTCATATAAATCACTAGTTAATTAATACGAGAAGGGGAAAATTAATTGTATGTCTCAAAGTTTTTTAAAACACAGACTGAGTCTTTTTAATATATAGGCTGTGTATTTGATATGCAGACTCTGTCAAAAGCATAGACCAAGTAGATCAGAAGCAACCAATAGCATAGCTATATACAAGATACTGGGTACTGTACAGCAAACCATAACAAAAGGACTTTTCAAAGTTAACCCAATTACCAAATAATGTGATGATAACATTAACTATCGATTGTCTTTTTGAACCCTAAGACAGCAGAAACCTCACATCTCCACTATAGAGCCTCTACTTCCCCCAGTCCTGGAACCCTTGGATAGGGCCCACTCTCCCGTATGCCTCTCCCAATCCATATCAAATAATATTGCATCTGCCGATCACAACCTAACCAACACAATGATTGCCACCTCAACATGCTTCACTTCATACTGTGTCCAGAGATTTCATGTGTGGAATGACAACCCTTCAGCTTCATTACTTGGGTGAGACCTTTCCTTTCATAGTATACTCTAATTCAGTCTCAGGTGGTTCACTTTCTAACAAAGTCCCAAAACCTAGATATACACCAGTTTCTGTGAGAGAGAGCATATGTTCACACGTATCCGTAAAGTACTGCAAAATATATACCTGAAAGCAGAAGTACACCAGAGTTTGCAGTGAGAACCCCCCTAACACTTCCTCTCCACTATTCCAAGCTTTGGGTCCATGATTGCTCAACAATTTGTTTGGCTTCATATGTTAACTCTCTTTTCAGTCACCAGGTTCCAGATGTCATCAGGATGCCGGCCAGGCTTCCCTGGACTGAAGACCCCACCAATGTGTCCTGGAGCTCTGCTTCCCCAGAGACCCACCCTACTAGGGAAAGAGAGAGGCAGACTGGTCGTATGGACCAACCAGTCAATGCCCATGTTCAACAGGGAAGCAATTACAGAACCTTCTACACCTTCTACAACCCACAACAACCCTGGTCCATGCTCACAGAGGGATAGAGAGTGGGAAAGCTATCAGGGGAGGGGGTGGTATATGGAGATTGGGTGGTGGGAATTGTGTGGAGTTGTACCCCTCCTACCCTATGTTTTTGTTAATTTATCCTTTCTTAAATTAAAAAAAAAATGGAGATGGGTCAAATACATTATAAATGAAAGAGAAATTCCAACGTCACAGAAATATAATGAATCCTAAGAGATTGTGAATGCTTCTACACAGGAAATTCAGCTCTAGAAGGTTTATTGAACAGTAATAAAAAAACCCACATCCATCCCAGAAATCCAGATTATTTAACAGGTGAATTTTAACAAATATTCAAAAGTTCAATAGATATGCTTCTGAAACTCTTTCCCTTTAAAGGAAATAAATACTCTCTCACTCATATATAGGGCCAACATTAAGCTAATGAAATCAGACAAGAATATGTAACAAAAGCTCTCAACATGAGGAAAATGGAAACTGAAATCTGTAAAGTAGATAAGAATTGAGGTAACTATTTTCCTAGTGACTGTATTTTATAAATTTATAAAAGAGAGGACTACAAAAGTTGGATAAAGGCAAGAGACAGGCTCACTTAATAATGGCCATTTTGGTCAATACCACACTACCCCATCATCTGGGACCCTACTTAAGGAATCCTTGGATTCCCACACAAATCTGATGGCCTAGACTTCTAATGGATTCCTTTCTTTACCACTAGTGGTCACATCTAGGAGGAATGTCATCACAAGCCCTCTTGTGGACCCTATCAGGACCTTGCCTGCACCATAGAGCAGCTATGGTAGGGACTTCCCTGGTCTCCAAAGGGACGGTGGGGTATCTTGCCACTTCAAAGGAGATTGGACCTGAAATGAGTGAAGCCTACAATGTTCCCACCTTTGACTATGAGCTGCAAGCTCAGACCAATAGGGACTGAGAGGCTACACAGGCTCTAGTGCTAAATATAAATATATATGGGCCCTGGGTGGGTGCATGGAAAATAGTTAATTCTATCCACAGTATATTTTCAAGAATGGGAGCTAGTCTCTGCCCTAATCCTTCTTTCTAGCCCTTTTCTCTACTCTGACACAATGTTCTGAGGCAATGTTTTTATCCATTTTATGGTAGTTTTTGCTATCAAACTCAAGCAAAAACTACCATAGTCATGGGTCCCTAGACATATGCCTAAAATGGACTTCTGAGTTATTCTACCCTAAAACCCCTAATCTCATCTATTCTGTTTCTATTTTTTGGTTCCTGTTCATTAACCGTTTTCTCACTTCATGCCCTCCCACCTTCCAGACACCTAAGTTGCTACCATAATTCCACCCTGACTTCTCTAAGCAGACAATCTCACCAATGGGTCCTGGAAGCTCACCTCTTCAGAGCCCTATCCCATGAGGGATAGAAAGAAATAAGTTGGGGTATGATTGACCTGCCAGTGACCAAATCCAGTGATGAAGCAATTACAGAAGTCAGAACTCCTATCTTCTGCACCTCAAAACAACTTTGACCCATACTCCCAATAGAGCAGAAATGATAAAAGAAGAGTAAGTGGGCTCAAGTTTTTTACTCTGTACTATTTTATTATTAATATTATATATATACATGTACCCCTTCTCCCCCCCTTCAGGTTGACCAGAATTAACTCTTAGTGTATTTTACATTACTAAGGGACTGTATGTCTTATCCATTGCAAAAGGAACTTGCTTCACTCTTTCTACTTCCTCTACCCACTCTCCCCCTCCCCCTTCTCCCTCCTCCTAGCTAAATAAATAAAAATAAATAAATAAATAAAAACTCTTTCCTTTCACTGCTCTTTTATTACTGTTCTTTTTCTTATCTTTTTTCTTTTCTCTCTCTCTTTTTTTTTCTTTTTCTCATTCTTGTCTGACTTCCTTCCTCCTTCTTTGGCTTTCTGAATTCACTGATATTCATTTGTGAATTATTTTGAGGAAGAAATCTGACTCAGAGTGGGCTCTCTCTGTATCTCTGCTCTACTTCCCTTTCTCCTCTTGCTACCCCTGGAATATACAGTGGATAGTAGATTTGCATAATTGTCTATTCTTGCTATCCCTTTTTTCCTTTCTCTTTCTTCTTCACTTGGATATGGTTGCTATTTTTTCTCAGACTGGAGACACTGTTTGGCTAACTGGTATTGGTTAAACTGCTTCAATCCTTGCTACAGTTGCTGTTGTAATTTCTGAGGTTGGTGATTGCATTTCTCATAAAGGTATTTTGTATAGCATAGCTTGTACTCAAAACACAATAACTGAGGAACAACAGAACATAAAAATAAAAAACACATTAATAAAAAAATGGTTAGATCAAGAGAAAATAAAACAGCTACTACAATGAATGAAGACAAAAGCCTAGAAGAAACTCCAAATCAGTCAGAGGTAACCATAGATAAGAAAAATATGCAAGCTATAATAAACTTATTAATCACAGAAATAAAAACAACTTTGAAGAAAAGGGCTAGTGGTATTAGGGAAACAACAGTTGACACTCAAGGAAAATACTAATTACCTTGAGGCAATTAGAGAACTGAAAGCTGAAATAGCTGAACTGAAGAAAGCAGCTGATTGAAGGGAAAGCAGACTAACAGAAACAGAAAACAGAATTAGTCAGACAGAGGATGAGCTAGAGAAAAATAAGAAAGAAGTAAAAAAGCTCAAAATGAGATTGAGAGACACTGAAAACAACAGCAAAGACATATGTGATGATCTCAAAAGAAGTAACATTCATATAATTGGCCTACCAGAGGAAGAAAGAGAGGAAGGGGAAGCAAACCTTCTACAGGAAATAATAGAAGAAAGCTTCTCAGACCTGAATAACAAAAAGGACATTAAGATTCAAGATGCCCAGAGAGTCCCAAACAGAATCAACCCAGACTTGAAGACACCAAGACACATCATAGTCACAATGAAAGAAGTAAGGATAAAGAAAGGATCCTAAAGGCTGCAAGAGAAAAACAAAAATCACATGCAGGGGGAAAACCCTAAGACTCTCAGCAGACTTCTCCACTCAAACTCTAAAAGCCAGAAGAGAATCGCAAGATATCTGAAGGAAAGAGTTTCAACCAAGGATAATATATCCTGCTAAACTTTCATTCAAACTAGGTGGAGTCATCAAAACCTTATTAGACAAACAACAATTAAAGGAGGCAACCATCACCAAACCAGCCCTGAAAGAGGTTCTAAAAGACCTTTTATAAACAAGAATATCACTATAATACTTGCAACATACCAGAGCAAATAAAAATTTGTTAAACAATGGCACTACAATACATTAAATCCATAATATCAATAAATGTCAATGGCTTAAACTCACCCATCAAAAGGCACAGAGCGGGAGGATGGAGCAGAAAACATAACCCAACCACATGCTGCTTGCAAGAATCCCACTTGACCCAACAAGATAAACACAGACTTAAAGTGAAAGGATGGAAAACTATCCTACAGGCTAATGGACCACAAAAACAGGCAGGAAGAGAAATTCTCATCTCTCACACATAGATTTTAAATTAAATAAAGTAGTAAAAGATAGGCAAGGACATTACATAATTATTAGAGGATCAATCAGCCAAGAAGACTTAAAATTGTTAACATCTATATACCCAGTGAGGGACCATCTAAATACATCAAGCACCTACTGAAAGAACTTCAAAAATACATCAATAGTAACACAAAAATAGTGGGAGACTTTGACACCCCACTCTCACACTTAGATCAACACAGCAGAGAATCAACAAAGATACAAGTAAATTAAATGAGATGGTCAGACTGGACCTCCTGGACATCTTCAGAGCCCTTCACCCAAAAAAACTGTAATACACATTCTTTTCAATTCCACACAACATATACTCAAGGATAGACCACATGTTAGGCCACAAAGACAGCATGAATAATATCAAGAGCATTGAAATCATCCCAAGTATCTTCTAAGACCACAGTGGAGTAAAACTGACATTTAAAAACAAACAGAAAATTACTAAAAGACACAGAATTTGGAAACTAAACAACAGACTGCTTAAGAACCACTGGATCAGAGAGTCACTCTAGCAAGAAATTCAAATGTTCCTGGAAATAAATGAAAATGAAGACACAACCTATCAAAATATTTGACACAGCTAAAGCAATATTGAGAGGGAAATTCATAGCCATACAATCACATATTAAAGAACAATAAAAGCTCAAATAAACGACCTTACTGCACACCTGAAGCACTTAGATGAAGGGGAACAAAAGAACCCTAAAAAAAACCAGGAGGACAGAAATCACTAAAATTAGAGTAGAAATAAACAACATCGAAAATAAGAGAACCATACAAAAGATCAATGAAGCCAAATGTTGGTACTTTGAAAGATTAAACAAAATTGACAAACACCTAGCCAGACTCACTAAACAAAAAAGGGAAAAGACTCAAAATAATAGGATTGTAAACAATAGAGGAGATATCACAACTGACACCACAGAAATCCAGAAAATCATGTGAAATTTCTATGAAGAACTATATGCCACCAAGCTAAAGAATCTGGAAGAAATGGAAGAATTCCTAGAAGCATATGCCCTTCCAAACCTGAACCAAGAAGAAGTTCAAAACCTAAATGCACCAATCACAGACAAAGAAATTGAAACTGCTATTAATAATCTCCCCAACAACAAAAGTCCTGGACCAGATGGCTTCACAAATGAATTCTAGAAACCTTCAGGAAACAGTTAGTACCCATACTTCTAAAGCTTTTCCATAAAATCGAAGACACAGGAACACTCCCTTCCACCTTCTATGAAGCCAACAACAACCTGATACCAAAGCACATAGGGACACAACAAAAAAGGAAAACTACAGACCAATACCTGTGATGAACACAGATGCCAAAATATTAAACAAGATCTTGGACAACCGGATACAGCAGCACATCAAAAAGATTATTCATCAAGACCAAGTGGGATTCATCCCAGGAATGCAAGGCTAGTTCAACATCCGTTAGTAAATTAATGTCATTCACCACATTGATAAAAGCAAAGCCAAAAACCACATGATTATCTCAATAGATGCAGAGAAAGACTTTGACAAAATCCAACACCCATTCATGCTCAAAACTCTACAAAAAATGGGTATAGATGGGAAATTCCTCAAGATAGTGGAATTCATATATAGCAAACCTACAGCCAATATCATACTCAATGGACAGAAGCTGAAAGCATTCCCCCTCAGATCGGGGACTAGACAGGGGTGTCCACTGTCACCATTACTCTTCAACATAGTATTGAAGTTCTTGTCATAGCATCAGGCAAGAGAAAGAAATCAATGGAATATAGATTATAAGGGAAGAAGTCAAGCTCTCACTATTTGCAGATGATATGATAGTATACATAGAAAAACCTAAAGAATCCAGCAGAAAACTACTGGAAGTTATTAGGCAATATAGCAAGGTGTCAGGCTACAATATCAATGTACAAAATCAGTGGCACTTATTTATGCAAACACCAGATATGAAGGAGAAGACATCCAGAAATCATCCTCATTCACTGCTACAGCAAAATCAATAATACACCTAGGAATGAAGCAGACCAAAGAAGTGAAAGACGTAGACTGAAAACTATGAGTCACTTTTCAAGGAAATAGAAACTGATACCAAGAAGTGGAAAGACATCCCATGCACATGGATTGGAAGAATAAATATCATCAAAATGAATATTCTCCCCAGAGCCATATACAAATTTAATTCAATACCCATCAAAGTTCCATCAAGCTTTTTTAAGAGAATAGAACAAAAACTACTATCATTTATCTTGAACCAGAAAACACCTAGAATTACCAAAATCATCTTGAGGAAAAGAAACAGAAATGGAGGCATCAAACTCCCAGATCTCAAAATATATTATGAAGCCATCATCATCAAAACAGCATGGTGCTGGAACAAAAACAGGCACACAGGCCAATGGAACAGAAATGAAAGCCCAGAACTAACCCCCCACACATATGGACATCTAATCTTTGATAAGGGGGCCCAAAGTATTAAGTGGAGGAAGGAGGCTCTCTTCAATAAATGGTGCTAGGAAAACTGGGTTGAAACATGCAGAAGAATGAAATTGAACTACCTTTTCTCACCAGAAACAAAAATAAACTCCAAATGGATCAAAGACCTATATGTCAGACCAGAAACAATCAAATACTTAGAGGAAAACATTGGTAAAACACTTTCCCACATACACCTCAAGGACATCTTTGATGAAACAAACCCAATTGCAAGGAAGACTAAAGCAAAAACAAACCAATGGGACTGCATCAAATTGAACAGCTTCTGCACAGCCAAAGAAACTATCAAACAAAGAGACCCCTCACAGAATGGGAGAAGGTCTTCACATGCCATACATCAGACAAGAGACTAATCACCAAAATATACAAAGGGCTCAGCAAACTTAGCACCAAAAAAGCAAATAACCCCATCCAAAAATGGGCAGAGGATTTGAACAAAACATTCACTTCAGAGGAGATCCAAAAGGCTAACAAACATAAGAAAAACTGCTCCAGGTCACTGATTGTCAGAGAAATGCAAATAAAAACAACATTGAAATACCACCTCACTCCTGTGAGAATGGCATACATCAAAAAGGACAGCAGCAACAAATGTTGGAGAGGCTGTGGGGACAGAGGAATCCTTTTTTTAAATTTTATTTATTTTATTTATTTATTCCCTTTTGTTGCCCTTGTTTTTTTATTGTTGTAGTTATTATTGTTGTTGTCGTTGTTGGGTAGGACAGAGAGAAATGGAGAGAGGAGGGGAAGACAGAGAGGAGGAGAGAAAGATAGACACCTGCAGACCTGCTTCACCGCCTGTGAAGCGACTCCCCTGCAGGTGGGGAGCCGGGGTTCGAACCAGGATCCTTATGCCGGTCCTTGTGCTTTGCGCCACCTGCGCTTAACCCGCTGCACTACAGCCCGACTCCCCCAGAGGAACCCTTTTACATTGCTGGTGGGAATGTAAATTGGTCCAGCCTCTCTGGAGAACAGTCTGGAGAACTCTCACAAGGCTAGACATGGACCTTCCATATGATCCAGTAATTCTACTCCTGGGAATATACCGCAAGGACTCCATAATACCCAATCAAAAAGATGTGTGTACGCCTATGTTCATAGCAGCACAATTCATAATAGCTAAAACCTGGAAGCAACACAGGTGCCCAACAACAGATGAGTGGTTGAGAAAGCTGTGGTATATATACACAATGGAATACTATGCAGCTATCAAGAACAATGAATCCACCTTGTTTGACCCATCTTGGCCAGAGCTAGAAGGAAGTATGTTAAGTGAGCTAAGTCAGAAAGATAAAAATGAGTATGGGATGATCCCACTCATCAACAGAAGTTGAGAAAGAAGATCTGAAAGGGAAACTAAAAGCAGGATCTGACTAAATTGAAAGTAGGGCACCAAAGTAAAAACCCTGTGGTGAGGGGGAGGGTAGACATGTGGCTTCCTGGGCTGGGGGGGGGGTGTTTGTGTGGGATGGGACACAGTCTTTTGGTGGTGGGAATGGTGTTTATGTACACTGCTATTAAAGTGTAGTCATATAAATCACTAGTTAATTAATGTAAGAGGGGGGAAATTGATTGTATGTCTTGAAGTTTTTAAAAAACAGACTGAGTTTTTTTAATATATAGGCTGAGTCTTTGATATGCGAATCTCTCAAAAGCCTAGACCAGTGAGAACAGAAGCAACTGGTGGCACAGCTATATACAAGATGCTGGGTATTATACAGCAAACCCTAACAAAGGGACTTTTCAAAGTTAATCCAATTACCAAATAATGTGATGATAACAATAACTATCCATTGTCTTCTTCAACCCGAAGGCAGCAGGAACCTCACATTTCCAGTATAGAGCCTATATTTCCCCAGTCCTGGAACCTTAGGGTAGGGGTGCTTCTCCCAATTCATATCAAATAATATTGGAGTTGTACCCCTCTGATCCTATGGTTTTGTTAATGTCTCCTTTGATAAATAAATAAATAAGTAAATAAATAAAATATTATACCTGCATATTTTGTTATGAATAGTATAGAAAAATATGACATAGAATTATTTCATTTAACATGAACTGAAATAAAATTTAAAATTAAGCATCAATAGAATTAAAATATAATTAAACATAGTACTGATTGGCACTATCAGATATTGCCTGAGTCAGAGGGTGGGATGGTAAATGTATACATGTTCTCTATCTTGTTTCTCTGTAAAACAAGGTTGAAAGTGGAATAACAGTTTCTTGTTTTATTTTTGCCAACAGGGTTATAGGTGTAGCTCCCTGATGGCACTACAAACCCACTGCTCCTGGCGACCATTTTTTCCAATTTATTGCATAGGACAGAGAGAACTTTAGAGAGGAGGGGGAGGTAGAGAAGGGAATATAAAAAGAGAAACCTGCAGACCTGCTTCACCACTTGTGACACATCTCCCCTGCTGGGGAATGAGGCCTGGAACCTGGAGCCTTGCACTCAGTGATATGTGTGCTTAACAGAGTGTGCCATTACCCATACCTAACTATCTATGTTTCTTACTTGCATAGTTACTCTGAGTTTTAACTGACCCCAGCAGTTGACACTCCTCAGACAGCAAATAATAAAGTGTATTCTCTGGAGTCTACTCTTACAGATAAGTGCGGCTAAGACAAATTATAGATGTTATATGAAAAGAAGAATAAAGGGCAGGAAGAGAAGGCAGTGGTCCTGTGAGATGTCTATGACTAAATGGCAACTGAGTAGAGACAGTTATAGAATGAAGAAGCAGACTAGACATAGTCGGGGGACAGTGCCTACACAAAGAGGGAGAGAATGAGAGAAAGTAAAAATGGTGTGGAATGGGTAGGTAAGATAGAATAATGGTTATGCAAAGAGATTCTCATGCCTAAGGCTTCAAAGTCCCAGGTTCAATCCCCCACACCACCATAAACCAGATTTGAGAAGTGCTCTGGTGTAAAAAACAAACAAAAATGAAACAAACAACAACAAAGAAATGGTAAAACTGAAGTAGAAGTGGCAGAGATGGAGTTGGGTGTTGGTATACCTGTTTGAGTGCACTGCTACAATGTGCAAGGACCCAGGTTCGAGCCCCTAGTCCCCACCCACAGGGGGAAAGATTACAAGTGGTAAGTAGGACTGCAGGTGTCTCTCTGCTTCTCTCCTTCTCTATGTCCCCCTTCCCTCTCAACTTCTGGCTGTCTCTTGCCTATAAAGAGATAAGATAATTTTTAAAAAGAAGTGAGAGAGAGAGGGGTGGGAGTGAGGAGCTTTGGACTTTAAGCAAGAGAGAAAGTCACAGGAGAGTATGAAGCAGAGGATTTATGCGCATTATCAACATTACATTATGAAAAAAATCACTCAAACTTACTATGTGGGAATAATAAGTTTAAAAGTGGAGAAGACAGAAAAATACCAATTAGAAGCCTTATTGAATAGCTCACACTAGACACCATGGTGACTATACCAGAGAGGTAGAAATGGAAATAAATAGTGGTCAGATTCTGGACTTAGGTTGCCAGTAAAACAGATTGAGTTTGCTGATGAATTGCATGAACAGCCTGACAGAAAAAGAGAAATTAAAAATAAATAGGAAGAAAGCTCTCTTTAATATGATCAAAATGATAAATGCTAGTAGTGTCATCTTCAGAGATGGGGAGTTTGAAATGGTGGCTTATAAAACCAAGAACAAATTATCCAAACCCTATAGATAGACAGACACAGATAGGCAAAGATAGATAGAAATACACACAAAAACTGCACATCCTTACATACACAGAAATACAATATATGAGAAGGGAACAGCAAATTGGTAACTAACTACATTCTCCTAAAAAGGTCTGTGTCTGAAACCTGGTGGCTGAAAGAGTTAAGGTATAAAGCAGAACAAGTTCCATGCCTGACGTCTCTGGACATGATCTGAAGTGAAACATGTCAAAGTGGCACTGGTTGCATTGATTAGGTTGGGATCAGCAGATGCAGTTTCAGTTGGTATGAAGTGAGAGAAGCATGCAGGAAAGTGAACCCTACTCCAGAGGTTCCCATATTGGGAGAAATATGGGTTTTGTAGAAAATAGGGAAGGTTCTTGCTGTCTAAGGGTTTAAGAAGGCAATAGACAGTTGAGAAAAGCGCTAAAAAGTTGTATTAGGGTAGAAAGTAGTTCCTAAACTTGAAGAAAAGCTATGAATAAAATTGACTATTTACTCGTTAACCTGCCCCAGGGCCCATATATATTTATATTTAGCACAGGAGTCTTTGTAACCTCTGAGTCCCTGTGGGTCTGAGCTCACAGTTCATGGTCACAGATTGGACCATTATAGGCAGGATACGATGTCCCAGCCTCCCTTTGGAGAGTGAGGGCAGTCTCTACCTTGCTACTTTATAGTAGGACAATTTTCTGGAAGGTCCCACAAGAGGGCTTATGCTGACATTCCTGACAGAAGTGACCAGTAATGGTGGTGAGAGGGATCTATCTATTAGAGGTCTAGACATCATATCTGTGTGGGAACACAAGAATTTTATCTAGGGCACTAGATGATGAGGTAGTCTGGTATTGACCAAAAAGGCCATTATTAAGTGAGTACAGTCTCTTGACCTCATCCATTTTTTATACAAAAATTAAAAATAAAAATAAAATAAAATAATTAATTGTAGGTAAGAGTTAAAAACAAATCACTTCCTGAGAGTTAGATGGGAAAGGCTAGGATACTTGTTAAACATTCACTAATATATAAACTTAGCCTAGTCACATAGCCCTTCTAAATTTAACTAATTAAATAATTTTGTATCTTTTTTCAGGATAATGAAATTACTACTGCACATAAAATAGATATTATGTGTCTACAGTGAATCTAATAAGACATATATATTGTTCAAACAAGACCAAAAATTTGAGTGGGCTCTATAAGTATGTTTTTATTGAAAATTAATCATGTTTTTATGCAGATATCTCTCCTTACCATTTAGATTTCATAAATTCCCATAGAAGCAAAATTAAACTGGCAAGAGACTTTACCCTGCCTCTCTTGATCACTTCTACTCTATTCCAGTTTAAGTATATAATTCATTTAGGCAAATCAAAGTACAAGGTTCATTCTTTAACAAATTTAAAAGTAATGGACCATATACATTATTTTATGTTTAACTTAGTAAGCATTTAATAGAAATAGAAATAATAATCAGTATCACATTTAACTTGAACTTTTCCTTTACAGAAGAGCTGGTGTTTAGAGAGTTTCGTGGTAAGACCAGTGGTGTGTCATTTACAGACTGAAGAGTCAGTCCTATTCAAATTCTAATTTTTCTGTGACTTTGTAAACAAACTCCATAATCTCTCTGGTTATTTCCTTATTTTATTTTGAGGGCTTTGCCACTCCACAGTCCTACTATTCCCAGAAAATTCCAATTTTCAGTAAAGGTGGGATATCAAGAGTGGGGAGGACATTGAGCTAGAGAAAGAGAGAGACAAAGAGGAAAGATACCATACACTGTTCCACCACTCATGAAGGACTCCCACCTGGGGTTGGTGAGGCTTGAACCTAGTTTCTCTGCATGGTGTTCGCATATGGTGGCTGGGGGCCTTTAACCTAGGATCTCAGGCATGATAAAGTATGCATTCTACCAGGTGAGCTATATCCTGTTCCCTGGACTTCAATTTCTTTATTTAAATAGTGACTTGATACTGGACTTCATTTTTTGCAGTTCTCTCTCCAAATGTTTGAAACAAGAAATAATTAACATATTCTTTAAAATCCATTGAAGTAAGATGATCTACTTCATACTCCTTGAATTATAAGCACTCACTAGAAGATAACACATTTGTCCCATTTTAGGTGTCAAAAAATACCTTACATCAAGGACTGTTGAGGCTTCACTGACCGTCAAGAACAATTACAGGTCTAGGATATGGGTGCAGCTTTTATTTGTGCTTTCTCTGCTTCTTCTGGAGGCAACTGCTCACATGCTGAGAGAAAAATGAAAACTCCTTGCTAATTATCAGGGTTTGTGCTAGTAAACATGGCTGGCCAGTAATTGAATTGTAGTTTCTAGAGGTGAGTATTAGCTCAATAACTTTGTCCCTACAGAATTTAAGCCTAATTAGTTATTTTAGTCAAAGAAATGATAAGAGGAGGCTGTTTCTTTAAAGTTGCAGTTCTCAGGAGTTTGAGTGTATAATTTTAACAGCAGTAGATCTAAGTGACTGAGCTCATTGCCCCCAACAGCCTCACATCTTTGCACAGAGCTAGATTAACTGAGCCCCTCAGAAAGAAAGCTTCAGCTGTTATCATTAAAAACTCATAAAAAAACTCAAACTTTATCAGTAGAAATAGTTATGTGCATGGGGCACACTCTAGAGGACACACATCACCACTCACAAAGATCTGGATTCAAGTCCCTGCAGGGGGAAAGCTTCATAAGCAGTGAAGCAGGTCTGCAGGTATCTCTCTTCTTTCTCCCTCTCTATCTCTCCCTCCCTTCTCAATTTATTTCTTTCTGTGAAAAAAAAAGAAAGAAAATAATTTTTTAAAAAGAAAAATGGCTCTATAGTGGAGATGTGAGGTTCCTGCTGTCTTAGGGTTCAAGAAGACAATCGATAGTTAATGTTATCATCACATTATTTGGTAATTGGGTTGACTTTAAAAAGTCCTTTTGTTAGGGTTTGCTGTACAGTACCCAGTATCTTGTATATAGCTGTGCTATTGGTTGCTTCTGATCTACTTGGTCTAGGCTTTTGAGAGAGTCTGCATATCAATTACATAGCCTATACATTAAAAAGATTCAGTCTACTTCCCCCAGTCCTGGAACCTTTGGATAGGGCCCACTTCCCCGTATGCGTCTCCCAATCCATATCAAATAATATTGCATCTGCCGATCACAACCTAACCAACACAGCGATTGCCACCTCAACATGCTTCACTTCAGACTGTGTCCAGAGACTTCACGTGTGGAATGACAACCCTTCAGCTTCATTACTTGGGTGAGACCTTTCCTTTCATAGTATACTCTAATTCAGTCTCAGGTGGTTCACCTTCTAACAAAGTCCCAAAATCTAGATATACACCAGTTTCTGTGAGAGAGAGCATATGTTCACACGTATCCGTAAAGTACTGCAAAATATATACCTGAAAGCAGAAGTACACCAGAGTTTGCAGTGGGAACACCCCTAACACTTCCTCTCCACTATTCCAAGCTTTGGGTCCATGATTGCTCAACAATTTGTTTGGCTTCATATGTTAACTCTCTTTTCAGTCACCAGGTTCCAGATGTCATCAGGATGCCGGCCAGGCTTCCCTGGATTGAAGACCCCACCAATGTGTCCTGGAGCTCAGCTTCCCCAGAGACACACCCTACTAGGGAAAGAGAGAGGCAGACTGGGAGTATGGACCGACCAGTCAATGCCCATGTTCAGCGGGGAAGCAATTACAGAAGCCAGACCTTCTTCTACCTTCTGCAACCCACAATGACCCTGAGTCCATGCTTCCAGAGGGATAGAGAATGGGAAAGCTATCAGGGGAGGGGGTGGGATATGGAGATTGGGTGGTGGGAATTGTGTGGAGTTGTACCCCTCCTACCCTATGGTTTTGTTAATTAATCCTTTCTTAAATAAAAAAGAAAAAATAATAATAATAAAATGGCTGCTTGAAACTGAAATTTTTTTGTGTAGGCATGAAGCTCCAGTGATAACTTTGGTGGCAAAATTAATTAATTAATTAATTAAATGCATATTATATAGCATTAAAATATATGATAACTTCACTGTAATTTTCACTGTACACACATGTATCTAAAATTTATTCTGTCCTATTAAGAAAAGAGAGAGAGAGAGAGCAGCATTGCAGGTTTCTGCAGTGGATTAGAAGCTGAGCTCAAAGCTAGGTCACATGGGTGACAAGCCAGGTGCACTACCTAGGTGAGCTATCTTAACAATCCCTAGAAATATTTTTACATACTCAAGATAGAGCTTGAACTGTAATATTCTATCTATAATCAGTTATTTGTGTTATACATGGGTGGAAGAACCTTATATTTAATATAATACTATAATTAGAGGTACTTTATATTACGAACATAGGTAACAATATAAGCAATTTGAAAAGAGTTATTGCCCTATTTTCTCAGTAGGCACAGATTTCATTAACCAAGTTGATACTTCAGAGAATTTTATCTTTAACTAAAGATAATCTGTGAGGAAAGAACTGAGTATTTTTAATTAAGACCTACAAAGAATAAAAGTACAGAGTATGAGACCATAGCTGATTAAGGATACTTTACTAACTAGAAAGTATGAAAGTTCTTAGGTGTCAACTAATCTCTCAACACATATAAGCACAAAAAAATCATGAAAAAGAAATGATTTAAATAAATACAAGAGTATAATATGGTTTTATTGCCACCAAGGCTACCACTGGGGCTCAGTACAGGTACTATGAATCCCCGCAGCCATTTTTTTAAATTTTCTCTTTTATTTGATAGAATAGAAATTGAGAGGGAACAGTGAGCTAGGGAGGGAGAGAAAAGGAGACACATACAGACCTGCCTCACTATTTATATATAAATATAAAGTGTTCACAACAAAAACATAGAATAAAATTAAAAAACTTATATAATCCATATTTTACTGTTAACATTTCTAGTGGTTATGGGCCCAGTCTATGACACATTCACTAGAGCTTATCCATAATCATGCACAAAGAACAAGGTTCAAGATGCCAGTCCTCAACTTCATGGGGCAAGTTTCATGAGTAGTAAAGTAGTTCTGCAGGTGTGTTTCTTTCCATATTCTCTCTCTCACTCTCCCTCTCTCTCCCTCCCTCCCTATATTTCTGTCTCCAAGAAAGAAAGAAAAAATAAGAAAGTGAAAGTGTGTGTTGGGGGGGTATAGAGGCTGCCAACTCTGGTGGTAAAAAATTCCACTCTAATAATTAAGACAGCATAATATTAGTACATGTGCTTTTATTTCAGAGAACTGTAACAAAATATCTAACAAAAGACCTTAGACTAAATTGCTATAAACAAAAGAAACTTATTAAACATATCTAGAGGCTGGGAATTTCTGGATTAATGCACAGGCAGACTTGGAATCTGGTGAGGGTACACTTCCTATTTCATAGATGGCTGACTTTACACTATGCCTCCACACATGGAAGGAGGAATGGAACTCTCTAGAGGGCTCTTTTATAAGGGCACTAACCCCATTCATGAGGGCTAAATCCTCATGATTTAATCACCTTGCAAAGACCACAACTTTAAGTATCATCACAGTGTGATTAGGTTTCAATAAATTAATTTATCAGAATAAAGGTATACATTCAGTCTGTAGCAGTAAATGAATAAGCAAATAGGAGAACGTTGAACAGAATCTTATGAAAAATACCCAAACATATTTTGGCACCAAATTAAGATTAAGATCATGCTGCAGTACCCTGGAGGAATAGGTATAGAATAAATTGAATTTCCATGTGAAAAATGTATACAACTTGACTTTTATCTCATACTGTATGAGGAAATCAATTCTAAATACCCTGTAGATACAAATGTAGGGGATAAAAATTATAAGACTGTTGCAAGAAATTATTGGAAGAAATGTAAAATTCTGTGTAATAAAAGTTTTCTTAAATAACAAAAAAATGTTAAGACCATAAATAAAACAAAAGAATGTCTGACTACATTACAAGTAATAGTTTTTATTCTCTGAAAGGTAGCATGGAAAGACTCAAAAGGCAGTTCAGAGAGAAGAGAAATGCAGTACAGGTAATATATACATATATATGTATATATTAATAGAATGGCCAAAATGAAAAAGAAATGGAAAAAGTTGATTAGAGTATAGAATAACTGAATTCTCAGAAATGGATTCACATAACTGTTTGTAAAATTTCCCACTGATTTTCAACAGGCTAAAGAAGAACAGATGATTTCAGAAATTTCACTTCTAGTATATAACCTCTTCAAAAAATTGTACATATGTAAATAAGATGCATATTTAGTGATGTTTGTAGCAAAATATTGGTAATAGTTTCAACTGTAAACCCAAAAGACCATCAAAGCTAGACCAGATTCTATGAAGCATAATTTATTCACTAGAAAGGACTATGATGAATATTAACGAACCATGATTAAAACAACAGGAAAGACTTGTATAAAGTAAAGCTAAATGAAATAAGCCAGATACAAATGAATATATATTAACAATTCCACCTGCCTGACTCTAAACCCCAAATAACAAAGAGGTAAAGATACTAAAAGTGAAAAAAGTCATGACTGTTAGGATAAATCTTAGGTGTGTGTGGGGAGGGGGTGGGGTGACCATGAATTCAATGGAACAGAAAATAATGACAAGCTAACAGTTCTCTACCTCCAGCTAAGTGCTGGTTAAATGGAAGTGTTCAGTTTCTAAAAATCTTTTAAGAAGAATAAGTGACATTTATGTTTTTTGCTTTATGTTTTAAAGGTTAACTTAAATAACAAGAGCTTGCCCCATTCCCCAGCATTGAATATGCTAGAATGATGTTCTGGTTATCTTTTGTTAGGTGTGCATCTCTTTCTTTCTCTCTCTCTCTTTCTCTCTCTCTCTCTCTCTCATTATCTATAAATGAGTAAATATTTTAAAATGATAAGTGTGTGTAAACCATTACTTTTCAACACAAAATGTAAACAAATACGGATTGTGTATGATTAACATATTAGAATTTCTTTCATAGGATTTCACTTAACAAGTTTATCTTGACTATCACCTTCCATTCTCTTTGTAAAACACACCAATTCTCACAACAAAACAAATGTCACTTGTAAATCTCTACTTCTAACTGTTGACTTGTATACTAATAGTCATCTGTACATGTGTTTACTAGTAGCATCTCTTGTTCCAATTTAAGAAACCATATGTTATAGTTTATACTAGAAAGATCATAAAGACCTTTTGGCCTTGTAAGTATCTAAAATACAAAGAAGTTCAGATACCACTAAATGCACTCAAATCATAGTGAAGTCAAGTATATTAATAGACATACTAACCATTGGATTATCATAGTAAACAACCCTCCCAACTAACCTGGTTGAATAATAATTAGTTACTGTTATTCTAAACTCTTTCTAAGACTATAAAAAATCCTTTTCACAAGATTAGAAAAGAAAACACAAGTCGAACCTGAAATGGAATTGGAGTATTACACCAAAGTAAAAGACTCTGGGGTGGGTGGGTGGGTGGGGAGAATACAGGTCCATGAAAAATGATGAATTAAATAGTGGGGGTTGTATTGCTAAATGGGAATCTGGGGAATGTTATGCATGTAAAAAAAAAAAAAGAAGTAGAAATGCAAAGCAGAAATTGACTGAGTTTGGAGTATGGCACCAAAGTAAGAAAGCAGAAGTATACTAGAGCTTGCAGTGAGTACCTCCCTAATACTACCTCTCCACTTTTCCAAGCTTTGGGTCCATGATTGCTCAACAATTTGTTTGGCTTTGTATGTTAACTCTCTTTTCAGTCACCAGGTTCCAGGTGTCATCAGGATGCCAGCCAGACTTCCCTAGATTGAAGACCCCACCAATGTGTCCTGGAGCTCAGCTTCCCCAGAGACCCATCCTACTAGGGAAAGAGAGAGGCAGACTGGGAGTATGGACCGACCAGTCAACGCCCATGTTCAGCGGGGAAGCAATTACAGAAGCCAGACCTTCTACCTTCTGCAACCCTCAATGACCCTGGGTCCATGCTCCCAGAGGGATAGAGAATGGGAAAGCTATCGGGGGAGGGGGTGGGATATGGAGATTGGGCGGTGGGAATTGTGTGGAGTTGTACCCCTCCTACCCTATGGTTTTGTTAATTAATCCTTTCTTAAATAAAAAATAAAAAAATAAAAAAAATTAAAAAAAAATCCTTTTCATTCTCATTAAGATCCTCATTTCTTCTAGTCCTGGTGCCTTTAGGACTATGCCTATACTTCTTGATATTTCTTCTCTATGATTCCTTACTACCACACCACCTCTGTCACCTTCAACTAAATAACTACTGTTGCTGCCATGCCACATCATGCTGCTACTGAATTTCTACTGTGGACTGTAACCAGAGATACTGAATCTGAGAAGTCAACCTTGCAACTCTTTAAATCTGTTAAGGTTCATATATCCATTAGTTCTATAATTCTAGGAAAGTTATTTAACAATTTAAGATCTCATTTTTCCATTTATGGTAATAGTGTATTCTTGATATAGCTGTTATTGGGAATATCATAATTGCTAGATTTGAGAACTTTATAGAGAGTATGGTTGAGACATTATTCGCTTGGTCAGTGTTACTTATTCTTTCTGGCTCTATCACATCAGGTAAGAGAGATTGGACTTGGAAAGATGGAATGGAGTTTGAATCATGTGAATAATAATTATAGCCAATTGTGTGAAGCCAGAAAGTCATCTGGTCTGGCATAGAGATTTGAAAAAGAAACACAAAAAGTTGAACAGAATCTTGAATCATGGATAGAAATATGCCAATGTATAAAGGTTAAAAGAGATTGTGGACAGGGAATCCATGCAGAACGATTACTAAAAAACATGATACATTTAGTGAACCTGTGTTGATCAATATATTTGGGACTCAAGGTCTGAGGACTAAGAGATAGAAAAGTAATCTATAAAAATATATTTTAAATTTCTTTCTATTCTTTTGAAATTTTGAGTTCCATGGAGCTGTCACTATTTCTTTCACCCCCACCCATGTTCTGTGACTTCAACAATCTCCTGGCTCACTTCTTTATCAATTGCCATAGGCCAACCTTGCTGGTTACCTGATGTGGATCTTCCTCCTCTTCTTGATTTAATTTTTTAAGCAGTAATTTAGTAATGGTTTATAAGATTAAAAGATTAGGGGGTTATAGTTCCATACCACATTCACTACCAGTTTTATGACACACACCCCAACAACACACACACACACACACACACACACACACACACACACACACACACACACATACACATACACACACTAACCATCGTTATTCTAACAAAGTCTTAGAGACAATTTGATCACTCCTTTCTTTTTTCCCCAACATCAGATGAGTTTATACACAATGGAATACTACTCTGCTGTTAAAAATGATAAGGTTGTCTCCTTTGCATCCTCTTGGATGAAACTCAAGGACATAATGTTGAGTGAGATAAGCCCCAAAAGAGAAGGAAAAATACCAAATGATCTCACTTATTAGCAGGACTTAATAAAGTAGGGATCGAGAGGGAGAGCACAAAGTGAAACATGGATTTGACATGGTATATTACATCAAAGCAAAGGACTCAAGGATGAAGGGGCAGGGATAATAGGAAGAAACTTTGTTAGCCTATTGCATAATGAAAGTGTATGTGTATGTCAATAATTGCATTGTAAAACATTATAGCCCTCAATAAAAAGATAATGTAAGAAATTATCTATACTGTGTTCAGATTAAACAATATAATATCCCTGTAAGACCTTATTTATGTATTTACTTACTTATTGGCCAAATAGAAGAGAAAGATCAGTTGATAAAAGGGGTGATAGGGGCTGGGTAATGATGCACCCAACAGAGGGAACACTTTACCATGTGCAAAGACCCCAGTTCAAGTCCCTGGTTCTCATCAGCAGGGGTGGGAGGAAGTTATATCTCTCCTCTCTGACTCTCTCCTTCCTCTCTAATATTCTCTGTCTTACCATCTGTCAAAAGAAAAATGGCCACCTAGAACAGTGGAATCATACTGGTACCACATATCCCCAAAGATAATTCTGGCTACCATTCCCTAGAAAAAAAAAAGTAGAGCCAAAAATTGGAAAGAATCTGGGCCCCCCAAATCATCCAATGAAGATTCCCATGCTTGCTTTGGATTGTTACATAATGGCTATTAAAATATTACTGTGCTAAGATATTAAAATTGTAAGGGTTACTGATTTCAGTAACAGCTTTTCCTTCACACACACACAAAAAATGTGTGTGTGTGTGTGTGTGTGTGTGTGTGTGTGTGTGTGTGAATTTTCAGTTTAGTCTTATTGTCAAGGAAACATTACTTTATTAAATCAAGGAAACTAAAAGTAATCTTTGCCTACAAAGCAGTTCTTTATTTTCCTTTTGAAACATTTCAAGAACACATAATGATTCTAGATATCTAATTTTCAGCATGAAACAAAAAATATATAGGTTTAACTTAATGGGTTGCATGCAAGAACAAAAAACATGTGAATATAGTATTTCACCCAATCTCTACTTAACTAAAGAGAAAATAAAATAGTGCTAAAATATAGTTATCTAATTTCAACCACAGCCATAGATAATAAATTTTGAAAGATAAGATTATCTTGATAGTTATGAGAAAAACAGCTGCAAAAGGGAAAAAAATCAATAACTTTGCTGCAGTAATGTCCACTGAGCTCAACTGCCACAATCAATGGAACAGTAATCAATTTATAAGACTCAGAACCCTCTTTTTTCTTTTTTTATCTTCACTATATTGAAATAAATATACCCAGTCTGTTTTGTGTTATTTAATAGCAGCATAATCAAGAAATCTGCTTTCACAGCTAATTAACAACATGGGATGTTATTGGTTAAATGAATCTAAGAAGACAACAGACACCAAGACCTTCATTTCTATGGGGTGACATTTTATACAAATAAAGGTAGTCTTGGCAGGTAGGCAGCTTCACCCCCTGTACAAGAATATATATTTCTAAAGCTAGCTGGTCCAGTAAAAGTGTAAAGACACAATTTCCAATTGGGTGATATTTAACTACTCTAAATACAAAGTACAGACCCAAGTATAGGGAAATCATATGTGGTGCTCTATCTGATATCAATTTTCTGTTGACTTTACTTATAAATTTAAAAGGACAACATGGATTCTTGCAAAAGGTAAGATGTGTACTCAGCCATCTTGTACACCAGCACTTGCCCCCCATTTTACACCTTGTGCACCACCACTTGTAAATTTTCCATCTTGTACACCACCACCTGTACATTTTTCATCCTGTACACCACCATCTGTACATTTTCCACCTTGTACACCACCACTTGTACATTTTCCATCTTGTGCACCACCACTTGTACATTTTCCATCCTGTATACCACCACTTGCCCCCCCCCCATTATCTATGATGAAACTTAATATCTTTGAGGTTAAAATCTTTTCCAAATAAATTATAGAAGTAGGCTTTGAACAAGTGGTGTGAACAAATCATGGTGAAGTATTTTAAATTATGTACTAAAGGCGTGTGTGTGTTTGTGCTTGTGTGTGTGTATTTTTACTAGCATATAGCCATAGCTAGCAACACCAGATAGGTGTTTTATAGACAAAAATGGCCCTTGAAGAAAAGCCCCCAGCAAAACATTAGCAAGGGGCACACATATTTTAAGGCTCATGTCAGGTTAACCTCATTCAAAAAAGTCATCAATGAAAGACTGGAATCCAAGGCCCATGATTTGCCTAGCACACAATTGTTGATATGGGGCTAGAAGCCACCTTATTTTCCTCATTTATCAAAAGTGTCTTTCCATATTCATAAATGCTTATATCTAGTAAGGCAGTTTCAAATCTGGATTTTAAACTATATTTATGACAATATCACTGGAAAGAAAATGAAAACCTTATGAACATTATGATATATTAAGCTCGGGGGTCAGGCAGTAGCACAGTGAGATAAGCGCACGTGGTGCAAAGCACAAGGACCAACGAAAGGATCTCTATTCAAGCCTCCCAGCTCCTCACCTGCAGGGGAGTCGCTTCACAGGCTGTGAAGCAGATCTGCAGGAGTCTATCTTTCTCTCTCCCTCTCTGTCTTCCCCTCCTCTCTCCATTTCTCTCTGCCCTATCCAACAACAAACAACATCAACAACAACAATAATAACCACAACAAGGCTACAACAACAAGGGCAACAAAAGGGGGGGAAATGGCCTCTAGGACCTGTGGATTCATGGTGCAGGCACTGAGCCCCAGCAATAACTCTGGAGGCAAAAAAAAAAATTAAAAAGATGTATTAAACTCACCACTTCATCATCTCTTATTCTTTTTGTGGATTTTGACAAGGAACAGTTTACTATGACAGGAGTCCTTTGCTTATTGTCTGTCCTCCCAAAGAGTTTGTAAATTAATTTGCTGATGATCTTTCTTTCCTTAATGTACTCTGTCCTTGGGCCATGTACCAAATGAAATCACTTGTATAATAATAGAATTTAGGGTTTGCTCTTTTCTTTTTGGGAACAGAAGTGAACAATAATGTAGAGAATTCAAGCAATCTTTTGTAATTATATTTTAAATATCTATTTAATGAATTATGTATAAATTGCACTGCCAGAACTCTAATGACAGGGAAGGTTATTCTGTTCTCTGACTTAAACTGTTGTTTTTGAAATTTTACACTAAGAAGTATAGTGAAGCTGGCACAGATATATGCCCAGAGGTTATTACACTATAAGTAATGGTAATATCCAAGTCAGAATTGGCCATTTTATGCTCAGGCCATCATATATAAAGCCTTTTCTTTATTTATATTTTTTCTTTTACATTATCAGTTTTATTTGAATGAAAAATTAGGCTGAGTTTAACCATTTTAGTTGCAAAAGAATGACGCTAATCAATTGGTGTACATTTATGTATCATGACCCTCACATGTATTCATGCATTCAGACTGGCTTTAATACTTGAAATTATTATCTAACTATTGAAATTCTATAGTCCCCTTATCCAAAAATGTCTGACCAGAGGCAATATATTCATAAATATATGCTTTGAGGCAGTATAGTACCTGTCTATAAATATTTTAACTTAATCATTTGAAATATAGTACTTTGTGATCTTTTAATTGTGTGATTATAATCTGGCATCTCTAGAAACAAGGTAGTAGAGTCTTAGGGTTAGGAAATGAAGTTGGGATTGCTCTTCTGTGATAGGTTTATGCCTGTTTGACAGTAATGGGGGGGGCTGGGCAGTGGCACATCTGGTTGAGTGCACACATTACCATGCAGGAGGATTCAGGGTTTGTGCCCCCACTCCCTACCTGCAGATTTGACAGTTCAGGAGCTATGAAGCAGCAGGTCTGTGGGAATACCTTTGATTCCCTCCCTCTCTATACCCCCACCCTTCTGAATTTCTCTCTGTCCTATCAAATAAAATTGGAAAATATGGAAAAAGTGGCTGTCTGGAGCAGTGGATTTGTAGTGCTGGCACCAAGCCCCAGTGATAACCCTGATGGCAATTAAAAAAAATCAGCATGTGGCTGAATGCTTATGAGGCACAGTATCTGTCACCTTCATTGGTTATTTCAGTGATGCTATAAACCAGTGTTATTTTTATCTTCACTTTACAAAAGCGATTTGTAGAAAGTTTGTGTAATTCTGTCAAGGATACATAATTCAGAAGTGGTAGGCTGACTTCAGACTCAATTCAATCTGACACCCAAACTCAAACTCAAAGGACTGCAAACACTCAGCTTCAGTTTCCTCCTCAGGTCTTGGTACATAATAATGGACCTTATCCATTATTATGTGATGTGAGAGTGTTTATAGACTCCTGTCTATTATGTGATGTGAGAGTGTTTATAGACTCCTGTCTTGGTGAGATGAGAGATTCTCTCCCTGTGTCAACAAGTGTAATGTAAACCATTAACCTTTCAATACAAAAATAAAGAAAAAATTAGTCTCTATAATTTTGTTCTAGTTCAGCTGATAAAAAGACACAGGAATTTATATTAACCAAATACTTTTGGCTAAAAACATCCTCTAAAATTTGACGCTGAAAGTGTTGCAAATAGCTAAACATCCTGCAAGAAGGTAATTACCAAACTGATCCCAATGGTGAAAATTCTTCAGCATTTCAATAACCCATAATTATGCTTTTGAAAGGCAATAAACTCAATGACTAAGTATGTTGTCTGTGGAATTGAGACTCAGATCTAGTCACCCTGGAAGTTTATTTTGTATTGTCAGATGTGATACATTCTATATCTCGAGCTAACGGTGTGAAGAGAGTCAGACATTTTTTATGAACCTTGGAGACATTCCAGGTCTAATTTCTGACCTTGTTCTATTAAATAGTATTATCTTATCCAGAATATCATGTGGTTTGCTTGATGATTGGCTCTCTCAAATACTGTCTGCTCTCACTTGTATCATTCAATAAAATATTTCTGGTTGGTCAGAAATGCTATAGACGTTGCATTGCTTTGGAAAATAAAATGAGTAGACATTTTTAAAAATGTATTATATATATCTACTGGGGTATATATATTCAGTCACTCATATTATCCCTGAGTTTCTTCTCACCCCTTTTTGCACTGTAGAAATTCAGTGGATTGTTTTAAAAAGTCTTTCACTCGTCCAGCTGTAATACTAATGATAGTCACTGATATTTTTTTCATATGAACCTAGGAATTTATGTTGAAAAGTGACCTCATTCTTTCTTCACTACTTAGTTAAAAGGCAGTCTGACTTTATTCATGATGTGAATGCATTTAAGCCAATATACCCAAAGTTGCAATAGCAATAGCAACAACATTCAATCAAGCCATTTGCTTGGCAGTCTAGTGATAAGGAAATCAGTCGATTGGTTGAATGATCTACTTTTGAACTTGACATTGTAGTGCTGCTACCACTCTTGCCTCTAATGCTATAGCATAGGAGTTCTTAAAATACAGTCCCTAGACTTGTAGTGTCAATATCACCTGGCAATTTATTAGAAGTATACATTTTATGCTCCTATACTAGACCTATTGAATTAGTAATGGGGGTGGGGTGGGGAGAGGCAAGGAGCTAGGACCAGCAACAATATGTGTTTAAGGATGGCTCACTGACAGTTGAGAAACACTGACATCAGCTGGCTAAAAGAACACAGTAACAATAATTAATTGGTACCATGAAATAACTGACCTTTGCAAGTAATTTGATTAAATCCTTTAAAACCCCCCCAAAAAATAGTTTAGTTAAGACAAAATCATCCTCTGAAGACAGATTTCAATGATTTTTCTCTTTGATTTCTTTATTTTTGCTGTCGTTTCTGGGGTTTCATTACTCCAGATTGACCTTTTCAGAGTGGGAGAGAGAGAGAGAGAGAGAGAGAGGAGAGAAGTGGAGAGAGATGCAGCACCAAAGCTTCACTCATTGCAGGAGTTCCAAGTTAGACCCTACAATAAGCACATGGCAGACCAGGTGCACCAGATCAGCTATTCTGTTGGCCCACCAATACAACCCATTTTATCATCCTTTAGTTAAAGCTTTTAAAATCTGTGGGGGGAGTCAGGCTGTAGCGCAGCAGGTTAAGCGAAGGTGGCACAAAGCGCAAGGATTGGTGTAAGGATCCCGGTTCAAGCCCTGAGCTCCCCACCTGCAGGGGAGTCGCATCACAAGCGGTGAAGCAGGTCTGCAGCTGTCTTTCTCTCCCCCTCTCTGTCTTCCCCTCCTCTCTCCATTTCTCTCTGTCCTATCCAACAACAATGACATCAATGGTGACTACAACAGTAACTATAACAATAAAACAGCAAGGGCAACAAAAGGGAATAAATAAATAATTTAAAAAAAATTTTAAATCTGTGGGAAGTTCATGTAAACTTAATTTTCCTATTCAGTTCAGGGACTGTATAATATACTGTACAAAAAAATACTAATTTTGCTTTGTTTCAGTTGTGAAGGATCATCTTTATTCTTTTTTGTAGGCCAGGCACATTATAAACTAATTTTTAAAAAATGAGTATTTTAGTAAGGTGTCAGGCTATAAAATTAACATTCAAAAGTCAGTGGCATTCCTCTATACAAACACTAAGTTAGAAGAAATTGAAATCCAGAAATCAATTCCTTTTACTATAGCAACAAAAACAATAAAATATCTAGGAGTAAACCTAACCAAGGAAGTGAAAGACTTGTATACTAAAAATTATGAGTCACGACTCAAAGAAATTGAAAAAGACACAAAGAAGTGGAAAGATATTTCATGTTCATGGGTTGGAAGAATTAAACATCATCACAATGAATATATTACTCAGAGCCATCTACAAATTTAATGCTATCCCCATCAAGATCCCAAGCACATTTTTAGGAGAATAGAACAAATGTTACAAATGTTTATCTGGAACCAGAAAAGACCTAGAATTGCCAAAACAATCTTGAGAAAAAAGAACAGAACCGGAGGCATCACACTCGCAGATCTCAAACTGTATTATAGAACCATTGTCATCAAAACTGCTTGGTACTGGAGCATAAATAGACACACTGACCAGTGGAATAGAATTGAGAGCCCAGAAATGAGGCCCCACAGCTATAGATTTTAATCTTTGACAAAGGGACCCAGACTATTCAATGGGGAAAGCAGAGTCTCTTCAACAAATGGTGTTGGAAACAATGGGTTGAAACATGCAGAAGAATGAAACTGAATCACTGTATTTCACCAAATACAAAAGTAAATCCAAGTGGATCAAGGACTTGGATGTTAGACCACAAACTATCAAATACTTAGAGGAAAATATTGGCAGAACTCTTTTCCACATAAATTTTAAAGACATTTTCAATGAAACGAATCCAATTACAAGGAAGACTAAGGCAAGTATAAACCTATGGGACTACATCAAATTAAAAAGCTTCTTCACAGCAAAAGAAACCACTACCCAAACCAAGAGACCCCTCACAGAATGGGAGAAGATCTTTACATGCCATACATCAGATAAGAGTTTAATAACCAACATATATAAAGAGCTTGCCAGACTCAACAACAAGATAACAAATAACCCCATCCAAAAATGGGGGGAGGACTTGGACAGAATATTCACCACAGAAGAGATCCAAAAGGCTGAGAAACACATGAAAAAATGCTCCAATTCTCTGATTGTCAGAGAAATGCAAATCAAGACAACAATGAGATATCAATTCACTCCTGTGAAAATGTCATACATCAGAAAAGGTAACAGCAGCAAATGCTGGAGAGGGGGTGGGGTCAAAGGACCCCTTCTGCACTGCTGGTGGGAATGCAAATTGATCCAACCTCTGTGGAGAACAGTCTGGAGAACTCTCAGAAGGCTAGAAATGGACCTACCCTATGACCCTGCAATTCCTCTCCTGGGGATATATCCTAAGGAACCCAACACATCCATCCAAAAAGATCTGTGTACACATATGTTCTTGGCAGCACAATTTGTAATAGCCAAAACCTGGAAGCAACCCAGGTGTCCAACAACAGATGAGTAGCTGAGCAAGCTGTGGTATATATACACAATGGAATACTACTTAGCTGTAAAAAATGGTGACTTCACCATTTTCAGCCGATCTTGGATGGACCTTGAAAAAATCATGTTGAGTGAAATAAGTCAGAAACAGAGGAATGAATATGGGATGATCTCACTCTCAGGCAGAAGTTGAAAAACAAATAAGAAAAGAAAACACAATTAGAACCTGAAATGGAATTGGCGTACTGCACCAAAGTAAAAGACTCAGGGGTGGGTTGTGAAGGGGGGAGAATACAGGTCCATGAAGGATGACATAGTGGGGGTTGTATTGTTAAATGGGAAACTGGGGAATGTTATGCATGTACAAACTATTGTATTTACTGTTGAATGTAAAACATTAATTCCCCAATAAAGAAATAAATTTTTAAAAATTGTGTATTTTTTTATTTATTTACTTGTTTACTTATTTCTTAGCAACAGAGAGAAACTGAGAAGGGAGAGGGAGATAGAAGGGGAAATAGACAGAGAGACACCTGCAGCCCTACTTCACCACTTATGAAGCTTGCCCCCTGTAGGTAGGGACCAGAGGCTTTAACCTCGGCCCTTGCACAGTTTAATTTTTTTAAATTAAAAGTTGTCTTTATAAAACATGCCAATTCTAATTTAAAACTGTCTGGGTTTAGAATACACAATGGTACCACTGAGATTTTTAAATGTTTTAGGTATGATTGTAACATTTCCTACTAGTTTATGGAAATCATCTTGCTACAAAAAGCTGCAGGAATCATGCTGTAGATGCCACTGACTTGGGGGATGAGCTAGAAGACACAGATCTTTGAAAGAACATGTTTTAAAATATTTAATAACTGAACATTTAAGAAATACCAAATATGACTACCTGAAATTTATTTAACAAGTACACTATAAACTACTTAGTTTGTAAGCTAAATGTTTGAATAGATAATATAGATTGTGAGTAAAACAGATGTTTAATTAGGAACCTTCTTTCTAGTCTAGCTCTCTGAGATTGAATGACTACTAAAGGAACACAATTTGTATTCCAAATTTGTTCAAGGGTTTCTGGAAGAAGTTGCTCGGTTACTTTTCAGGTGAAGCTTATCTTTTCTATGACATGAGCACCACTTAGAGTACAAACTAGGAACTCTCTTTAAGCCAAGTCATGGAGAACCAACTTCTACCAGAATTTTCAGTAACAATCTGATGGCAAAAAGAGAGAGAACATTTGCACTGTTACATAATCTATCAAGGTCAAGTTTATTTCTCAGAATGGTACTTACATGTTTCATTTTCATAGGCCAGGCAGTGACACACTCAGTTTAGCGCACAGGTTAACATATTTCCTTTTCCTCAGGTAAACCTCGTTGAAGATACATGTTATGAGGATAATAATATGACTTGCCATAGGATATGTCTAAAAACAGTTTATCTTTAAAGTGTAAGTGGCTTCACTCACATATGGAATATAGATAACTAAAACAAGTGGACTTGCAAAGAAAAATATTTGGAAAACACAACTTTGGTGGATGGTGTGGTGATCTACACTGAGCTGGTATGGTTGTGAAATGATATCCTTCTGAAAATTTGTAATTCTGTAAAACTTTGATAAATCACTAATGAAAAGGAAGAGAAGGAAAAATGTAATTGATCATCAACCATTTCATAATGATTTGATTTAATTCTATGCCATTAAATGTCTTTTGTAAACTACACTACTTCACTAAAGGAATATTGAAGTAACTTCTATTACATGTGTGAATCAATTTTAAATTAGTGTGTATCTGACATCAAATCAAATAGAAAATTGATGAATATTTTATTTTGAGGAGTCATAAATAATTGTTATTTTCTAATTTAGAGTCATTATGGTCTGAATAGTGAAATTAGTTAGAAAACAGATTTTACAGAGCAATTCTCAGTGACTTCACCATTGTGCTTACTGATTGAAGAAAGAATATTAGTTTCTGGGGTCACCAATTTATCTTTTGATAAGTAGAACTTGTAACAGTGATCTTCATCACAATAAAGTATGCTTTTTCTGATTATATTATTTTGTTTAGCTTATCCAGAAAAAAGTATTAACAAACATATTAACAACGTCAAAAGTAGCCTACTTTAAGAGAAAATATGCAGAAAAAGATTTACATCAAGATTACCATGGGTATTTTCCAAAAGTAAGGGTTTACTTATTGTTATAATTTTTCATTTTTATCAGTCTTGCTAATGGAAAAAAAAAAACCTCTAGTTTTCCATTTCCAAAATGTAGATTTAATGATATTTTTTTTTCCAGCACCTGATACTGCCTGAGGACAGGACTTGCATTCTCAAACTTTCTCTAGAGAAGCTCAGGTTTCTTGAAGACCCAGAAACTTACTTATGAAGGTCTGTGTTAATTAACAATTTGCTGCAGATGATACATCTAGAGACGGAGAAAGAAATTTATGAATACTTTAAAGAAGCTCCCTGCTACTGCTATAAGACTGCTTTTTATGATACAAGAAAACAGCTGAAGTTTATGGTACAGGAGTGCTGTTCTCAGTCTCTCTTTTATGAAGAGCTGCATTCGTATCAAATTGTGCCTTATGCTTCCGAAAATGCCATTTATGAAATGGGCTACACTAGCAGCCACTTGGAGCAGAATTCCCAGTTGCTTATTTATAAAATGAATTAAAGTAACTGTTACTCCATTGATACTTTGTTTCTAAATGCCTGAACTGTCTATAGTGAAGATGTTAACATAAGGCACCAATTATCAGTGTATTTGAGATCCAAGATGAGCTGCATGCTGAACTGGTTGGAGAGAACCCTGGTTATTACTCAGCAGTCCTTATTATCAGTAAGTCAAATTTAAATATGTCCACACACTACATATCAGGAAATTAATGCTTTAGAAGCAATTTTCAATGTAATGTTCGTTGGAAGACACATATCAATTCATCTGCAGATTTAAACTGATTTCAAACTCCCCATTTCCAAATTATCCCACTTTTCATATAAGGCAACAAAGGGTTGGGCAGATTAAACTTCTGTCTTATTCCAGAAAAGGATGAAATGAGTTTAAGTTTCTGGAAATGAGGAAGGTCAGTTCTTTCTGAAATGTTTTGGCATGCCAAGCATTGTGCCAAATAATTGGCAATTATTCTTTTAGTATTAGTGGCAATTCAAGATGATATAGATGTATTGCAACTCAGCTACTGAAGTAACAACCAGACTACTCCAAACTGGTACATTTTACTTTTTGATTTATTTTGCTAGAGATTCCTCTAAATAAAAACCCTTGCAGATGGGTTTATCTCTTAAGTTCTGGGGATGATACGAATTTGTGATGAATATTCAGTTAAGACTTTAATTTTTTATGATGCCACTTTTATAGTCTGTGAAGCTCAGGAAAAGGTAGGCAGGTAAAATTTGCTTTTATTAGATTGATAATTTTAAAAAATCTTATCTACAAAAATTAGTGATAAGAAATTCTACATGCTGTTATTTCTTCATCTAAGAGTGTTGTTAAGGCTGCCTGAATGGAACTTTGCACTGAATTTTGTATATAGTTGATCATTCACTATTTGAAAAAATGTTTCAGAATGCCTTTGATGAAGAAGTTTAGATAAGCCCCTCTATTTTGCAATTTGAAAGACAATTATTTAACAAGTTGGATAGATTCTTGAAGTTGTTTGAAGTGGTTCTTAATATTCTTTGAGGTTTGAGTGAGGTGTTTGATTTTAGTGTACAGATCTATGTCTTATAGAGAATATCATTTAAATATTTATTATTAACTGATAAGACAGATTGGGGGGAAAAAAGCAAACTAGGTGCCAAAGGTATACTTAAGAAATACCAAAGACCCAAAGATGAGTGTTAGAGAGACTATGGAAGTGAAGATAAGAATCTAAAATAAAGATTTCACAGGACAGAGAAGAACAATGTAAGAGGAATTTTGGGATGGTTGCTTTCTAATGTGCTTTCACAACATGTTATACATTATAAAGATAACCAAGGGCACTGCTTTAAAGCACGGTATTACACACCTTCAACCATCACATATGCCTTCACAAATTTAATTATAGTAACGTGTCAACTTTGTATCTTCCCTAGTTGAACCTATCCTTGGCTAAGAAGACATTGTTTTTTCTCTGCAGGAGAATTCTTTTTTAGTTTTGATCTGTTACTCATTGCCTATACTGATTATAAAAGTGACTGCGAGTACATTTGCTATAAAGAACATTGGTGCCCTAGTTAGGATACATTGTTGAGGACTACATAGATATATAATTCACACAAAAATATAAGGTTTATATTCAATCACTTGATCAGAATCATGAAAAAAACTCTAGGACAAATAGAAAAAATTGAATTGTGAGTGCATTTTAAGGGCAATTCAGTATAAAATGTGAAATAACTTTGAAATGCAAATATAAACATTTAAAATTTAAGAACAAAAGTTGGCACCAATGCTCACTACAATTTCTACTACATTTAAAGTACCTTATTTCTCAGAAGACGTATTTTTAAATTGGGAAAGAAGACTTATTATAAAACCTAACAATTGGAATACTAAAGGAATGATGTCCAAATTTGATAACATAATTATGCTTTCCTGCAATTTCTAAATGGATTAACTCTTCAATAGTTTTGAGTTTTTTTAACTGAAGGAAATGTTTTGCTTGGTTTAAAACTGTCATCTTTAAGAAAACCATACCAGTGATAATAGATGTGACTTATAAAATGTTGCATGTTAAAATTGAGAAAGGAAAGGCACATATGTTGGAATAGAAAAAAAAAAAGGAGAGAAAAAAGTTACCAAGAAAGTGTGAAAATTATAATATTTATTGTATGACATAAATCTTTTAAAAAAGAACTCTTGGGCAAGAAACCAGTAACAGATGCTAAGTCTTTTATTTGGTGGCATCATTAACTGAGCTCTGTTATCTATACATTTATATATGAAGAGAAGGAACTGTGTTAGAAACAAGTGGTGTTTATGAAGATGTTTTTTCATGTATTGACTTCAGAATAGGTTCTTTAAAAATATCTTTCAGAGCATTTAATTTTTTTCCCAATGGACCCTTCACAGATGATGAATTGACTACTGTTATCTTGACTTAAAATTTTGTATTTAAACTGTGCAGGTCTGTCTGAGTTGACCAATGAGATTGCTTTCATTTTCCCATGGAAAAATTATATGTAGGGATCTTGCACAGAATTGCTGTGCTGACCCCACCTACAAAACTCTACTATAAGAGAGGCAAAAGGTGGGACCAGTGACAGCTTTTTTTTTTTGAACATGGACATCTTCTCTCTGGTGACAAAGCCATACTTAGAGTAAGAAAGACAAAGCATAAAATCAGAGTGCCTTTAATATTTAATATTTACATCAATGACCTCCCAGAAACTTCTTCAAGGAAGTTCATCTACGCCAATGACATCTGCTGTGCAACTCAGGCATCCAAGTTTGACATCCTCGAGGAAACACTCACGAAAGACATGTCTCTGATATCTGATTACTGTAAAAAATGGCGACTAATTCCTAGCACTGCTAAAACGGTATCATCTGTTTTTCATCTACACCATGCCTCGGCCTCGCATGAGCTTAATGTGCAGCTTGGCGATACTAGAATCCGGCATGAAGCCCAGCCAGTCTATCTTGGCGTTACTCTTGATCACACCCTGTCATTTCACGAACATCTCATAAAAACTGCAGCAAAGGTGGGCGCGAGGAATAACATCATTGCAAGACTGGCCAGCTCCTCATGGGGCGTGAGCACTTCCACACTATGATCATCATCTCTGGCATTATGCTATTCCACTGCAGAATACTGTGCCCCAGTATGGTTCCGTAGCCCCCATGTCCACTTGGTCGATTCCAAATTATATTACTCCATGAGGATAATTTCTGGAACCATCCGTTCCACCCCGGTTCCATGGCTGCCAGTTCTTAGCAACATCGCCCCGCCAGATATTCGTCGGGATGCGGCATCATCTAAGTTCATTTCCCATGTCTATGCTCGACCGGACCTGCCAATATACGCGGATATCTTCACCCACCCTGTTCAACACTTGACGTCTCGTCACCCAATCTGGTCCCCTACACCTACACTGAACTTCTCTGTTCCAGTCTCTTGGAAACAGAGCTGGCAGTCAGCTGAAGTAAAGAGCAAACACCTCATCACAGACCCCTGCAAGCGTCAACCCGGCTTTGACCTAGCACGTTATGATTGGGCCCTCCTCAATCGCTATCGAACAGGCCATGGCTGGTGCGCCGCTATGTTCCATCGCTGGGGAGCCAGAGACGACCCGAACTGCCCCTGTGGCTCCAGACAGACTAAGACCCACATAGTCAACGACTGCCACCTCTCCAGATTCAAAGGAGGTCTCGAAACTTTACATCAGGCTCAACCTGATGCTGTTGACTGGCTACGGAAGAAGGGCAAACGCTAGAAGAAGAAGAGTGCCTTTGGTAATGCTGATTGCATTGTGATTGTTCAGTCAGGTTACAAGCTTAGTAAAGAGAAAAGTTTAAGAAGAGAGAAGAAACAAACAGAAGAGAAGAAAAGGGAAGAAGGGTGAGAGATATATGGAACAGGATTAGTAACTGAGATAAAAAGTTTGTCTTCATATGAGGGAGGTTGCTAACTTGCTAAACTCAGTTTTGCTGTCTTATGTCTTCTATATACTTTAACAGCTAATTTTCAAATTTTTATTGTTTGCCATTGATACAAAAATCTAGATTCTATACAATATCTGTATTCTAAGAAATGTAATATTGTCATAAAAAACAATCCCAAAGCTGATATCCCTGAGTTGATGAGAAAGAGAAAAAAAACATAGAAAATAATTAAATTGGGAGAAAAGACTACATGGTGAGCCTGTGCATACATAAAAAAGTCCAAACACATAATCTGATTTCTTTTCTTTCCTTTCCTTTTCTTTTATTTTTTAATTGCTACCAGAGCTATTATGGGGACTCAATGCCTACAAGACAAATCCACTGCTCCAGTAGCCATATATATTTTTTTGTATTTGACAAAAGACAAAACAAATGAGAGGGGAGGGGAAGATAGAGAGGAAGAGAGAAAGAGAGACACCTGCAGCAATGCTTCACTGCTTGGGAAGCTTCTCCCCTGCAGATGGGGACAAGGTACTTGTACCCAAGTCCTTACATATTGGCAACATGAGCAGTCATCCTGTGATCCCACATGATCAAATTTCAATGTATTTTTCCAAGAGTGAATATAGTGCTAAGAGACTTATAAATAAATACAAATCCCCTCTGTGTCTTGAGCAACTACTAAGAGCCAGGTACTGTACCAGAGTTAGGGATATAGAAATGAGTAATACACAGTCCTTTTACTCAAGCTGTTCATTTGGGTGAAGGAACTTGGAAAATGTTTACTTGTGTTTGGAAATGTAAGTGCACTTTATTAAGAGTAGTATCTGCATTTCCCAAACTGTAGGGAAGTTGTATGTGTTTTCAGCTAAGAAGATACACAAAAAGAGAGGGTCTGCTGACTCAGATCTTAAAGCAAAAATAATGTATATATTCTGCTATATAGCATATTTTATACTTGGAAGATTAAAAGAAAAATAGTGTTGCAGGTAGGAATAATGGCTGAACTCAGTTCATTTATGGGCAACAAGAATTCATAGGGAGATGGGTGCAAGTACAGAACAATCCCCTTTCCTAATCTCTCTAACTTGCATGTGCTTTTATAGTAGAAATCAGGTTAATATTATTTAAAATTTTTATTGCCATCTGGGTTCTTGCTGGAGCTTGTGATGGTCTGCATGACAAAGCCATTCCTTCTGGTGGCTATTTTTCCTCTCCCCCCACCCCGCCCTTTTTTCTCTTGTTGATAGACAGAAAAACTGAGAGGGCAGGAGAAAAATAGAGGGAGAAAGAAATCTATAGCACTACTTCACCATTCATGAAGCCTCCCCTTCTGACAGTGGGAAGTAGAGGCCTGAACCTGGGTGTTTTCACATGGTAGCATGTGCACTCTACTGAGTGCACTTCCACACAGTCTCTCAAGTAAATGTTAATATCAAGGAAAGCCTTGAAGGGGAATCAATCAGATAATCACAGCTTGAGAGTTGTATACAGTGTGTTCATGGCTAGAAGGGCAGTTGCCTTTAATTTGCCTTGTACCAATGAATTCTTTTTTTTTTTTTTTTTTTTTTCTGATTGCAACATACTTTTTAATGTCTATAGCCCTTGCTGAAGGGGAAAAACCTAAAGCATTGTGTTTTGCCTGTTGGGATATTGTACAGATGTGTTTGAGTTAGGCAGGACCCCAAAACTACCATATTTCCATGCGAGTATTATTATTATTATTTTTTATTTATTTATTTTCCCACCGCCCAATCTCCATACCCCACCCCCTCCCCCGACAGCTTTCCCATTCTCTATCCCTCTGGGAGCATGGACCCAGGGTCATTGAGGGTTGCAGAAGGTAGAAGGTCTGGCTTCTGTAATTGCTTCCTCGCTGAACATGGGCGTTGACTGGTCGGTCCATACTCCCAGTCTGCCTCTCTCTTTCCCTAGTAGGATGGGTCTCTGGGGAAGCTGAGCTCCAGGACACATTGGTGGTGTCTTCAATCCAGGGAAGTCTGGCCGGCATCCTGATGACACCTGGAACCTGGTGACTGAAAAGAGAGTTAACATACAAAGCCAAACAAATTGTTGAGCAATCATGGACCCAAAGCTTGGAAAAGTGGAAAGGTAGTATTAGGGAGGTACTCACTGCAAACTCTAGTATACTTCTGCTTTCTTACTTTGGTGCCATACTCCAAACTCAGTCAATTTCTGCTTTGCGTTTTTACTTCTTTTTTTTTTTTTTACATGCATAACATTTCCCAGATTCCCATTTAGCAATACAACCCCCACTATTTCATTCATCATTTTTCATGGACCTGTATTCTCCCCACCCACCCATCCACCCCAGAGTCTTTTACTTTGGTGTAATACTCCAATTCCATTTCAGGTTCGACTTGTGTTTTCTTTTCTAATCTTGTTTTTCAACTTCGGCCTGAGAGTGAGATCATCCCATATTCATCCTTCTGTTTCTGACTTATTTCACTCAACATGATTTTTTCAAGGTCCATCCAAGATCGGCTGAAAACGGTGAAGTCACCATTTTTTACAGCTGAGTAGTATTCCATTGTGTATATATACCACAACTTGCTCAGCCACTCATCTGTTGTTGGACACCTGGGTTGCTTCCAGGTTTTGGCTATTACAAATTGTGCTGCCAAGAACATATGTGTACACAGATCTTTTTGGATGGATGTGTTGGGTTCCTTAGGATATATCCCCAGGAGGGGAATTGCAGGGTCATAGGGTAGGTCCATTTCTAGCCTTCTGAGAGTTCTCCCCAATGAATTCTTTACATGAACTTAAATGAACCTTGGAATTTTTTCACACCAGCTACTCAAACCATCTCCTTTTCTCCCATTGACTTCCTCTCTGAATCACTGACTGACAGTCTTTATGGTTTACTATCAGTAGTCAGCAATTTCCTTAGAATTACTAAGAAGAAAGTAACAATTTTGAGTATTGACTGAAATCCTTTGGGAAAGGTTTCTAGAGTGTATCAAACTAGAATTCACCAGTTTCTCAATTCATTTCTTTCAAAAACTACTACACATAGTCGTTAAATAATGATCTACTAAGGAGATCTTTATGTTTCTAGAGTTTAGTGTAATAGTTGTCAGTTGTATATTTTTTGTTAAGGAAATTTCCTAGGGTGTAAACAATGTGTGATTTTTATTAAGGAATTCATGTAAGATATACCATTTAAACCTGTATATTTTCCATTCACAAACTCCATACCTATATGTCTGATATGTAATACGCTTTACATTTTTTTTCTTCCCTTCCTAACTGAACCTTTCCTAAAAGTTATCATCGCTGAAGATTTTGGAGAAAAAAATACCAGTTAATTTAGTCCTATCTCCTCAAGTATTACTTCATAGATGAGGGGACAAAGCACATTCTTCTATACTAGAACTTCTCAAATACTGCGCATATAAGTCAGTGGGGATCTTGTTAAAGCACAGATCCTTTTTAGTACATCTGTGATGGGACCGGAGAGTCTTCATTTCTCCTCTGCTAAGTGATATGGGTGCTTCTGGCTCAATGATTGCACTTTGAATAGCAAGACCTCACAATACTTTGAGGATTAAAAATACACTTATACTATTGCCTATAGACTTGCTTATTTTAAATAATATGTGTTTATGTCTGTTTTCCATACAGATTTTTGTCCTTTTAAAAAGGAAAGGCAAAAAAGTAAATATGTAATTTTAATTTTTAACCAAATTGCTCAGCTCTGGTTTATAGTGGTGCCAAGGATGGGTTTGAACCTGGGACCTCCAAAACTCATGCATAAAAGTCTGTTGTGTAAACCACTGTGTAATCTGTTTGGCCCTGTAAATTGATTTTATAATTTGGTCACAAATACTACATTATTTTATATAGTAAAGTAGATAAATTATATGTTTTATTTGCATCAAGTATAAAAAAGAAACATTTTGTAATATACCATTCTTAATTGGTCAGGAAATGACACAAGGTCAATTTCTTGACTTTTCCCCTGATTATACCTAGCTAAGGGAGTTCTGTTTGCTAACAATAGAGCAAAGATGAAATTTATTCCACAGTTAGCAGTAATTTGGCAATTTCTTCCTTTAACCGAAACTGAGAAAAATCTTACAAAAATCATTCTTAATTAAATTCAAGCTTCTGAGTGGACTGCATGGGATGAAGATTTTGGTAAATCTGAGCTGAAAAGTGGTGCCTAAACCTTTACCTTCTTGTTATGAAACCTTGAGCTTTATTCCACAAGAGATCCTCCCCCTACCTATAGACTTCCTGCTTCTCTTCAGTCATTCCTGTCTGAGTAATGGGCAGAGGGTTGGTATAAATGAGAGGGTTGCATACATTGTCTAATTGAGCATGCCAAGTGATTTTTGTCTCGCTCTCCTTCACTCATAAATTGTTGGTATAGCTATTGTGAAATATAGTGTCATGCATTTCTCAAAAACCATTAACAAAGGAAGAAAAGCAGAAATTTAGTTATGTGGCAATGCACCCAAATGTCAAGCAGATGGTGTTCTACAACATTTATTTGGGAAAATGTGTATCTGTTACATGATCTAAAATATGTCTTTTTCACATTTAAAAATATTTGGGTCATGATTTAGAGTTTTTATTAGATTGTTCTTTAAACTGAGAGGAAGAAGAAAGGAATCTATATTTTAAAACGTTTTTGACATGTTACTAATAAAATTTTGTTTCTGGTGAAATATAGATATCTTTCCTAAGGGTGTGTGTGTGTGTGTGTGTGTGTGTGTGTGTGTGTGTGTGTGTGTGTTGGAGGGGGGTATTTCTGAGTGTTTGAATGTTGTTTTAAGTCCCTCACTTCCAGAAATCTCATTTTGAAGACTTATGGTTATATTCCTCTCAGCAGTTTGTTTTCTGCACAAGGTTTGCTTAAAGATTTGAAAGTCATTCTGGAGCCCCTGGCAAAATTTTCCTCACTAAAATTGATCCTGAAATGCTTCCTGGTAGCACAAGATATAAGAACAAGTGACAGAACTCACGCAATCTAGAGCTTGTTCAATTGTAAGTATAAATCCCTATAGTCAGAGATAGTTTTTCTACACAGAAAAGAGCAGTAATAGATGTATCCACTGGTTCTCTGTAGAGTTTTTAGGTCAGGGATAGGGAACCTTTTATTTTGCCAAGGGTCATTTGGATCATTTATAGCATCAGTCACAGGTCAAATAAAATTACCAACCTAAAAATGAGCCCTTAATGTTACTATGAAAAAAGCTGAAGTTGCCTTGGCTAGACAAGACCAAATGATATCATGTGGGCAACATAAACTCCCATTTTAGGTGAAGCAGGCAGTTAAAGAAAACCAGGAAGATAGATTCCTTCTTTCTCTGGTAGGAACTCATATTATAGAATTTACAAACAAGAGATTTGTGGATTCCTATTACCATATGTGGGTTTTAGTGTCCAAGTATAAGGTTATTTCCAAGCAAACATTTTTATATGTAGATCCACAGCACAATGGTTTGATTAAGTATACAGTTACTTACACAACCCTAGAACTAATCCATATAAATCACTATCCTGTTTTAGCAGACACAAAAACCCATATGAGTGAGCACATCTAATATGATACAAATAAAAGGTGACATAAAGATTTAGTTCAGACCAACCAGATGGGCTCTTCCAGCAGTGTTGGGGGGGGGAAGCTTTAATGTTTGTACGTATTTTGAACAGGGTCCAGTATGTATTTGCTAGTCATAAATTTTAATGCTAATTGGTTCTTAGATCTTTATTTTACAAATAAGTTTATACCATTTGTTCTCTAGTTTTGACTTCAGGAGTGTAAGTGTTTATGTTTTTTTTCTTTTTTCCTATTTAAAGGTTTATGGAATATATACCTGCACACACGTGTGTGCTCATGGAAAAATCATAGTTACAGGTAGGTGAACTTCTTTATTACTCTTAAAGAGTAAAAGGTAGTTACTGGGGAATAATCACTGAACTTGCATGCCTGAGCAGTTCTTGGTTCAATCCCTAGCATTGCATGTGCCAGAGTGGAGCTATGGCTTATAGTTCTCTTTCTCTATGTCTCTTGTACAACTTGCTCTTTATCATGTATAATAAGTAAAGTCTTTTTTTTTTCTTTTAAGAAGTAAAAGAAAAATGAGTATCTCAAGGAGTCAGGCAGTAGTGCAGCGGATTAAGCACAAGTGGTGCAAGACACAGGGACCAGTTAGGATCCTGGTTCAAGCCCCTATCTCCCCACCTACAGGGGAGTCGCCTCACAAGCAGTGAGGCAGGTCTGCAGGTGTCTCTCTGTCTATCTTCCTCTCTATCTCCCCCTTCTCAATTTCTCTCTGTCTCTATCCAATAACAAATAGATAAATAATAATAAAAAATAATTTAAAAGTGAGTATCTCAGAGTCCTTTTCTCAGTAAGGTTGAAACCTGCATCTTAATTTTAAGCTGCATCATCAAGCTTCAGTGGATGGCAGTAAAAGAAGCCAAGTTTTAAACTCACACAAAAAGTTTTAATCAGAATATAAAAAGTATTGTTTAGACATAGACAGAGAAGCAGAAAAAGAGCGAAAGAGACCACAGCACCAGTGTTTCCTTCATTGTAATGGGGGACAGGATCAAATTTGGTTGTGCACTATTCAAGTTAGCATTTTGGCAGGACTTTTTATAAAAATGATTTGACCATCTATTTTTTTCTGTTCTCACTTCCATACCCTACTTCCCTTTCTTGTCTTACCCTTCTTGGCCCAAATCATTGATTGTAGCCTGGCTGCTATCAGTGAAATTGTTCAGTAGTCATGGTAAGTTATACTAGCACAAATATCTATAAAGCCTTAACTAAAGCATCTCAATCATTTCTTCATATTGTGTCTGTTTTCTTAAAATTTCTTTTGTGTATGAGTCCTCTGACTTACATGTGTTCACAGTGCAAAATCCACCACCAAGTATTTGCTCATCTAAAAGATATTCTACTATTTTCCCATGCATTTTATAATTACAGATGCTTGTAAGGATTCCAGTAGTGGCATATCTAGTAGAGGTCACATGTGATAATGCACAAGGACCCCACTTCAAACCCCCACTCCCCACTTATACGGTGGAAGCTTCATGAATTGTGAAGCAGTGTTGTGATGTCTCTGTTTTCTCGCTCTGTCTTCTCTCAACTTCCCTCTTTCACTATTTAAAATAAATAAAATAATTAGATATTTAAAAAGAGATAAATGATGTGCAAGCCATGATATGTGAACAGGGTATATTGAATTATATCATGTTTCAATGTAAATGAAGAGCTATCAAACTATTATTAGTTTACATGCAAAAATATATTATAGCAAATTGGAGTTTGACCAATTAATGCCTAGTATTTTTGTAGTTTATGAGCAAGCCAAACTTGGAGTTTCTGTCCATATGTATCATATTCCCTTTCCATCAGTTTATGATACAAATAGGTCACACATTTTCAATTACTAAATGGCAGCTACTTTAGCCTCACTTGATGTAATTGCCAAGAATCCTGGTCTTTCTCCTGGGGATGCTGCTCCCAATATTCTTCACAGTTATTTTTACCGGTCACTAGTCAGGCTCTTCTCCTTAGAAAGCAGAAAGCAGGCCCTACTCCTCAGAAAGCTTCTTCCTTCCAGAAGCAGCAGTGATTCAGTGTCAATATGCTATGTCTCTCTGAGACCAGGACCACCCAGGATCATGCCTAATTATTCATGGGTACTGTGACCACAGACTGTTTCTTTATCATAGAGCCTTATACTGATTGCCCTATTTTTGTAAAACACATGTTGGCTAAACTCTTATGTCAGACTCCCTAGGGCAATTTTCACTGTTGATGTTAACCAAGTAAGAGCCCCAAATAAACCAGCAACTATTGTCAATGTTTAGATTTTAGAATGAGCTAAGTATCCCACAAAGACCAGGGTTCATACTCCCAGAGGGTTAAAGAATATGAAAGCTGGGAGTCAGGGAGTAGCGCAGCAGGTTAAGCACAGGTGGCTTAAAGCGCAAGGACCTGCGTAAGGATCCAGGTTTGAGCCCCTGGCTCCCCACCTGCAGGGGAGTCGCTTCACAGGCGGTGAAGCAGGTCTGCAGGTGTCTTTCTCTCCCCCTCTTTGTCTTCTCCTCCTCTCTCCATTTCTCTCTGTCCTAGCCAACAACAACATCAATAATAACTACAACAATAAAACAACAAGGACAACAAAGAGAATAAATAAATATAGAAAATTAAAAATAAAAGAAGAGGAAAGCTATCAGGGTAGGGGATCGGATACGGAGTTCTAGTGGTGAGAATTGTGTGAATTTGTATCCCTCTTATCCTATCATTTAGACAATGTTTCCTTTTTATAAATCAAAGTTTTAAAAAAGATGAAAATAAAAATAAATAGGGGGTTGGGCAGTGGCACAGCGGGTTAAGCGCATATGGCACAAAGTGCACGGACCAGCGGAAGGATCCGGTTCGAGCCCCCAGCTACCCACCTTCAGGGGAATCACTTCACAGGCTGTGAAGCAGGCCCGCAGGTGTCTATCTTTCTCTCTTCCTCTCTGTCTTCCCCTCCTCTCTCCATTTGTCTCTGTCCTATCTAACAACGAACAACATCAACAACAAAAATAACAACCACAACAAGGCTACAACAACAAAGGCAACAAAAGGGGGGGGGGGGAAATGGCCTCCAGGAGCAGTGGATTCATAGTCCAGGCACTGAGCCCCAGCAATAACCCTACAGGCAAAAAAAAAAAAAAGAAAATTAAAAATTAAATAAAAATAAATAAACAAATAAGAAAAAAAAGAAAACCTTTGGTTGATTAGCCAGTAAGAGCTAGAAAATATCTAAAAAACTAAGTAGCTCACTGTCTCCGGCTTGAATTATGTCTACTTTTCTGGCTCCCTGTATAAGTGAATGGAATTAAATCAAATTGATGTAGTTGGCCCTTATGCAGAGAGTTTTTCTCCCGGGATGAAAAAGCAGTCATGTTGTGAGGGGGTAGAATCACGGAAGCAACCTGGACAGAGGGTACCAATGCACCAAGGACTTATAAATATCTATTTCCATGTTTAGAAAGAAAGAATCCTGGGCTGGGGTCCAAAACTTAGTGTTACTGTTTTTCCTTATTTGAATCTGCTCTAAGGGTGTGAATGCCTGTCAGACAGATGGCTGAAATGATTGCTACTCTAACTTGTGCACTGCATAATTTATTTATATTGGTTTGGTTTCATATGAAGAAAAGTTTATATTTCTTTACATAAGTTTGGTCCTCAGGTCTATGAACTTATGTTCTATGCCTCTGGAATCAAAACCCAGTGACTGTCTGGACATAGAGTTTGACACCAGCTAGGATAATTTTTAAATGTTGGTCTCTTCACCTCTCCAGAGCCCTACCACTCTAGGGGAAAATAGGAACAGGCTGGGAGTATGGATTGACTTGCCAATGCCCATGTCCAGTGGAGAAGCAATTACAGAAGCCAGAACTTTCACTTTCTGCGCCCCATAAATAATTGTGGTCCATACTCCCAAAGGGTCAAATGTTAAGGGAAGATGACTAGGGGCTATGAACCCCAATTCCACCAGGACCCAAAGCATTTGTCACCAGAAATCTTGTTTTTATACCATCACTGAAAGGGAAGTAAATATGGAAGACACCAAGTCAGGTACTTTTTCTCTTATCTTTCAGGAGAGAAGAGGAAGAAAAAAAGGAAGGACACTTGGAAGAGTAAGAGGTGTAGGGGTGACTTAGAAAGAAGTGAAGACAGGACTGTAGAAAAATGGGCAAAAATATATATATAGATAGTTACAGATATAAAGTCAGCCCATACCTGTGACCTCGGGACAGCTATTGCAGTTTCTAGTGGGGGAGATGGAGTCACAGAATTCTGGTGGTGGTGGGAAGTGTGTAGAATGATACCCGTTTATCTTATAATTTTGTAAATCAATATGAAATGACTAATGAAAAAGAAAGAATAAAGCATATGATAGGATAAAAAATAGAATTTAAAAAATAAAGAAAAAGTCAGCTTCCCACATTTTTGCTTACTGCCACTAGTAGGTTTCAATTGAGTGCTGCCTGAAACACTGAAACATTGAGGAGGCTATTCCTGACCCAGAAGATGAAATGCAGAAGAAATAAGAAAAATATATGCAATGCTCTAAATCCAAATAGATTTTCCTAAATTTGCACTGAGAAATATAAAAAATGTGCTATGAAAGAAGAGATTTTTATCTAGCTGGAAGTCTAAGCAAGTATTAATGAAAAATGGAGCTCAGTAACAAATGTAAAGAAAAAGTAAATTTTTAATAGGCCAATAAGGGTATTGATTACTGAATGGACAAAATTGAAAGTTTAAGGGTAAGGTTGGGTAACAACCTATATTATAGATTAGCTGAAGCAAAGGGGGCAATACAAATGAGACTGTAAAATGACCAAGGGAGTTTTGTGGAGGACTTTAAACTTGAGGGTGAAGAATTTGAATCCTTGTTGATGGGTGAATAGGAAGCACTTGATGATCTCTCTGTAGTTTTATGAGAAGGTTAGTCTTACAATAGTTTGATGAATTGAAACAAAAAAACAGAATACATGGGAGTCTGTGAGATAACTCATTTGGCTGGTAGCTTGAAAAATAATATGGGGGTCAGGCAGTAGTGCACACAGTGCAAATCATAGGGGCCTGAATTAGGATCCCAGTTCCACCTCCACTTGCAGGGAGGTTGCTTCACAAACAGTGAAGAAGGTCTGCAGGTGTCTATCATTCTCTCCTCCTCTCTGTCTTCCCCTCCTCTCTCGATCTCTCTCTGTCCTATCCAACAACAGCAATAACAACCATAACGATAAACAAAGGGGACAACAAAAGGGAAAAACAAAAACCAAAAAAGGCCTCCAGGAGCAGTGGATATGTGGTGCAGGCACTGAGCCCCGGCAAAAACCCTGGAGGCAAAAAGAAGGAGGCAGAGAAGAGGAGAGGAGAAAAAGAGGAAGAAGAAATTATATGTCAAGTAGAAGTGGCAAGATAGTTTTAGGAGACACTGTGTTTGGATATGGAGGGTGAGAAAAAGCTAAAAACAGCACAAGGTGTAGACCTGCATGGTCTAATATGCTAGCCACTAACCACACAGAACTGTCATGCATTTGACTGTGGCTAGTCAGTTTTCTGTAAATGTGAAATAAAATTTGGATTTCTCAAAGCTTTTACCAATTTAAGTAACTCAGTAATTTTATATTGACTTTTAAATGGTTAGTATTTGACACATACTGACTTACAGTATTTATATTTGAAAATTAATTTACCAGGTTTCTTTTGAAATGATATATCGGCATCTTTGGTATATAAAGAAATTACAATCAATGTAAAAGTATGGGCATGGCTCACATTATATTTCTATTGAATAGTGCTTTTTTAGACTCAAGAGAAGGATAATATTGGACCATCAGTGGGCACAGAGAAAGAAGCAGAAGCTACTTTTGGGAGAGAAATTACCCACTAAGATTTTCATTCTTGCTTGGAATGAAGCACTCAAGTATAGTAAGTGTCAAGCAGTTGAAAGGATAAATCTGGAATTAGGAGAATGTTGAGTGGGTGAAAATAGTTATAAAGGCAGTTGTTAAATTTTCCAGAACTACTAAAAATGATTCAACATATGCCATTATTTTGAGTATATGACAAATCATATCTTCTGCCATGCCTTTTAGTGTTAAACAATGCATATATGGATATCTTTGACTTCCCCGTTAACCATTACAAATTTAAATTCCCACAGATGTACCTTGATTAAAAATTGGTTTAAAGGGGGAAGGTAGGGTAGTGTGCTGCCACAGCTATAACCCAACTAATCACTGGATTTTGACAGTCTTGGTTAATATTAATCCTAAGAAGATGCACCTCATACATTTTAGAGTATTCAAGAGTAAATGAGGAAAATGGTATGATAGCCTGGTTTCTGGACATAAAATACCATTATAGTGTGAGATAGTTAACTAATCCAAGTATCTAGAACTAACCAATTTTAGGTGCTTCATACATTTTTAACTTCAGTGTCATCTCTTTCATAAAGAATCTCAGATTTCTTCAACTGTATATACACTCTTTCATTTTTCATTTAAGCCCCTCCACTCCCTCTCTGCCTCTCATACACTGATGTGTATTGATCTATTAATTATTTACTTTCTTCTACTGTAGAGTAGAGTACATGGTCCTTGAATACAGAGACTACATATTCATTTTAATTTTCCCTGAAATATTACATTAATTTTCTCCCTTCGTGTCCCTATTTTTTAATTGAAAACAAGTGTCAGGAAAAGTGGAAAAAAATAAAGTAGCCACATTGAGAATGGTGCCTGTTAGAATGATCCTAAAGAAGAAGACAAAAAAATGCAGGCTTTAGTGAGAGTGTAGAGAAAAGGGAATACTTGTGCCATGTCAGTGGAAATGCTAGTTGGTGTAGCTACTTTGGAAAATGGCATGCAGGTACTTTAGAAATTGAAAAGAAGAAATATAAAATCCGACAATCTCACCTCTAAGTGTCTAGCCAAAGAAAATGGAAATATTAATTTGAAAATATTGAATATATATATGCACCCTGTGTTCAATGCAGCATTATCTACATAAAAAGAGATGGAAAGAGGTTGAAATAATGTATGTTTCCCTGATAGACTAAGGAATAAAGAAAATGTGATATGCGTTTACAATGAAATATTAGTCAGGCAAAAATAAATAAAATCTTTACATCTGAGATAGCATGAATGAACCTTAAGGCATTATACTAAAGAAATAAACAAGATAGAGAAAGAAAAATACCGTATGTAAAAGACATACCTTCTGGGAATCAGGCGGTAGTGCAGTGGGTTAAGCACACGTGGTGCAAAGCACAAGGACCAGTGGAAAGATCCCTGTTTGAGCCGCCAGCTCCCCACCTTCAGGGGAGTCGCTTCACAGGTGGTGAAGCAGGTCTGCAGGTGTCTTTCTCTCCCCCTCTCTATCTTCCCCTCCCTTTTCCATTTCTCTCTATCCAATCTAACAACAATAACATAAAGCAACAAAAATAACTACAACAATTAAAAAAAAAAAAGGGAAAATAAATTAAAAAAAAAAAACATACCTTCTGGCGCCAGGTGGTGGAGCTCTTGGTTGGCAACATTTGCCCCCAAGCACTAATCCCTACTTACAGGGGGAAAGGAAATTTTTATGAGTAGTAAAGCAGTGTTGCAGGTGTCTTACTCTCTCTCTCTCTAGTTCTCCCTTCCATCTCAGGTTCTTCCTGTTTCTACGCAATAAATGAATAAATTAATTAATTATATAGTTTAAAAGCTAATAAAGAAATAGAAAGACATAACTTGCTTATGATTGAAAAAATAACATTATCAAAATGATCATGTTACCTAAAGCCATATATAAATTAAATGCAACCCCTCCCAAGTTCCTGTCATAGTCTTTAAAAAAGTATATAAAAGTTGTAAATGTTTATCTGGAATCAGAACATACCAAGAGTCACCAAAGTAATCTTTTTTTTTAATTGAGAGGTTAATGCTTTACAGTGCAGTCACTGACACATGCATATGAATATGATTTCATTATTCAGCAGCCAACACCCTAGTTTTCTCCATTCCCTCCTTCCCCTTTCTTCCTCCAGAGTCCTTTGCTTTGGTGAAATACACCCTGCCCAATCCATGTACCACTTTGTGTTCCCCTTCCCTATTCTTATATGTCAAGTCCCACTTAGAAGTAAGATCATTTGGTATTTGTCTTTCTCTTTTTGGTTTATCTCACTTAACATACTGTCCTCAAGTTTCATCCAAGAGGATGCAGAATAATCTTGAGAAAAAAACGGTCATACTCCCTGGCTTCAAATCATACTACAAAGCTATTATAATAAAATTAATAGTTGGTACTGGAATAAAAATAGACACACATACCAATGGAATAGAACTGAGAGCCCAGAGAAAAATCCTTACACCTACAACAACTAATTTTTAACAAGAGGGCCCAAAACATTAAATAGAGAAAGATGAGTCTCTTCCACAAATGTCACCTTGAGAAGGGTTGAAATATACTGAAAAACGAAATTGGATCACCACATTCTACCATGCACAAAAGTCAACTCCAAATGAACCAGAAACATGAACATTAGACTAGAAACCATCAAATAAATAGAAGAAAACACTTCACAAGGTCTGCTTTGATAATGTCTTCAAAGACTCAGATCCAGCAGCAAAGAAAACAAAAAATAAAAAAATAAACTAATGGGTTTCAAACTGAAAAGCTTCTGCATAGCAAAGGGAACCATCATGCCCCCCCCAAAAGACACCCTACGGAATGGGGGTATATGGACAGAATTTTCACCAAAGAAGAGTCTTAGAGAGCCAACAGACATATGAAGAAAATGCTCAAAACAGGAGCTGGTGGTGGCGCACTTGGTTGAGTGTACATGTTACAAAAACACTCAAAGTCACTGATTATCTGAGAAATTCAAGTAAAGACAATGAGATACCACTTTACACTTGTGGGGGGAAAAAAGAACCCTTTTAAACTGCTGGTGGGAATGTAGATTGGTTTAATCCCTTTGGAGATTTATCAAGGGACATTTTTCCTTCACTTTTCAGGATATCAGGGAATTTTCCTTCCAATCCCCAGTTCTACCCACAGAAGATTATTATTGTTATTTTTACTGTTTGAAAACATTGTGTGATGGACTAGTGAAATAGCTCACTAGGATACTATACCACTCTGCCTTATGCACAGCCTAGGTTTGAGCTGGACCCTCACCACACTGAAGGAAGCTTTGGTACTGTGGTTTCTCTCCTCACACTCTCTACCTCTTTGCCTCTGTGTCACTGTGAAGTTCATTAATTTAAAAATGTATTTGGAAAGTCAACATTAGCCAATTCCTTTATTGTTTTTGGTTGTATTTATCTTGATGCACCAGATGACTCAGTTTCATTTCTTCAAATATGAATTCCTGAAAATGAAAACTACATCTGCTATTATTTCAGAAATATTTATTACACTGATATATGACAGACTTGGGTTTCTCCTGACATTTGCCAACCCAAGTGGAGTGGGAATCGTTTACCAGCAATACTTAATATTATTCACAAAGTATGAATAATTTCAGTGACTTCAACATAAAAAAACATAAAACACCACATCACTCTTCATGCATTCCACTTAGTATTAGCTGAGGATGAACTTATCTATATTCTTGCTTTGAATGTACCAAGCAATTATCTCTCTCAAGAGATTCTTAAGTAATGGATAATATCCACATTCCTTATCAGACTTACATCATCCTATAGGAATAGTGACTGAGACAAAATTAATGTGTGAGGCATACAAGAGCCAATAAATCACAGAGGTGGGTGGGGGTATGTTTGCATTTGAAGCTGTTCACAAGGGAGCTTTGGTGTGAACATAGTTATATGCTCATGTGAACTTTACTCCTAAAAGCTTATAGTTTTGTAAACCAATGATAATATTATTTTTAAAAAATATTTATTTTATTTATTCCATTTTGTTGCCCTTTTTGTTTTATTGTTGTAGTTATTATTGTTGTTGTCGTTGTTGGATAGGACAGAGAGAAATGGAGAGAGGAGGGGAAGACAGAAAGGAGAGAAAGACAGACACCTGCAGACCTGCTTCACCGCCTGTGAAGCGACTCCTCTGCAGGTGGGGAGCCGGGGTTTGAACCGGGATCCTTATGCCCGTCCTTGTGCTTTGCGCCACCTGCGCTTAACCCGCTGCGCTACAGCCCAACTCCCGATAATATTATTTTTTAAAAAAGATTATCTTTAAAATAAAGCACTGTTGTGACTTTTCATGTCATTAGATTTAAGCTTTTGTTACCATTCACAAGTGGCCATGTAACTTTAAAGCAAGTTACAGTAGAAGGCTGCACCATTTTCCCCTCTATCAAATGAATGCTATTATCTTTGTGAAATTGATTCCAACTTCATTTTTCAGGATATCAGGGAACATCCTGTGAAGTGACATAAGTCTTTCACTAGTGACTACATCTACATCAGGCACTGGAATGCCTTTCTATTTTCTTTCGCATATAGCCAGTTGCAGACTTTTTCAGATTGAAGGACATGAGAGACAAGAGCTTTGGAGAAGGAAAGACACTGCAGTTCTGAAGTTGCCACTGGTGCTGTGGGGGCCTGACCCCAATCTGGGTTACATGCATGGCAAAGCAGGCACATTATCTAGGTGAACTGTCTTGCCTGCCCTTTCTTCTGAACTATTTTCCTCCCTTAATAGCAAACTACCTCACTGCCGGTTTTTGTTTTTATGAAGGGATGAGGGATGATGTATCACAGCTATTTGCCAAGTGAACTTTTTTTCATGTCCTGGAATTAAGGAAAAACATTAATGTTTATAGTTTTTTTTTTTTGTCTTTCTCCTCTCTCTCTCTCTCTCTCTCTCTCTCTCTCTTTCTCTGTCTTTCATTGGATAAAGAAAGAGAAACCTAGAGCGAAGGGTAGGGGGAAGAGCAAGAGAGACCTGCAGCACTGTAGGTAGGGCCAGGGGTTGGAATTCATACACTTGCCCATGGGAATATGCATTCAACTGACTGCATCACCAACCAAGCCGAGAAATTTTCTATTAAAGATTTTGTAACTTTTACATGAAAGTAATAATAAGGGAGTTTTCTTCACAACAAACTCTTTGAAAGAAAGACATTATTAAATGTAGACTATTCATTAAGCAATACACAATGCACTTGATCACACTGCACAGAAACTGTCAATTATCAGCAAGTATCCCTCTCCCCACTGGCAGCCCAGTTCAGGCATGGCAGAGCTCTCTGCTGAGCCCATCAGTCTCAGGCTTTTGATATAAGCAGACCACCCACATGGTAGCTGACCATGTTGAACAGGCAGATACCTGCGGAGGAACTGAGCTGACAACTTTGATCAGAACATAAAAGCTAAGATTCATCTTACCAGAAAAAAAAAAGATTTTAATCTGTTTTTTTATTATTATTATTTTACTGGACAAGACAGAAAAAAATTGAGAGGGGGAGGGGAAGATAGAGAATGGGGAGCAAAAGATAGATACCTGCAGAGCTGCCAAGCTGCCTGTGAAGCAACCCCTCTGCGTTGACAGGTCAGGGACTCGAACCTGACCTTGCGCAGGTTGTTGCGATTCATAATATGTGTGCTTAACCTGCCTGGCTCCCAACTTTAATCTGTTTTCCCTTTATCTGTAAAAGACAAATCAGAAAATGTATTAAACAAAGATTAGGAAGTAAGGTCAAGAGAAAAACGTCTGTGCACATTTGTATCTAAAAATCCTCACTTATCACGGCTCTCAGTTTATAATTCCACAATCATCTGCACACACTGCTAGGCCACTATGTCTGCCATGTAAGTTTTGGGGAGAATGGCTGTTCTATATCAATGATGCCCAGTTATTAAAAAAACTGGGAAGGATTTTCCTTTGAATCTGGAAAGGAAATAGAAGTCTATGCAACCAGGAAAAAAAGCAGAAGACTGGCAGTATGTTGGTGCTACCTAAAGCCCTGGAACTACCTTGGCACAGACGTGTGTGTGGGGTGTCATTTTGCATGCAGATGAGAGCTCTAAGTTTCAGGGAACCTGTTTGTACTCCCCTTTGTCAGATAACTGCTTATGTCTCCATTAGAATACTGGGTGGGCTATGGTAGACAAAATAATGGTTATGCAAATGACTTCCATGCAACTACCCTGAGGCCCTAGGGGTTTTGGTTTTTGTTTTTTTTTACCTCCAGGTTTTCAGGGTTATCTCTGGGGTACACACCTTCCCTAAGAATCCACTGCTTCTGGTGGCCCTTTCTTCCATTTTATTATTATTATTTTAGATTTTATTGAGATTTCTTTATTTATAATTTTTATTTATAAAAAGGCAACACTGAAAAAAAACATAGGATAAGAGTGGTACAGCTCCACACAGTTTCCACCACCAGAACTCTGTATCCCATCCCCTTCCTTGATAGCTTTCCTATTCTTTATCCCTATGAGAATATGGACACAGGGTCATTATAAGGTACAGAAGGTGGAAGGTCTGGCTTTTGTAAATGCTTCCCTACTGAACATGGGCATTGACAGGTCAATCCATACTCCAAGCCTGCCTCTCTATTTCCCTAGTGGGATAGGACTGTAGGAAAGCAGGGCTCCAGGACACATTGGTGGGGTTGCCTGCCCAGCAAAGTCCAGTTGGCATCATGCTAGCATCTGGAACCTGGTGGCTGAAAGAAGAGTTAATATATAAAGCCAAACAAATTGAGACTAATTATGAACCTAAAGGCTGAAATATTACAGATGAAGAATTGAGGGGGGTCTCCCTCTTGTAGATAATTAGTAGGCATATTTTAGTTGTATTCCAAAGGGCCTATGGCATGTTTTGTTTTGTTTTTGTTTCTAAGCCTGACATCTGATATGCAGGTGGATCCAGGTTATTATCTGGGGAGATGATGTCATGGCTGCAAAAAGGAGCAGAAATCTGTATCAGGGAAGAGAGTAGATCCCAAATATCAGAAAGCTGTATAAATATTGTTGACTGTAAATCCCATCAATTTGACCTGATGTGATCTGGGGCCTATGTTCACCTTAGAAGCCTATGTGACCTGTGCATCCCTATAGGTCTGAGCTCACATTCAAGTGGTCATGAGTAGGTACATTCCAAGCTGTCCCAAGTTCAGAACCCATCATCCTCAGGTTGATGATAGTGTATGTTGCCCAGCCTCCCTTCGGAGGATGGAACATTCTTTACCCTTGTGGATCCAAGCTGAGGGCAAGGCCCACAGAAGGGTCTATTGTGTTGTTTCTGATATAGGTAACTGGTAACAATGGAGAGTGGGATTTATTCAAGGTCTAGGCCCATCAGTCTGTTTGGTAATATTAGGAATCCCTGACTAGGGCCCATGATGATGGGGGGCCTGATAGTGACTAGAGAGTCATCATTAAAGTATGCCAGTCTCTTGTCCTTATTCAGTTTTTGTAGTCTTTACTTTTATAAGGTTACTTTTGGAGTGAGTGAGGGAAGTGTAATAAGAAGTAGGTGAGGAGGGTATCTAAGTTTAAGTAGACACTATTTCATTATGAACTTTATGGTGTCTTTTTAGGTCTTTCTACTTGCTTGCTGCATATCCTGACTCACTGCATTGTGCATTTTTGTGCATTTTTGCTTTCAGGTATATATGTTGCCCTAATTTTTGGATACATGTGAACACATGTTCTATGTAGAACATATGCTCTACATGTGAACATATGCTCATATAGACCTTGTCTATATGAAGGTTTTGGGACTGTATTAGGAAGTGAACCACCAGAAATGGAATTAGAGAATCCTCTGAAAGGAAAGGTCTCACCTGAGTAATGAGGCTGAAGGGTTGACATTCCATGCTTGATGTCTCTGGACACAGTCTGAAGTGAAGCTTGCTGAGGTGGTACTCATTATGTTGATTAAGTTGAGATCAGCAGATGCAGTATCATTTGATATGAATTGAGAGCAGCATGCAGGAAAGTGAGCCCCACCCTAGGGGTTCCAGGACTGGGGGAAATATAGGCTCTATAGAGGAAGTGGGAGGTTCCTGCTGTCTTAGGGTTTAAGAAGACAATAGATAGTTATTGCTGTAATCAAATTATTTGGCAATTGGGTTAACTATATAAATCCCTTTGTTAGGATTTGCTGTATCATACACAACATCACCGTAATTTATGTCCTTTGACAGTATTTGTATATAGCTGTGTCTTATAGAATAATGCCACTGGTTGCTTCTGTTCTCCCTGGTCTAAACTTAAGAGAGTCAATATTTCAAAGACTCAGCCTATGGTCTGTGCATTAAAAGTTTGAGACATTCCGGGAAGATGGCAGAATGAGAAGCTGCTAGTGGATTGAGCTCCAACCACATCTACTGGAAATGGTAGGATCTTTTGCCTTTAGTAGGCCAATCAATAAGGGGCCCCCGCCGTGACGCCAAGGAGGTGACTATAACTTAATTTGGGTTAGAAAATATAGTAAAAATAAAGGGAAATTTTTTAATTATTATTCCCAAAGCACCCCCCCCATAACCAGTCCCTGGGGGCCAGAGATCTGCTCCTAGCAGTCTCCCCTGCTGAGCTTCTTTCTTTACCAAGATTCCTGTCCCACCAATGTGTGTCATTCATTCTAATTCTATTCCCTTCTGAAACCTTTGGCCTTTTTTCTTTCTAAATAGCCAATCAGCTGCATCTGCTCAGGGGGCCTGAGGCAATCTGGAGCCATCCAAGCTGAAGACAGGACAGATTTTTTACTCTGTTCTATTATCTTATCAATATAAGATAAACGCTTATCCCTTTCCCCCTCTCCTTCAGGTTGACCAGAATTAACTCTTAGTGTATTTTCCATTGCTAGGGGACTGTGTGTCTTATTCACTGCTAAAATAACTTGTTTCACTCCTCCTACCGCCCCTACCCATTCTCTCCCCCGCCACCGCATAGCTAACTAAATAATAAAAAATAAATAAATAAATAAATCTTTCCTTTCACTGCTCATTTATTACTGTTCTTTTCCTTTTTTTTCTCTCTCTCTCTCTCTTATTTTATTTCTTCTTTTTCTCATTCTTGTCATCCTTTCTTCCTTCCTCCAGCTTTCTGAATTCACTGATACACATTTGGGAATTATCTGGGGGAAGAAATCTGACTCAGAGTGGACTTTCTCTGTGTGTATCTCTGCTCCACTTCCCTTCCTCCTCTAGCTACCCCTAGAATATACAGTGGATAGTAGATGTGCATAACTATCTATTACTGCTATTCTTTCTAGTCCTGAGGTTTTTTTGTTTGTTTGTTTGTTTGTTTACTTTCTTAACAATCAGCTGGCTCTGCTCAGGAGGCTTGAGGAAATCTGGGACAGGTTTTTTACCCTGCTCTATTTTATTAATAATATTATATAAAGGTGTATTTCTTCCCCCTGCCCCTTTAGGTTGACCAGAATTAACTTTTATGGTATCTTCCATTGCTAGGGGACTAAGCATCTTATCCATTGTGAAAGGAACTTGTTTTACTACTCCTACCTTCTCTACAGACTCTCCCCTTCTCCCTCCTTCTAGCTAATTAAAAAAATAAAATAAAATAATTAATTAATAATTAAAAAACTTTCCTTTCACTGATCTTTTATTACAGATCTTTTTCTTATCTTTTCTCTTTTCTCTCTCTTGTTTCTCTTTTTTTTATCTTGACTTCCATTTCTTCCTTCCATCTTCTTTGTCTTTCTGAATTCACTGATATTCATTTGTGAATTATTTTGGGGAAGAAATCTGACTCAGAGTGGACTCTCTATGTGTGTATCTATGCTTTACTTCCCTTTATCCTCTTGCTACCCCTAGAATATACAGTGCATAGTAGATTTGCATAATTGTCTATTCTTGCTATCCCTTCTTTCCTTTCTCTTTCTTCTTCACTTGGACTTTGTTGCTATTTTTTCATGGACTGGAGACATTGTTTGGCTAACAGGTAGCGATTATACTGCTTCAATCCTTGCTACAGTTACTATTGTAATTCCTGAGGTTGGTGAGTGCATTTATCATAAAGGTATTTAGTACAGTGTTGCTTGTACTCTAGACACAACAACTGAGGAACAACAGAACATAAAAATAAGAAACACATAAATCAAAAAAAAATGGGTAGACCAAAAACAAATAAAACTGCTACTCCAGTGAGTGAAGACAAGAGCCCAGAAGAAACTACAAATCAGCCAGAAGTCACCATAGATAAGAAAAGTATGCAAGCAATAATAAATTTATTAATCACAGAAATGAAAACAATATTGGAAGAAAGGAAGGGCAGTATTAGGGAAATAACAGTTGAGACCCCCATGGAAAATACTGATTATCTTGAGGCAATTAGAGAACTGAAAGCTGAAATAGCTGAACTGAGGAAAGAAGCTGAGGGAAGGGAAAACACACTAACAGAAGCAGAAAACAGAATTAGTCAAAGGATGAGTTAGAGAAAACTAATAAACAGGTGAAAGAGCTCAAAAAGAGATTGAAAGACACTGAAAACAACAACTGTGATATACGGGATGATCTCAAAAGAAGTGACATTCGTACAATTGGCCTGCCAGAGGAAGAAAGAGAGGAAGGGGAAGGAAACATTGTAGAGGAAATAATAGAAGAAAACTTCCCAGACCTGAATAACAGAAAGGACATCAAGATACAAGAGGCCCAGAGAGTTCCAAACATAATCAACCCAGACCTAAAGACACCAAGACACATCATAGTTACAATGAGAAGAAGTAAAGATAAAAAATGGATCCTAAAGACTACAAGAGAGAAACAAAAAGTCACATACAGGGGAATACCCATAAGATTATCTGCAGACTTCTCCACTCAAACTCTAAAAGCCAGAAGTGAATGGCAAGGTATCTATCGAGCCCTGAATGAAAAAGGGTTTCAACCGAGGATAATACATCCTGCTAGACTTTCATTCAAACTAGATGGAGGGATGAAAACCTTCTTAGACAGACAACAGTTAAAGGAGGCAACCATCACCAAACCAGCCCTGAAAGAGGTTCTAAAAGACCTCTTATAAACAAGAACATCACCATAATACTTGCAATATATCAGAGCAAATCAAAATTTGTTGAACAATGGCACTACAATACACTAAATCCCTAATATAAATAAATGTCAATGGCTTAAACTCACCCATCTAAAGGTACATAGTGGGGGGATGGATCAGAAAATATACCCTAACCATATGCTGCTTACAAGAATCCCATGTGACACGACAAGATAAACACAGACTTAAAGTGAAAAGATGGAAAAATATCATACAGGCTAACAGACCACAAAAAAGGCAGGACCAGCCATTCTCATCTCAGACACAATACATTTTAAATTAAATAAAGTAATAAAAAATAGGTAAGGACATTACATAACTATTAGAGTATCAATCACCCAAGAAGACTTAACAATTATTAACATCTAAATACATCAAGCACCTACTGAAAGAATTTCAAAAATACATCAATAGTATTACTATAATAGTGGAAGACTTTAATACCCCACTCTCACACTTAGATCAACAAAGCAGAGAATCAACAAAGATACAAGAGAATTAAATGAAGAGATTGACAGACTAGAACTCTTGGACATTTTCAGAGTCCTTCACCCCCCAAAAACTGGAATAAACCTTATTTTCAAATCCATATAACACATACTCAAGGATAGACAACATGGTATGCCACAAAGACAGCATCAATAAATTCAAGAACATTGAAATCACCCCAAGTATCTTCTCAGATCACAGTGTAATAAAACTAACATTTAACAACAAACAGAAAATTATTAAAAGTCACAGAATTTGGAAACTAAACAACATACTCCTTAAGAACCACTGGATCAGAGAGTCACTCAAGCAGGAAATTCAAATGTTCCTGGAAACAAATAAAAATAAAGACACAACCTATCAAAATATTTGGGACAGAGATAAGTGGTATTGAGAGGGAAACTTATACCCATAAAATCACATATTAAACAACAAGAAAAAACTCAAATAAGTGACCTTACTGCACACCTCATGGACTTAGAGGAAGAGGAACAAAGGAACCCTAAAGGAACCAGAAGGACAGAAATCACTAAAATTAGAACAGAAATAAACAACATCGAAAATAAGAGAACCATACAAAAGATCAATGAAGCCAAATGTTGGTTCTTTGAAAGATAAAACAAAATTGGCAAACCCCATCCAGACTCACCAAACAAAAAAGAGAGAAGACTCAAATTAATAGAATTGTAAACGATGGAGGAGATATCACAACTGACACCACAGAAATCCAGAAAATCATGTGAAACTTCTATGAAGAAATATACGCCATCAAGCTAGAGAATCTGGAAGAAATGGAACAATTCCTAGAAATATATGCCCTTCCAAAACTGAACCAAGAAGAACTCCAAAACCTAAATGCACCAATCACAGACAAAGAAATTGAAACCATTATTAAGAATCTCCCCAACAACAAAAGTCCTGGACAAGACGGCTTCACAAACGAATTCTACAAAGATTTCAGGAAACAGTTAGTACCCATACTTCTTAAGCTTTTCCATAAGATTGAAGAAACAGGAATACTCCCTTCCACCTTCTCTGAAGCCAACATCAACCTGATACCAAAAGATGATAGGGACTGAACAAAAAAGGAAGACTATAGACCAATATCTCTGATGAACATAGATGCCAAAATATTAAACAAGATCTTGGCCAACCAGATACAACAGTATATAAAAAAGATTGTACATCACGACCAAGTGGGATTCATCCCAGGAATGCAAGGCTGGTTCAACATCTGTAAGTCAATCAATGTCATTCACCACATCAATAAAAGCAAAGCCAAAAAACCACATGATTATCTCAATAGATGCAGAGAAAGCCTAGCAGCACAATTTGTAGTAGTCAAAACCTGCAATCAACCCAGGTGTTCAACAACAGATGAGTGGCTGAGCAAGTTGTGGTATATATACACAATGGAATACTACTCAGCTGTAAAAAAAAAATGGTGACTTCACCGTTTTCAGCCGATCTTGGATGGACCTTGAAAAATTCATGTTAAGTGAAATAAGTCAGAAACAGAAGGATGAATATGGGATGATCTCACTCTCAGGCAGAAGTTGAAAAACAAGATCAGAAGAGAAAACACAAGTAGAACCTGAAATGGAATTGGCAAATTGCACCAAAGTAAAAGATTCTGGGGTGGGGGTGGGGTGGAGAATACAGATACAAGAAGGAGGACAGAGGACCTAGTGGGGGTTGTATTGTTATATGGGAAACTGTGGAATGTTATGCATGTACAAACTATTGTATTTACTGTTGTATGTAAAACATTTATTCCCCAATTAAAAAAATTGAAAAATAATTACAATGAGGGGGCTGAGCAGTAGCACACCAGGTTAAGTACACATAGTGCAAAGCACAAGGACCAGCACAAGGATCCCAGTTTGAGCCAATGGCACCACACCTGCATAGGGGTCGCTTCACAACTGTTGAAGCAGGTCTCTGTCTGTCTACCTTTCTCTCCCCCTCTGTCTTCCCTTCCTCGCTTCAATTTCTCTCTGTCTTATCCAACAACAATGGGAAAAAATGGCCAACAGGAACAGTGGCTTCGTAGTGCAGGCACTGAGCTAAAACATAAGCCCTGGAGGCCAAAAAACCCCAACTATAATGAAACATCATTTTATATCTACCAATTAGACAAAAAATATTCAAAGGTGATCAAGTGCATTGTCATATCTTTTTCTGAGAGTGCAGTGATCCAACCCTCTTGGAGGGAAAGCTGACCTACAGTTACAAAAGTACATGTAATCCCACTAAGAATTTGAGAATCAGTTTGAGAATTGCCATTTTAACACCATTCAGGGCTAACAATTCATGAATATATAAAGTCTGTTTCAGAGAATTTTATTTATCTCTGCATATCTTGTAAAATATATGCATATGTGTGTATTTGTTTTTTGCTATTGTTGTTTTACTGAGCTAGGGCCTCAGCCATACACACTTTTACTGATCTGACCAATGTTACACTCATTGTTCTGTTTTGGTTATCATAATTATTGCTGGGTCTCATACCAGCATGACTGCCCCAATTATATTCTCTTCCTCTAGAAAGAGGGTGGAAAAGCTGGAGAGAGTGAGAGAGAGAAAGGGAGAGAGATAGAGAGACAGAGAGACAGAGCGAGAAGTAGTAGCCTCATGCCACCTATTTTGAAACTTCCCCTTTCAGCCACTCCCATGTAATGACCAGGATGGAAACCTGGGCTCCAATCATGGCAGGACCAAGTCCCCATGAGGGAAATATCTGACCCTTAAATTTGTTTTATTAGATTATTTCATGAGTATTTCCATTTCATATGCAATCAAAGAGTCCTTTCAAAATATTTATTTATTGGATAGAGACAGAGAGAAATTGAGAGGGAAGAGGAGGACAGAGGGAGAGATGGGGCCCAGTGTTGGTGCACCTGTTTTGAGTGCACATATTACAGTGCACAAGGACACAGGTTCAAGCTCCTGGTCCCTACTTGCAGGAGGAAAACTTTAGGAGTGGTCAAGCAGGGCTGTAGTTTTGTCTCTGTCCCTTTCCCTATTTTCCCCTCCCTCCTCAATTTCTTTCTCTATAAAATAATTAATTAATTAAAAGAGAGAGGGTGGAGAAAGATACCTGTACCTCTGCTTCACCATTCATGAAATTTTCTTCATGCAATTGGAGACCAGGGGCTTGAACCTCAGCCCTTGGCACACTGTAATGTGTGCGCTTAACCAGATGCACCACCATCTGGCCCCAAGAATTATTTCCTTATTTCATTTCTATATTAGCACACAAAATAATCAGGTTTTGTAGACTAATACAGCATCCGTGATACTTGAAAACTATTTAGGTTACAGTAGTTTAGTTATGATTTTGTATATACTTTTTAAGAAAAGGTTGTGGTTCTTTGATTAAAGACAAGTTAATTGCTCTCATCAGAACTTCTTTGATTTACATTTGTGCACTGGTTTCTCTGCCAGTTCTCCTTCCAGATGGAGGCCCACACACCCTTCAGATGTCCAGTGTCCAGCTGTTGAGTAGCAGGGTAGGGACTGGGCCATGGTGGATGCTTGGGCATGCAGGTGGGCTGTGGTGGTGGCCCTGTAGCTGGACAGAAGCTAAGGAGGAGCTGCAGGGTGAGCAGATGGACTAGGGTGGACACTCTGAGTCCTGGTGTTGACCAACATTTTTCTTTGACTAGTTCTCTTCTGTTTCTATCTGTGCATGCCAGGTTCCCCTGCTTGCTTAATGCTGTGGTCTATTTACATAATCATTGTTTTGAATGAGACCCACCCTGGTTTAATCACCATTGGTTTAATCCCCACTAGTGTAACCCCCACTGGCTCACAGAGCTCTTTTTCCACTCAGCCCCCTTATCCCTGTACTTTCTTTTTCCACCCTACCACTTCCTTCCTTTTTCCACCCTACCACTTCTGTCTCAGAAGATATTTAAAGGCAGATCAATAAACGCAGCAGGGTATTGTTTGTTCCCACTCCTGGAGTCCCAGAGTCCCAGAGTCTCTCTCTTGCGACGCTAGTTCCTGATCCCTTTCCCACACAGCAGCCTAGGTTGGTTCCAGTTGAATTCTCTCCCACCCAGAGAGCACGTGCCTGAGAGAAGCACCCTCAGGCTAGCCCAGCATTTGGTGCCCGAATAGGGACCGGCATCCTGGCATTCCTGTGGGGTCCGAAACACCCTGTGACTCAACAGAGCAAGGGCTACAGAGAACTGTGGATGCACTGAGGACCATGGAGTGAGTGAGCAAGCTCAGAACAAACACACACTTTATTTCAATTGAGTAAAAGCAGAGCAATATATCTGAAGAGTAAAGGGTACATCAACAGGCAGGAGACCAAGAAAGCCATACAGGACTCCCTCAGGGAGGGGAGGGCCAGCTGAGGGGTGAGAGAAGGGCGCAGGGCCTTCTCCACAGCTGGATCTGGGAGTGCAGCTCTGGACCTCCGGCTCTGAGCAAGAAGTGCTTCTGCTAGCTGTGCCTCTGGGGTCCCTGCTGTCCTGGCTGAGGGTGCTGGCTCCAGTGCTGCTGAGGGCTCCACACCTGCAGAGGACACTGGCTCTTGGGCCTCCTGGCAACAGGGGGCTGTTGGCACCTCCTCACCATCACAGGGACCTGAGAAACAGAGAAGTCACCCCATCAGCTCTCAGGGCCCCAAGAGTCACACCCATCCAGGGAGCTCCTTTCCTGCTGCTGTCCCCCAGGAGGGCTGAGGTCAGTCTCTCTCCTGATGTGATACCAGCTTCTGGGGCTCCTCCCTGTGGGGTCCAGTGTCCCCCCTGCTCCCCACTTCCCTCAGAGCTCACACAGCCCAGCCCCCTCTCACCTTCAGGCTGTGTGTGCAGAACACACAGGTCCCTGGGGGGCTCATGGAGCAGGATGTCACTATACAGGGGGCTGCTCCCCACCACCAACTGCACGCAGCCCTGGGGGAGGACATTCTCTGCTGTCTGGGCAGGAGGTTCCCCCTGGTCGTCCATGGAGCCTTCTGAGGATGTGTCCAGGGACAGCAGCCTCCTACTGGATCTCAGTTGCTCCCAGGATTCTGTCCCCTGAGGCCACTCTTCCTCAGACAGGGAGTCAGAGTGCACACTGGAGACCTCCTCCAAGTACCCAGACTGAGATCTCTGCAGAAAAAGAGACCAGAGAGTCATAGTCTCCAAGCCCTGCATACTGGCCTGGATGTTTCTGCCCCTGGACACTGCTTTACCTCAGCCCAGCACTGTCTGCTCAGACCTCCATCCAGGAATGGAGACACACTCTTCCAAGGTGGGCATAGACTTGGGCAGTAGGAGCCACACCACACTCCCAATAAGTACTGCCTGCCTCTCTTGACCTGCTGTGTGACCTGACCCTCCCTCCTTCTCAGGGCAGGACACACACACACAAACACTCTGCCCCCCCCCCCACACACGCACACACGTAGTTGGAAATGTCTGTCCTGCCATCATCTGAGTTGTGGCTGAACATGGACACCCCTCTGGTACCTGTGTTACCCTAGGAGACCTGCAGCAACAACAGCAGAGGCTTCTACACTGATCCCTCAGCCAGACTCTGAACCGAGTCCTTCTGCCTCCTTGGAGGCCCTTCTTCAGGCCATCCTCAGCAGGGTGCCTCATGGTAGAGAGCATCTTTCTCTCAGCTCTGAGAGCTAAGTGAACTGGGCAAGGGTCTGTAGACAGAATGTGGTTGCTCAGTGACCAGGGTTCCAAGTCGGTTGGTCTAGCCCAGGGAGGCGATGTCACTTCCTGTGTCCTCTGACCTGGGCTTCTCCTCAGAGATCATTCCCTCCACCCCCACCCCCAACCAGCAATGGCTATATGTGCTGATGACAGCTTAAATTCCACCCCATGCCACACATACACACAGTGATGACTACAGACACTGCACAGCCCCTAGAGGTATGGGGGTGCAGCCAGGGTCCACCTATGAGGCGATATCCCTGAGGCAGAAGCTGAACTTCCTTTTTATCAAGATGACTCTGGAGTAGTCAGTCAGGAGCCTCTCAGGAACCCCAGTCCCCACAGGAGAATAAATGTCCCCAGCTGTGTGCCTGCAAACGCCTGTGATCTGTGTAGCCAGAGCTGGTCGCTCATGGGACACACACACACACACACACACAAACAGTGAGATGGACATGTGATCTGTGGGCTGGCAGCAAACACACTCATACAGGCTGGGCCTGTTCTGGGCCCAGGGATGGTCACAGGCATTGTGGTGTCTCTCCATCTCTGTCTCCCACACTGTCCTGTTTTCTACAGGAATTATCACACTTCACGATACTGCAATGTACCTGGATTAAAGAAACTTGGATAGCAGCTAAAAGCAGTAAGGGAAATATCTGAGGCCAGCAAATCTCTTGAACTGAAACTTTTCAGAACACTTGGCCTTTTATGGCTTTGTGATGGTTGTGTGTGACTAGCAGAGATGATTAATATTTGGACACCTCCCCTTCACAACTCAACACAATGAAGGTGCAAGAGTTATTCTGCTTAGGTATAAAGAGAAACAACGGGGGGGGGGGGGGGCAGGTGGTGGCGCACCTGATTGAGTGTACGTGTTACAATGTGCTAGGGCCTGGGTTCAAGCCCCTGTTCCTAGCTGAAAGGGAAAAGCTTTTTGAGTGGTGAAGCAGTGTTGCAGGTATTTCTCTGTTTCTCTCCCTTTCTATCACTCCCCTTTTCTTGATTTCTGGCTGCCTCTATCTAATCAATAAAAAAAGATAATTTTAAAAAGTAAAAAATAATATTTATAAAAATAAATAAATAGGAGTCTGGGCCAGAAACTATCAAATACTTAGAGGAATGTACTGAAATAATTATTTGCAATATAAATTTTAAAGACATCTTCAATGAAATTAACCCCATTACAAAGAAGACTAAATCAAAAAGAAACCAATGAGACTACATCAAATTAAAAAGCTTCTGCAGAGGGTCAGCTGGTGGCGCACTAGTTTGAGCACAAATGTTACAGTGCACAAAGACCTAGGTTCAAGTCCCCGGTCACCACTTGCAGGGGGAAAACTTGATGAGTGGTGAAGCAGTGCTGTAGATGCCTATGTCTCTCTCCCTACCACCTTCTTCCCTTCCAATTTCTGACAGTCTCTAAACAATAAACAAAGATAATATTTTTAAAGTTTTTTTAAAAAGCTGGGAGTCAGGCGGTAGTGCAGCAGTTTAAGCACAAGTAGCGCAAAGCACAAGGACTGGTGTGAGGATCCCAGTTTGAGCCCAGCTCCCCACCTGCAGGGGAGTCACATCACAGGTGGTGAAGCAGGTCTGCAGGTGTCTATCTTTCTCTCCCCCTCTCTGTCTTCCCCTCCTCTCTCCATTTCTCTCTGTCCTATCCAGCAATGACAACAATAATAACTACAGTAATAAAACAACAAGGGAAACAAAAGGGAAAATAAATATTTAAAAAACAAAGCTTTTGCACAATAAAAAAAACCAGCACCCAAACAAAGAGACCTCCCAAAGAATGGGAAAAGATCTTTACATGCCATATATCAAGCAAGTTGCTAATAAACAAATATTCATAAAGAGCTCACCAAACTCAGCAACAAGAAAACAAACAACCCCATCCAAAACTGTGGATAGGATATGAACAGAAATTTCTCCATAGAAGAGATCCAAAAGGCCAACAAACATATGAAAGAATGCTCCAAGTCTCTGGTTGTCAGAGACATGCAAATAAGGACAACAATGAGATACCACTTCACTTCTGTGAGAATGCCATACATCAGAAAAGGTAGCAGCAACACATGCTGGAGAGGTTGTTGGGACAAAGGAACCCTCCTGCACTGCTGGTGGGAATGTCAATTGGTCCAACCCCTGTGGCGAGCAGTCTGGAGAACTCTCAGAAGGCTAGTAGTGGACCTACCTTTTGTGACCCAGCAATTTCTCTCCTGGGGATATATCGTAAGGAACCAAACATATGCACATGGTGCAAAGTACAAGGACTGTTGTAAGGAATTTGGTTCCAATCCCGGGCTCCCCACCTGCAGCGGGGGTCACTTCACAAATGATGAAGGAAGTCTTCAGGTGTCTACCTTTCTATCCCCCTCTCTGTCTTCCCCTCCTCTCTCCATTTCTCTCTGTACTATCCAACAGCAATGACAATAACAACAATAATAATAACCACATCAGTGATTAAAAATAAATAAAATTCTAACTAAATCATTGTTGTTTCTACATGCATATTAATTTTCAATTCACTTCAACTGAGAATTTGTAAAGACTTTACTATATGAAGAGGCCAGTGGTGCACCTGGTTAAGCACACACATTATAGTACACAAATACCTGTGTTCAAGCACCTGGTCCCCACCTGCAGAGGGAAAGCTTCATGAGTGTTGAAGCAAAGCTGCAGGCCTCTCTCTCTTTCTCTCTCTCTCCCCTCTCAACTTATCTCTGTCTCTATGCAATAATAAATAAATAGGGGCTGAGTGGTGGTGAACCTGGTTGAGGGCACACACTGCAATTCGCAGGGTCCTAGGTTCAGACCCCTGGTCCCCACCTGTAGGGGGGAAGCTTCACAAGTGGTGATGCAGTGCTGCAAGTGTCTCTTTGTCTCTCTTCCTCTCTATCCCCCTTCCCTCTTGATTTCTGGCTGTCTCTAACCAGTAAATAAAGATAATAATTTAAAAATAATAATAAAGAATTTTAAAAAGATTTTGCAATGTGAAATTGCTAAACAAAGAAAAATATCAGATATACATATAAAATGAACATAAAATTTTCAAGACTACTTGTTCTCAAACTCTTTAATCTCAAAATATGACTCTTGAGGACACCCAAGAAATTTTACTTATGAAGGCTCTATTCACAGATAATTATAAAAGTAGAAATTAAAACTAAAAACTTTAAAAGTATTTACCCATAAGTTAATCTTAACAATTACATATCTATTACATAGTAGCATAAATAACACATTTTGTTAAATATAATTATATATTTGAAAAAGAATAGCAAGTAAAACTATTGCTTTACACATTTAACATTTGCTTTAATATCTAGCATACAGAGCATTTAGATTATCCTAAGATTTTTTATATTCAATATGTTGTGATACATTTTCTATATCTATGAAAAAAATCAAACCTCATAATACATATTTGAAAATGAGAGGAATATATTAACATTCTTTTAAGATAATGTGTATTCTTTGATACTTAACTAAAATTTAACTGGTGATATTGTCATAAATGCTTATTGTACTGTAGAATCTGAAACTGTATCCATGATAATCTTTCATAATGAGCTACATTAATACCCACTGTTTTATCTTACACTTTGTGTGGACTGTTTTTCAATGCACGATATTGAGAAATCCTACACTGATCACTCAGAAACAGTCATTTTCACCTAACTGAATTGGGAAAATCTTCCAAACAATATCATAAAGATATATTCATCAATATCACTACCACTGTTATCAACAAAGTCATATCAAGGGGAGTCAGGCGGTAGCACAGCAGGTTAAAGCGCACATGGTGTAAAGCGCAAGGGCCTGCATAAGGATCCCAGCTCCCCACCTGCGAAGGGGTTGCTTCACCGGCAGTGAAGCAGGTCTGTCTGCAGGTGTCTATCTTTCTCTCCCCCTCTCTGTCTTCCCCTCCTCCATTTCTCTCTGTCCTATCTGATAAAGATGACATCAGTAGCAACAACAGTAACTACAAGGGCAACAAAAGGGAATAAATGAATATTTTTAAAAAATTTAAGTGATATCAACAGTGTTCTAGGAAGCTGACAAGCTTAAAGTAGCAAATATAATTTTTTAAAACATTTTATTTATTAATGAGAAAGATTGGAGGAGAGAAAGAACCAGACACCACTCTCATAGATGTGCTGCTGGGGATTGAACTCAGTACCTCATGCTTGAGAGTTCAATGTTTTGTCCACTGCGCCACCCCTAGTGCATACAAGATTTGTACGCATGTGTCAATGACTGCACTGTAAAGCATTAAGCCCTTCAATTAAAAAAGAATAAAAGTGTATCTACATTGGTAAGAAAAATAAATCATGAACATATATATGTATATTTTTCCAATATGAAGCATGGAGTATACCAAGCCTTAACTAAGCAATGCTCAGTCTGAAGCAGGAACCTGCCTATATAAAGATTACCCCAGGAAGGATTCTTTAGCCTCAAGTAGGTCACATTCACATTTTCTTCTTTGCAACCACTGTACTTGTCAACTTCACACTCTCCTGCACTCTAGTTCTTTTGACCACTAATTGGAAGATTCTGAGTCCATAATAGTTGAGAATCCCTGTCCAAACAGATACCCATCAGGTTTCTCATTAGTAATAACACCACCAGCAAGTGCCAAACATATTCAGGATGCAAAACAGTCCATAGAATTGGACTTGGGATCTGCCCCGCAGAATTAATATCTAAATTTAAAATGCTAAGAGGAAAACATGGGGTCAAAATGATTGCAAACACTCTGTAGGGAAAGGAGGGAATTCCTTGATGGGACAGAGAATTTGAGGGGTAGGGGTGTCAAATTCAGACATTCCTACCTTAGAAGTGGTTTGTAGAAATTCCCTTTAAATATACAGGGACAGGACAAAATGGGTTAGTACTACTAAAAAGTGAATACCCGCCAGACTTGCTTTTTTTTTTTGCCTTGAGTCCAACACCAAGAAGGGGGGGGGGGGGAAAAAAGATGTCCTTAACAAAAGACATGTCACATTTGATTCATTTTAATGTTTTTTTTATGTAGAGAATACCCCAATTACATAACCAAAACCTACTCTAATGTTGTAACTTTACCACTCACTCTTGCTCCTACAGTGTTCTCTACAGTTCTCTATTTTTTTCCCACCATTTTACTTTAGATAAAGAATTGGGAAGATATCAAGGGAGGGGATTGGATATGGAGCTCTGGGGATGGGCATTATGTGGAAATGTACTCCTCTTACCCTGTAGTTTTGTCAATATTTCCATTTTATAAATAAAAAAAAATTAAAATTAAAAAAGAAGAAATTAATATCAACTGAAACATTATAGGACTTAATGTTTATCAACTGAAACATAGGACTTAAGGTTGATAAAGCCTAAGCATCAGCAGCCTCTGGGACATTGGGTTACTGAACTTGGGGGTGCAATGGAGGTGAGGTTTGAGCAGGTAAATTTCACACTGAGCAGCTGAATGTCTACAAAGTGCCTGTAAATACTTTGAAGGGTTCTACAAATCTCTGGTTAGTCCTTCCTCTAACCCAGCTCTACTAAAAATCACAATCTAGTGGTTCCCCTTTAGTGAACATTCCCAAAGACACATACAAGCTATAAAACAATAAAATGTTCTTGTTAGAAAAATGGCGACTGAAAGATAAATCTGAACTACTACATTCTCATTATAACCTACTATAGTACAATATAATATGACATTTTCTCTCATCCAAACTATAGAAAATGATGTTTCATATTAAGCAAAGTGAGCCAAGCTTGAAAATATGTATACTATTTCACCACAGAAAAGGGAAAAACTACAAGAAAGCATGTTACTTGGGATGACTGATCTGGAATATTTATATTCCAGTCCAGATAATTCTTGTTTTTACATTTGATCTTGGAATTTGATATTCTTCCTGATTCTGTTAAGGTTCCCAATTATTAGCATGAATTTATATTGCTGAAGTTTGGAAAATGTTCCTGTCATCTGTAATAAAGAAAGAAAGAGGATGTTGGGCGGTAGCACAGCGGGTTAAGTGCACATGACGCAAAGTGCAAGGACTGGCAAAAGAGTCCCGGTTTGAGCTCAGGGGCTCCCCACCTGCAGGGTAGTGAAGCAGGTGTCTATCTTTCTCTCCCCCCTGTCTTATCCTTCTCCCTCCATTTCTCTCTGTCCTATCCAACAATGAACAAAATCAACAACAATTGTTAGAAAGTAAAAATATTGTTCCAGAAATAAAAGGGTTAAAAAGTAAAAATGAGAAAAAATGGGCCCCTGGAGGGGGACCAGTAAGCCATTTGTTTGAGAAAAATCAGTTGAAGAAATATTTCCTGCTGACCAGGCAGGTGGGGAGATAACCAAAAGGTCACAACCCCTACCTCACTTCCTCCTGATGTTGCTTGGAACATGCCACTTGTAGAACCCTTGTCCTGAGCCCTATTTAAGCAGAGTAGAAATTGTAATCAGTGTTGAGCACCCAATACAGCTGTGGGTTCTCGGCCCTAGCCCTATCCCAGGCTAGTAAATAAAGCTCTGTGGTCTCTTAGTGAATTTCTTGGATTACTGAACCTAACACAATAACCACAACAAGGCTACAACAACAAGGGCAACAAAAGGGGGAAAAAATGGCCCTCAGGAGCAGTGGATTCATGGTGCAGGCACTGAGCCCCAGCAATAACTCTGGAGGCAAAAGAGAGAGAGAGAGAGAGAGAGAGAGAAAGAAAAAGAAATTCCTGCGGTAATTGGGAAAAAAAATAAATTGAACCAATGTCCCATAAAATATTTTAAGAAAAATGTATAATTCTATTCCACCTTCAGTCACCCTCATTTTCTCTATTTTTCTATTTAATTTGTTTTACTGAACCTTGATTAGTGATTTAATAGTGGTTACAAGTGGTAATAAGTCTATAGAAATAGAGGGCGGCACTGCATCCACTACCAAAGTCCTGTGACCCCACATTCCCAGTGAAACTACCACAGTTTACACTGCAATTAAAATGACACTAATGCCATGTGGCAGTGCAACTGGTAGAACAAACATGTTACTGTGAGTGAAGACCCAGGTTCAAGCCTCCAGTCCTCACTTGCCAGGGATAAATTTTAAATATGTGAAAGCAGTGCTGCATGTGTCTCTGTCTTTCTCTCTCCCTCTCTCCTCAACTCCACTCCTTCTCTGGTTTTCTTTGTCTCTATCAGGAAAAGAAAGAAAAAAGGAACCAAAAAAAGGAAGAAGGTTTCTGGGAGCAGTGGAGTTCTCCGATAAGCACCGAGCCACAGGAATAACCCATGTGACAAAATAATAATAATAACAGTAATAATAATAATAATTTTCATTTAAATGGAACTATAACTTCTATCCTCTTTATCTGACAAATGGACTGTGCAAGTTAAATGTATGAGAAAGAGTCCGGCATATGGCAAGTAGTCCAGCACTGTAAGCTGATTTGATTAACAGAATCCATTCAGAGGATTCTGCTTCCAACCCTTTCTCCTCAATCTTTTTTTTATTTGCCATCACTACTTTTCTCACACCTCCAGAATTCTTTCTATTCTGTATTCAGAATTTAAAAAAAAAAACAAAAAAACTGTTCTTTGAAGTTTTTGAACATAAGGGCAAAATCAGGGAACTCTATAGTCAGGTGTGCAGGATACAAACTTTTTTATTGCAAAGATGTTAGGTAAAAGTTATATAAAAGAATATTAAGGTATAAAGAAAGCTTATAGGGATAGAGCCCACTAGCGCCATGGAGAGAAAGAAAAAGAAAAGGCCCACACATGTGTCCTTTCTTCTCTTAAATCCTCAGTCCTCATCACACCTGGGGCTAGTGGTGCATTGGCCTGCCAAGGTCACCCATCCTACTGGGTTCCAATTTCCCAGGTGTGGTTACCTTTCTAAAGTTCCCTCCCATAGTGAAAAGGGTGCTCTCTAAACACTGTCCTACTATTTCCTGGTGCTACTTTTAAGTTCTTCCCCACTGGTATGGGGAAACATGATAACATAAAAACAAAGTGACCATGTCTTGACTATCTTAGGCTCCAGACCTCCTGTCCCTCAAAACTATCTCCATCATTAATATGTTCATACCACCATCATTTTTTACCATATTATTAAAAAATTAAAAATGTTCTTTGAACTTTATGAATACAAGGATAAACACCAAGACGTTCCTTCTTTGACATCTTTCTTGTCTTTGCACCCTTACATTACCTCTGTACTTTCTAACTGATGATCAGGGTGCTGTCTCCCCTAACTGCTGCTATACAGCACATTCTGAAATCCACTGTTTTCCTTGCCTTCAAAGGCATTTTTTGTACCATGCCCCATTATTAGATGTGTTTTCCCTGTAGTCTCCAAGCACTGTGCTCCTTCACCCTATCCTGAGCATGGCACTGTTTATCATCCTGCCTTACAAAGCTCTTCTCAAGAACACACTCTTTTCCTATTCATTTCCCCATTAGTAGCATTGTGGTGAGGGCTGAGCCACTGTTAAGCCCACATCAGCCTGACACTAACAAGCTGTAGTGTGTGTCACAATGAGGAAGGCTGGTCCATCTGAGCCCAGCCATCATCAATTATGCTATTGAACAAGCAACAGGATCATCAAGCTCCAAGGGCTGCTCGAATGCTTAATGAGGTCCCTAATGAGAACTGCTTAAAGGAAGTCTTGAAATGCTTGTGTTATGGAAGGTATCATTTTGACATGACTGAAAGGATAGTCAAGTTCTTGCCTTTAAACTGAAGTTCTTTTTTTTTTAAATTTGTTTATTGACTAGAGACAGAAATCAAGAGGGGAGGGGTAAATATATGGAAAGATAGACAGATGATCAATTGGCAGGCAGACATACACACCTGCAGCATAGTTTCATTTCTATTTTTAAAAAATTATTTATAAAATGGAAATATTGACAAGACTATAGGTCTTCTCAGTTAAAAAAATAATTAATGAAAACTTTCTCTGAACTAGGACAGAATCAGCATCTAGAGACAGCATTTTTCTTCTTTCCTTTTGTCATATTGTATCCTGTAAAGAGCCTGGGGTGTTGAGCAAACACATTAACACTGAGTAACCTCCTGTCCAAATTTTTACTTTAGGTGTGAAGAGAGAGGTGGGAGGAAGGGGTGGAAGCACCAAAGAATGATCCATGGAGTTCCTTTGATGTTCATGGTGCACCAGTTTTTCCCAGGAACCAAACCCTGGATTTCATATATGGTTGAATATAGGTTTTTGCTTAGTGAGCTGCCTTTTGGAGCCTTTGGGAATAGGTTTATGAAGACGGGCAAGTCATCAGCTTCTGCCTCAATTTTGCCATTTGTCTATTAGACATAAGACAATTCACAACATAGATCTTTTTTGGATTAATTTATAGCACAAATAGAAAGGAATTTGAGGAGACCAGGACTAGTGCACACATAGTATGAAGCACAAGGGCCCACTCGAGAATCCAGGTTTAGGGGTAGGGTGATGGAACTCCTGGTTGAGGCATGTAATAACACGCAAGGACCTGGATTGGAGCTCCCAGCCCCACCTGTAGGAGGAAAGCTTCAAAAGTGGTGAAACAGTTCTGCAGGTATCTTTCTGTCTCTCTCCTTTTTTTCTTTTTAAGTTTTTTAAAAGCATTTATTTTCCCTTTTGTTTTATTGTCGTCATTTGATAGGACAGAGAGAAATGGAGAGAGGAGGGGAAGACAGAGAGGGGGAGAGAAAGACAGACACCTGCATACCTGTTTTACAGCTTGTGAAGCGACTTCCCTGCAGGTGGGGAGCCAGGGGCTCAAACTGGGATTCTTATGCTGGTCCTTGCGATTTATGCCATGTGTGCTTAACCCGCTCCGCTACCACCCGACTCCCTGTGTCTCTCCTTCTCTCTCACTATTTCTCTTTCAATTTCTGGCTGTCAGTAGCCAATAAATAAATAAAGATAGTAACAACAACAGCAATAATCCAGGTTAGAGGCTCTGCTACCCACCTGCAGGGGAAAACTTCATAAGCTGTGAAGCAAGTCTGCAGGTTTCTCCCTCCCCACCCCCTCTCTCAATCTCTCTCTGTTCTAATAAAATGGGGGGGGGGAGGAATTGTCCACCAAGACAGTGTATTCATAGTGCTGGCATTGAGCCCCAGGGATAACCCTGGAGCTAAGAGAAAGAAAGAAAAAGAGAAAGAGAAACAGAAAGAGAAAGAAAGAAAGAAAGAAAGAAAGAAAGAAAGAAAGAAAGAAAGAAAGGAAGGAAGGAAGGAAGGAAGGAAGGAAGGAAGAAAGAAAGAAAGAAAGAAAGAAAGAAAGAAAGAAAGAAAGAAAGAAAGAAAGAAAGAAAGAAAGAAAGAGAGAAAAGAGGTAAACCTGGAAGGACTCTACAAATTCTGTCAAAAAAAAATAAAGGGGGTCCTGGAGGTGCCATACCCAGTAGAGTATACATACTACCGTGTGCAATGATCCAGGTAGAAGTTCCCCCAGTCCCCACCTGCAGGAGGAAGCTTCACAAGCAGTGAAGGAGTGCTATAGCTGCTGATGTCTCTCTCCCTATTTTGCCCACTACTCCATAACCCCTGCCCCGTTCTTTCTATATATATAATTTGAAAAAGAACACAAAAAATGGCCATCAGGTGCAGTGGGTTCATAATACAGGCATGAGTCTCAGTGATAACCTTGGTGGCAGAAATTACATTTTTTTTTAACTTTTAAAAAATATTTATTTATTCCCTTTCGTTGCCCTTGTTGTTTTATTGTTGTAGTCATCATTATTATTGATGTGTGTCGTTGTTGGATAGGAAAGAGAGAAATGAAGAGGAGGGGAAGACATAGAGGGGGAAAGAAAGATAGACACCTGCAGACCTGTTTCACCACTTGTGAAGTGAAGCGATTCCCCTGCAGGTGGGGAGCCTGGGGCTCAAACCGGCATCCTTACACTTTGTGCCACATGTGCTTAACCCGCTGCACTACCGCCCGACTGCCGAGAAATTATATTTTTATAATAACTGGTAACACCTGCAGTGACCAGAAATCCCTAGAACAGCAATAGACAGCCTGACATTGTTCCGTAAACATAGAACCACCTGTCCCAGATTCCAATAAAGACAAATGAACTATCACCACACCACAATCCAGAAGAAAGAGAATTCTGATTCTAAAGAGGCCCTGCCTCCTTCTTTAATACTTAGTATCAATCTTCCCAACATAATTTCTGTAAATTTTGAATCTCGAACTCCAGTCATTTGACCAAGTTACTAGCATAGTGATGTTGCTTATTAACATTGCTAATCATTTTGAAATCAGAGTATTATTGTGCAGACTTACAACTTATAGTCTCTCAAATGTAAGGAAGATTAAATGTAAGGAGACTTAATTTTTTAAAGAAACTTGTTTTCTTTAACTTTTTAAACCTTATTTATTTTAATAAGACAGAAATTGAGCAGGAAAAGTTAGGAAAGGAGGGCCATGGTAGATAGCATTATGGTTATGCAAACAGACTCTCAAGGCTGAGGCTTCCTTAAACCCCAGGTTCAACCCCCACACCACCAAAAGCCAGAGCTGAGCAAAGCTCTGGTTAAAAAAGAATGAAAGAAAAATAAGTTAGAGAAGGAGACTGACAATTGCAGCATTACTTCAGCACTTTGTGAAGCTTTTCCCCTGCAGTTGGGGGCTGGTTCTTGAATCCAGGTCCTTATGCATGGTAACATGTGCAATTTCCAGCTCCTGGAAATTGTTTTCAAATGCATTTGAACCATTTTTTTTACTCATTTCGATTTCTTGGCCTTGTACCAGAAAAAAAAAATTAAGGTCACTTCCTTTGGAAAAACCTACCTGGGCATACTAAGCTAAAATGGAGATTCACTCTCCTGTATCTCCCCCTTCTCTCTCAATTTCTGGCTTCCAATATCCAATAAATAAATAGAATTAAAAATATTTTTAAAAGAATATAGCTGGAGAGATAGCATAATGGCTAAATTGCTGAGTACAGTAATTTAGCAAAAATGTGTTTATTATTAAAGGCAAAAAGAATTGCATAGAAAAAAAAGTTACTAGGGTTCAGCACAGTAACTCATTTGAGGGGGGCCCGGTGGTTGTGCAACTGCTGAAGCACATACATTGCAGAGTGCAAGGTCTCGGGTTCAAGCCTCGAGGGACCTTAATAACTCAGACCTAAGGGGTCAGGCGGTGGCGCAGTGGGTTAAGCGCATATGGCGCAAAGCACAAGGACCAGCGCAAGGATACCGGTTAGAGCCCCCGGCTCCCCACCTGCAGGGGAGTCGCTTCACAGGCAGTGAAGCAGGTCTGCAGGTATCTATCTTTCTCTCCCCCTCTCTGTCTTCCCCTCCTCTCTCCATTTCTCTCTGTCATATCCAACAACAAACAACATCAACAATGGTAATAATAGTAACCACATCGAGGCTACAACAACAAGGGTAACAAAAGGGGGAAAAATGGCCTTCAGGACTGGTGGATTCATGGTGCAGGCACTGAGCCCAGCAATAACCCTGGAGGAAAAGAAAAAATAAATAACTCAGACCTAATCTTACAAGGTATGGAGTATACTAATCAGAATTACTACATAGAGGGGCAAGGTGGTATTGAACCTGGTTGAGCGCATGTTACTATGCACAAGGACCTGGGATCGAGCCCCCAGTCTCCACCTGCAGCTTTGAAAGTGGTGAAGCAATGCTGCAGGTCTCTCTCTCTCTCTCTCTCTCTTCCTCTCTCCCTCTCTTATCTCCCCCTACCCTCTTGATTTCTGGCTGTGTCTATCCAACAAATAAAGACAATAAAAATTAAGTATTACTACACAGGAAAAAGAAATGGTAAGGAGCCAAAATATTTCAGTGCTGTGAGATTTTATTTTATTATTTTTTAATTTTTAATTTGTCATTAATAGTTTTCTACAAGATTGCAAGATTTTGATGTATAGTTCCACACCACACCTACCACCAAAGTCCTGTATCCCCACACTCCCACCTCCCAAAGATAACCACCATCGTTCTCACAATTATGTTTTGTTTGGACTTTTTTTTTTGAAAGTCCATGTAAATAATATCTTTAGATCCCACTAGTTAGAAGGGACATTTGCACCCCTATGTTCAGAAGATGCATTATTCACAATAGCCAGAGTGCAAGTCCCTAAATGCTTCATCAGATAACTGCCTAAAGAAGTTATGGGACATACGGTCCATGGAATACTATTCTGCAATGAAAATTGATGACATTGTGTCCTCTGGGACAAAATGGATGGAACTGGAGGTGGTTACACTTAGTGAAATAAGAAATGGAAGAGAACTTTCAGGTGGTCTCACTCATATGTGGAATCTAAAGCAAGAAACTGAAAGTGGAGGAGGAAGAGATATAAAGGGAGAAAAAGACCCCTGCAGAACTGTTTCACCACTTGTGAAGCATGCCCCCTGCAGGTGGGGAGCCGGGGGGCTTCAGTGGGGGAGCAGGGGGCTCCAACAGGGGAGCCACAGGCTCAAACTGGGATCCTTGCACAGGTCCTTGCACTTAGTACTATGTGTGCTTAACCAGGTGTACCACTAGGTGGCCCCCTTAATTTGCATTTCTCTAATGGAAAGTGAACTGGAACTCTTCATATGTCTGTGAATCATATATATCCCTTCTTTAGAAAACTTTATTTTGCTCTTTGGCTTACTTTTTATTTTTATTTTATTTATTGATTCATGAGAAATGATAGGAGAGACAGGAAGAACCAGACATCACTCTGGTACATGTGCTGCCGGGAACTGAACTCAAGGACCTCATTCCCGAGAGTCCAGTGCCTTAACCACTGCACCACCTCCCAGACTGTTAGAGGTAGTAGTTTTTAAAGTTCTTTTTATGCAATAGTTTTAGAAGCTCTTTTTTAGTTTAGTTTCTTATAGTGTGAGATGGAAAATTCCTTGCCCTTTCCCCCTGACCACAGGACTTAATTAGTAAACAACAAGCTGTTTACCAAGACCCTGCATGCAGGCGAGGCTTATCAGGACCTTTGCACAAGGAAACTGTTTACCAGAAGGTTACAGCCGATGACAGGGGGTGACAGGGGGATGTGGTGACCATACTCTGGCTAAGTTTTATTGGTTGTGTGATTTTGCAATGTTTAAAATTAGCCCACGCTTTGCTTTGAATGGACCCTGCTTTCTGCCTGGTTTGAAATGATTGGATTCCGCGTTTTCTATAGCATATTATTGGATATAGGTTGATAAGGTGATGTGTTCCCCCATCCCTGAGTGTATTCTGAAATCCTATAAATTGTGTGGTTTGAGCCTTGTTCAGGGTCGAGCCTGGTGGACTGCTGTCAGTCACCTCTCGACCCGGATTCGAATTCGTGAATAAACATCTTTGCTTTCTTGCAGTGGATGGTGGTTTGATTTTTGCTCGCTAACACAGACCATGGCTTATTTTGTTTGTTGGGTTATATTTGAGTGCTGTGAAGTTTTAAAAAGGGAAGATCTCATTTGTTATGTGAGGTCAACAAAATTTTCATGGACCAATTTATATTCAAATCCAGCTTTCTAGCCCTATTCTCAACTCTGACTACATTCTCCCAGACAATATTTTTAGTCCACTAGCATGTTAGCTATCAAACTCAAATAAAAATTACTAAAGTCATGGGCCCCTACGAACATGTATAAATTAACTTCCTAGCTTCTCTCTACCCGATTCTAAGACCCCTATTCTCATCTGCTCTATTTGTACTTTTTGGTTCCTGTTTATTGTTTAATTTTATCATTTTGTCTTGCTTTATATCTTACTGCAGATGCTACTATGATTCTATCCTGACTTCCCTGGGCAGACAACCTCACTATTGTGTCCCCAAACCTCACCTCTCCAAAGCTCTACCCCACTAGGGAAAGATAGAAACAGACTGGGAGTATGGATCAACCTGCCAACATCCATGCCTAGTGGAACCCTCACCTTCTGTACCCCATAGAGAATTCTGGTCCATGCCCCACCCCACCCCAGAGGGAGAGAAATGCTTTTGGAAGATAACCAGAGGGCCCTGAATTCCAATTCCATCAAGATCCACAGAGAGAAGAGTTTTAAAGAATGTTTTTTTAAAATGTTTTATTATCTTTATTTATTTGATAGAAGGCAAGCAGAAATTGAGAGGTAAGGGTGTTACAGAGAGGGAGAGATACAGAGAGACACCTGCAGCATTGCTTCACCACTCACGAAGCTTTCCCCCTGTAGGTGGAGACCAGGGGCTTGAACCTGGGTCCTTGAACACTGTAACATGTGTGGAGAGAGGAGGGGAAGACAGAGAGGGGGAGAGAAAGACAGACATCTGCATACCTGTTTTACAGCTAGTGAGGCGACTTCCCTGCAGGTGGGGAGCCGGGGGCTCGAACTGGGATTCTTATGCTGGTCCTTGCGCTTTACGCCATGTGTGCTTCTATTAAGTTCATATGTGTAAGGTAGACAGGAAGGGAGATAGCAGGGTTCAGTAATGCTGATAACCACATGATTAGTATTTCTTAGACAGGCAGCCACCAGAAGGGCCAATGTTCCTGGAGTCCTTCCTGTCCTAGCATCAGAACACTGGATGATGTACATGTGTCTTGATCCATGAAATGAATGTTAATGATCCTAGAATAAGCACTGACATTCTGAGTTTTATGATAAAAATCTATCACAAATGATTGGTTCTACCCTGTGAAATATATACCATTTTTCCAAGTCATAGATGTGTTAATTGCTTTATTATATATATTAAATATATATATATTCCAGGATTATTGCTGGGACTCAGTGCCTGCACCATGAATCAACTGCTCTTGGAGGCCATTTTCCCCAGTTTTGTTGCCCTTGTTGTTATAGCCTTGTTGTGGTTACTATTGTTATTGTTGATGTGGTTCATTGTTGGATAGATCAGAGAGAAATGGAGAGAGGAGGGGAAGACAGAGAGGAGGAGAGAAAGATAGACACCTGCAGACCTGCTTCATCGGCTGTGAAGTGACTCCCCTGCAGGTGGGGAGCCGGGTGCTCGAACTGGGATCCCTACTCTGGTCCCTGCGGTTTGTGCCATGTGCGCTCAACCCACCGCGCCACCGACCAATTCCTGCTTTATAATATTTATTAAACGTATTTTAATGATAAAAATAGAGATCAAGAGAGAGAGAGAGTGATGGTAGTTAGATGCTAGAGCACTGCTCAGGGATTAAATCTCAGAGCTTCAGGCATGAAAGTCTTTTATATCCGATGGTTCTTGTCAGTGTTTCCTTTTTATAAATAAAATTATTAAAAAAAAAAAAAAAAGAAAGTCTGGGCTGGGGAGATAGCATAATGATTATGCAAAAGCCTTTCAAGCCTGAGGCTCTGAGGTCCCAGGTTCAATCCCCTGCACCACCATAAGCCAGAACTGAGCAGTGTTCTGGTCTCTTCCTCTCTCATGGTATCTTTCTCTCTGTATCTACTTTCTCACTAAAATAAATTTTTTTTAAAAGTCTTTTGCATAATCATTATGCTGTATCCCCAGCCAGGATTTGTTAATTTCCACATATAGACACTATCAAAGAGATTATAGAATTAGCTCCTCTTCCCCCACATGAGGAGGGGCTGGTGAGATCCTTCATCAGCCATGACAGCAAAATTATCTCCACCCAAAAGGGCGGAGATAATTCTGTTCAATCTCTTTTCCTTATTCTGTTTTTACTTCCATCATCTGGGTTCCTTTCTCTTCTGCCTCCCCATGATGAAAAAAGGACTAGATCTTAGAACCAGATTTCTACACAGATTTCAGTAAATTCTTATTCCTTCTGCAGCTGCTCAAAGGGTTTGCTCTAACACCATCATCAACATACACTGGCAACCCAAGACCCTCCTTACTAAAGACTCCTTCCATTCCCCTACATGTTCCATGTAAGGTGTTAATGGTTTTAAGATGCCACAAGTTCCGAATTGTCCTTAATTTTAGAGAAGTGTTTGACTTGTTCTGAAAAAGACCTTATGTGACCTGAGAGTCTCACAGGAAAATGCAAGACCATTGCTAATGTAGTCTCCCAAGTAAATTGTGCCCATTTAGACTTTATATATATCGTATAGAAAACGTCCCACTGGCTTGCTCTTTCTATCTATCTTCATGCCTTTCAAGTACGTATTTTCCTCTCTTCTCTTTCCCTGCTTTGTCAATAAATGGCTATCTGAAAAACAGAAAAGAAATCTCTTCCTAAAGTTGAAATGCTTCTGCAGGACAGTGTTTCCTGTGTTTGGGATACAATCTCCTGTGCAAATCATGTAACATCTGCCATAATGCAGGAGGGAAGATCAGATCGGTTTACTCTTCTTTTACCTATGAAGAAACGGAGGCTTTAAAATGACTGAAGATTTAGAGACCAGGTAGTGGCACACGTGTTTGAGTGCACATATTACAGTGTGTAAGAACCCTGGTTCAAGCCCCAGTCCCCACCTGCAAGGTCAAGAGGCTTCTTAAGTGATGAAGCACTATTTCAGGTGTCTCTTTTTCTTTCTCCCCTCGAAATTTCTCTAACCCTATCCAAAATAAATAAAATATATTTAGAAAAAAAAAAAGAACTTAACTGGAGGCAACACTAGTGTTAATAATAACGTTAAATAGATTATATTTTGATTGCCCTAAATTTGGAGGTATATACAATGGATCCAACATGTTTTGTTAGTCCATTCATGGAAATACTCAAAGGGTTGCACTTTAATATTGTGGAAGAGACAATCAAGGTTATTTGCCATTATGAAAGTTAGTTTTCTTCCTTTTATTTTGTTTGTTTGATTTTTTAATTACCAGAGCACTGCCTAGCTCTGATTTATGGTGGTGCAAGGGATTGAACCTGGAAATTCGGAGCCTCAGGCATGAGAGCCTCTTTGCATAAGCATTATGCTATCTACCCCGCCCAGTTTCCTTCCTTTCTGTCCCTGAGCTTATAAAAAAAAAAAAAAAAAGGCAGAAAGTCTGAAACTATTGTTGTCACAACTACTTCCTTAGCTCTTTACTCCTATTTTTTTTCTATTAGAGTCTCTTCAGAAAAAGCATAGCATTAAATTCCACTCATATAACTTAGGATAATTAGCACTATCTGAAAATAGTCATGCATCTCTACTACCCAATATTGCTTCCTCTTTATTGGCGCAACATTCCATGATAATACATAAGTCTCACGTATGCATCACTGAAAATCAAAATTTTATATACAAAGTTCAAATCTACAAGTCAAATCTATCCATCAAATAACTGAAATTTCTTTTTTTTTAACATAGTTATTTATAAAAAGGAAACACTGACAAAACCATAGGATTAGGGGTATAGCTCCACACAATTCCCACCACCAGAACTCTGTATTCCATCCCCTCCCCTGATAGATTTCCTATTATATCTGATAGACCCTCTTTCCCCTTCCCTTCCTATAAACACTATCTTTTATCACTTAGTCATTTGCTTTTGCTCAATTTTGTCCAACCATTTGATTGTTTCTTTTCTATATGTCACATATGAGCAAAATTATAATGATACAATGTTTGTCTTTCTCCACTTGACTTATTTCCTTTTTATTATTATTATTATTTCTTTATTGGGGGATTAATGGTTTACAGTAGACTTATTTCATTAAACACAACACCACCTAGGTCCAGCCATGCTATTGTAAACAACTGGATTTCAACTTTTTTTTTAATCGCTTAATCATATTCCATTGTGTGTATATCCTGTATCTTTATCCAGTTACCTGTCATTTGGCACTTAGATTGTTTTCAATTCCTGGCTATTGTGAATAATGCTGCAATAAATATTGGGGTGCATTTACCTCTTCAAACAAGACTTTTTATACTTGAATGCTGTTGGCTGAAATTTAAGTTGACAACACCATTGTAGAAATCAGTATCTTACCCAGTTTTTAAAGGTGAATACAATCATATCTTATGTTCTGCTTTCATGCTATCTGAAAACTGATGCAGGTTTTAAAGTCAGCAGGGAAGAAAACATATTTTGCTGACAGTAGATCACACTCATAAGCCTTACATACTGAGAGAAGACAAAATTTAGACTTTAAATCAATTGACTTTTCCAGAAGGTTGGAATGATTGACCAAAAGTAGAGGCATTCTTATTTTAATATGTTGTAACTCTTTGCCTTTTACTGAAAGACAATAAGTCACAAATATTAAACTACCCCAAGTTTTTACATTATATCACAAGTTTAAATATAAGACTAGAGTATGCAAATAATAAAATTTTTCCTTACTAAGCCAACATATATTTGTGTCAATTATATAAATTGGACCTCTTGTTAAAATTAGAGAAAAATGTATACCAGTGTCCAAAAGAATTATACATAACTTCAGAATTTTACTATCAAAAAGTCTTTAAGAGTCATTTGAAGTCACTATACCAGCTTCCCAATCCTTCCATTAGTAGGAAAATTTTACTATTAGAATTTTCTAGCACTTAACGTTAAGATAAACAGGCCCTACAGAACTACAAGTAATCCAGACATCAATAAGATGAATGGAAGAACTAAGTAATTTGCTAAAGGTAGTCTAACACCCAATTACACACAAACAAATCACAACATACACCACTTTACATTTCATTTCAGTTCCCTTATATGCACATAGGGTGCAAAAAATAATGCTTTACTAAGAATTAGTACCTATAAAACTCCAACTCTGGGGCTAGGAGATAGCTCCCTTGGTAAATCCCAAACTTCAGCATATGCAATGACTTTCTTAAAATCTCCCAGTCACAGGGGAGTACCTGCACAGGAGAATCTTTGCATGATGTCTCTCCTTTTTGCTCTCTGCCCTTCTACTTCTCTCCCTTTTGGTCTTTCACTCTCTGTCAAGAGAGAGATCTCCAGGAGAAGTTGAATCATGCAGGGAAATAGTCCCAACAATAATCCCGGACACAAAATAAAATTAAATGCTGTTTCCAATGACTAGATAGCAACCCTCATCATGGAAGAATCTTTACTGGATGGAGGAGCAAACTTCACACTCTATAAACAACTCTCACCACCAAGGACATAGTCATTCAAATCACCCAGTGAGATGGACACCTTGGTGTGGGTGTTGGGTGTTGGGTGTGGTGTGACAACATGCCCTTTGAAACTGGATGGAGGTAGATACATAAATATGCACAATCTTCTAAGACAAGGCCTCTAATTTTAAACCACCACACAATACAATAAAAGGAATACTGCTCAGTGTACACAATGGTATTCACTAGCTGCAACACGACACATTTAATCAGACATAAATCTGGGCAGAATCACCAATTGCTGTCATTTTTTTTTCTATTTTCCTCACTGGGAACAACACACAGTAAACACCATAATGTAATTTAATCTCCATAGCAATAGACTCTGAAGGTAAATTCCTGGGAATTTTCTTAGATTTCACCTCTAGGACAAGGGCAGAATCCCCACCTCCTGGGTGTCTACAGAGAAGTGTGTATCATTCCTTTTCACAGGAACATGAATCTAGGGTTTGGGAAGGTACTCTCCTTTTTTTCTGGCCTCCCAGTGATGGAGTCTTGAGGAGTGAATGAGACACCTGGAAATGCATGCTCCAGCCCCACCTACCTAAGCAAGCATGGGGTGAACATTATACATCAGTTCCAACATTAGACAACTTGCTGAAGGTCCCTTGTCTCACCAGAGAAGCATCTGACAAGATTCAACAGAGATGCATGATACTCTACCCAAAATGAAGAGTGAAGTAATACACCTTAACATTGGAAAAGTTATGTGGAACAAACCTATAGTTCATGTCATACAGTGGCAAACTGAAAGCTTACCTGCTGAGATCAGAAATAAGACAAAGACAACCATTCTCTTCACTATTATCTAAGATAGTATTTGAAGGTCTAGCCATAACAGCTAGTAAAGAAAAAACAAAAAGGAATTGAAGTTGTACCAAAAAATTTATTTGATTATATCTAAAAGAATTAGGTGTCTTAGAATACATTTATTTTTTTTATATTAATCAGGTGCAGAGGGGAAGAGTGGTGTCAAAAGCACTGCTCAGCTCTGGCTTATGGTGGTATAGGGGGTGAAGGGGTGAGGCATGGGTATTGAACTTTGGAGGCTCAGTCATGGAAGTCTTTATGCATAACCATTATGCTATCCCCCAGCACCTTAGAATACTTAGAATAGTTCACTTGTAAAGTGCCATATACATGACTCAAGTTCAAATTAGCCTCCCCTCCCCCACAAACCCAAGTGTCCCTCTCTCCCCCCCTACATAATGGTGGAAGCTTCAGTGCTGTAGTGTCATTCCCCCATCTCCCAGTCTGAGAAAGTCAGCCTGGAGTAGTGAAGCTCCGATGATAAGAAACGAAAAGAGAGTAAAAAGCAAGAAAGACATAGAAGACAAGGAAATGGAATGCTTTGCCATATTAATGAATTGGTAGAGTTTAACATCGTTAAAATGGTCATTCACTAAACCATTAAATGGATTCAATGCAATCCCCATAAAAATCCTAATGGCATTCTTTAAGGAAATAGAACAAATTCAACAAAAGGTTCTTTGTAAGCAGAAGTCTTGAGAAGGTTAAATAGGGCTGCCAGCAAAACAGTTCACTTGGAAGGGTGCTTGCTTTGCTCTATGGGTGACCAAGGTTGGAGCTTGCTTCCCACTGCACTGGAGGAAGAAACTTATGTGCTGCTGTGTCTTTTCCCTCTCTCCCTCTGTGATCTCTTTCTGTCTAAAAACATCATTCCAGAATGATGAAGCCCTAATGAGAGCAAAAATGTAAAGTTTGACATTTTATACATGCAATTGAACTTCCCTTTAGGCTTCAGTATACAAAACAGACCTAATTCATTGTATTACTCTGTCTACAGGGAGATATATTATTATGTAATAGAAGACCCTTCAAATCTTTCACATATTTCTTTTCCTTTAACCAACAAAAGGTTTTATTGTTTCCACTAGAATTATTTCTGAGAAGTTTTGTCATAGATACTAAAATGTTTAAAAATACTTATATATATTACTATGAACCAATACTAACTCAACTAACTAAAGTGACAAATTTTTCAAAAGTAATATAAAAATTGTACCTAAATTTCTATATTAACTCAGAGTGAACTGAAAATCAAGGACCTAAATGTAAGACTAAAACTATGACAGTCATAGAAAAGAAATTTAGGAGTAATTTAATATGACCTTCAATTTTAGCAAAGGATTCTTAGATATGACACCAGGAAACTAAACAAAATAAAATTGAATTTAGAACTTTTTTTAAGTATGTTGTGAAAGACAGTATTAAGAGAGTGAATAAATATTCCACAGAATGTGTTTTTCAAAATCAAATATCTAGTAATAGGATTATATCTAGATTATGTAGAAAAATCTCTCAGCTAATAAAGAGAAAAGTAATTTGATTAGAATGGAGGAATATTTCTAAGGAATATATGCAAATAACAGGTAAGCACAAATAAAGATACTTGACATTACTACTAATTAAGAAATGCAAATATAAACCACAGTGACATGCCACTTCAAACTTACCAGAATGGTAAGAATTAAAAGAAAAAAGGAAGGAAGGGAAAGAGGGAGGGATGATGGGAGAATAAGAGGGAAAAGGCCAGTGTCAGTGTTGGTGAGGCTTTAGCGAAATGAAATCTTTATACTATTGGAGGGAATGTAACATGCAGCAGCTGGTTTAGAAAGCAGTCTGGCAATTTCCCCAAATTATTAGGTATAAATTTATCAAATGATTCTGCAACTTGACTTCTATGTAAATTCCCAATGCAAGTGAAAATGCATAAAAATTTGTACTGAAAATTGTTTATAGCTGCATTATTCATGAAAATAGCCCAAAGGTAGAAACACAAATGTGCACCTGAAGAATAGGCAAACAAAATGTCATACATTTGTATAAAGCAATAATATTCAGCTATAAAAAGATTGTGGTATCAATATAAACTACATTGTGGATGCATAATGAAAGCAATATACTAACTGAAAGAAGACAGTCATAAAAGAGCAGTATGCTTCAAATACTTAGAGGAAAACATTGGTAAAACACTTTCCCACATACACCTCAAGGACATCTTTGATGAATCAAACCCAATTGCAAGGAAGACTAAAGCAGAAATAAACCAATGGGACTACATCAAATTGAAAAGCTTCTGCACATCCAAAGAAACTATTAAACAAACAGAGAGACCCCTCACAGAATGGGAGAAGATCTTCACATGCCAGACATCAGACAAGAAACTAATCACCAAAATATATAAAGAGCTCAGCAAACTTAGCGCCAAAAAAGCAATTGACCCCATCCAAAAATGGGCAGAGGATATGAACAAAACATTCACCTCAGAGGAGATCCAAAAGGCTAACAAACATATGAAAAACTGCTCTAGGTCACTGATTGTCAGAGAAATGCAAATTAAGACAACACTAAGATACCACCTCACTCCTCTAAGAATGGCATACATCAAAAAGGACAGCAGCAAATGCTGGAGAGGATGTGGGGACAGAGGAACCCTTTTACATTGCTGGTGGGAATGTAAATTGGTACAGCCTCTGTGGAAAGTAGTCTGGAAAACTCTCAGAAGGCTAGACATGGACCTTCCATATGATCCTGTAATTCCTCTCCTGGGGTTATACCCCAAGGACTCCATAACACCCAACCAAAAAGAGGTGTGTACTCCTATGTTCATAGCAGCACAATTCATAATAGGTAAAACCTGGAAGCAACTCAGGTGCCCAACAACAGATGAGTGGCTGAGAAAGCTGTGGTATATATACAAAATGGAACACTATGCAGCTATCAAAAACAAGGAACCCACCTTCTCTGACCCTCTTGGACAGAGATAGAAGCAATTATGTTAAGTGAACTAAGTCAGAAAGATAAAGATGAGTATGGGATGATCCCACTCATCAACAGAAGCTGACTAAGAAGATCTGAAAGGGAAACTAAAAGCAGGACCTGATCAAATTGTAAGTAGGGCACCAAAGTAAAAACCCAGTGGTGAGGGGTAGACATGCAGCTTCCTGGGCCAGTGGGGGGTGGGAGTGGGCGGGAGGGATGGGTCACAGTCCTTTGGTGGTGGGAATGGTGTTTATGTACACTCCTAGCAAAATGTAGACATATAAATCAGTAGTTAATTAATATGAGAGGGGGAAAATCAATTGTATGTCTCAAAGTTTCTCAAAACACAAACTGAATCTTTTTAATATATAGGCTGTGTATTTGATATGCGGACTCTCTCAAAAGCCTAGACCAAGTAGATTAGAAGCATCCAATAGCACAGCTATATACAAGATACTGGATACTGTACAGGAAACCATAACAAAGGGACTTTTCAAAGTTAACCCAATTAACAAATAATGTGATGATAACATTAACTATCAATTGTCTTTTTGAACCCTAAGACAGTAGGAACCTCACATCTCCACTATAGAGCCCCTACTTCCCCCAGTCCTGGAACCCTTGGATAGGGCCCACTTTCCCGTATGCATCTCCCAATCCAAACCGAATAATATTGCATCCGCCGATCACAACCTAACCAATGCAACGATTGCCACCTCAACATGCTTCACCTCAGACTGTGTCCAGAGACTTCACGTGTGGAATGACAACCCTTCAGCTTCATTACTCGGGTGAGACAGTTTTCTAAGAAAGAGATACATATGGTCCTCAGATACATGAGAAATGCCAATTAAAACTACATTGAGATTCCACCTCCTATCAGTGAGAATGGCCTACATAAACAAAACAGGAAACCATAGGTGCTGGCAGGACTTGGAGAAGGGACCTCTTATACTGCTGATAGGAATGCAAATGGGTGCAGCCACTATGGAAAGCAGTATAAGCAAGCCCTAAGCAGAAGCCCCTGTTCCCCACCTGCAAGGGGAAAGCTTTGGGAGTGGCGAAGCAGTGCTGCAAGTGTCTCTCTGTTTCTATTCCTCTCTACTTCCCCCTTCCCTCTAGATTTCTGACTGCCTCTAACCAATAAATAAATAAATAAAGATAATAATAAGAAATGTCTTAAATAAAAGAATCCCTAAGCAAATAAAAATGGAAGTAGAATATCTTATGATCCAGCAATACCATTCTTCGACATTTATGCAGAAGACCTAAAAACACTAATTGGCAGGGACATAGGCACCACTATGTTCACAGCAGTATTATTCATAATAGCCAAAATATGGAAGCAACATAAATGTCCCTTGACAGATGACTATAAAGAAATTATGGCACATATACTCAATGGAGGACTACTCAGCAATTTAAAAAGAGAATATCATGTCTTTTTGGACCAAATGGATGGAACTGGAGGTGATTATGCTCAGTAAAGAAAGGAAGGAAGTGAAAGACAACTACCAGATGCTTTCACTCCTATGTGGACCATATAGAACTAAAACACATGAACTTGCATGCACAATATCAGAGGTGCACACACAATCAATACATCTCTCAGACATTGGGAGAAGCGTGTTGGAAATGGTGTGGAACTCTATTCCTATTACCTTATAATCTTGTAAATAACAATTTTTATCAAATCACTAACAAAAATTTAAAACAAACAAAAATAAATAAGAATAGAGAATAACAATTGACTGTTAAGATGATTACCTGTGCTTAACCTCCTGTGTTACCACCAGGCCCCAGTTTATTTCTTTATACAGAAAGTGAGTACACATTTTTTTTCCTCATTTCCATCTTTTTTTTTTTTTTTGCATGATGAACTGTAAGTTTAGAAATGTGATTCTGGACATAAGGATATGTATATCCCTTTGAATAGTGCTTTAACTCTCTGCAAAATGCATAATTCTGTAAATATATCACACTAAAATCTACTGATTGTACACTAATGCGTTAATTGTATGGGGACAAGTCATATCTAAATAAAGATAAAAATTAGAGAAATATCTTGGGTGAGGTCTCACTTTTGATAAAGACTTGCATCATTTAAATATAACAATTAAGACTGACAGTCACCAGGTTCCAGGTGTCATCAGGATGCCGGCCAGACTTCCCTGGATTGAAGACCCCACCAATATGTCCTGGAGCTCAGCTTCCCCAGAGACCCACCCTACTAGGGAAAGAGAGAGGCAGACTGGGAGTATGGACCGACCAGTCAACGCCCATGTTCAGCGGGGAAGCAATTACAGAAGCCAGACCTTCTACCTTCTGCAACCCACAATGACCCTGGGTCCATGCTCCCAGAGGGATAGAGAATGGGAAAGCTATCGGGAGAGGGGGTGGGATATGGAGATTGGGTGGTGGGAATTGTGTGGAGTTGTACCCCTCCTACCCTATGGTTTTGTTAATTTATCCTTTCTTAAATAAAAAAAAAAAAAAAAAAACAATTAAGACTGATGAACACCAACATTCCAGATAGTTTCTTTCTTTCTTTTTTGCCTCCAGGGTTTTCACTGGGGCTCGGTGGTTGCACTTTGAATCCACTGCTCCTGGAGGCCATTTTTCCCCCATTTTTGTTGCCCTTCTTGTTGTATTTATTGTTATCATTGTCACTGCTGTTGTTGTTGTTGTTGGATAGGACAGAGAGAAATCGAGAGAGGAGGGGAAGACAGAGAGGGGGAGAGAAAGACACCTGCAGACATGCTTCACCACCTATGAATTGACCCCCCCTCAAGTTGGGAGCCAAGGCTAGAACCAAGATCTTTACACTGGTCTTTGTGCTTTGCACCATGTGCGCTTAGCCCCAATGCACTTAACCCCCTGTGCTAGCACCCGGCCCAAGTTTATTTCTTTATGTAGAAATAAAATGTTGGGTACATTTTTCTTTTCTCATTTCCATCTCTCTCTTTTTTTTTTCATAATGAACTGTAAGTTTAGAAATGTGATTCTGGGCATAAGGATATATATATATATATATATATATATATATATATATATCAACTATTTAAGGTCTCTGCAAAGTGAATAGCCCAGAAAAATTCCAGAAAGATATTTTGTGGATAGCAACAAACTGATTTTCAGTGTAATAGAAAAGATAAAAGACTAGCTGACCCAACATTACATTGAAGGAAATGAACAAAGTTGAAGGTCTGATGACAACTGACTCTAAGACTTCTTAAACTACAGTAATCAAGGCAGTGTGGTACTGGCAAAATAGAAAAAAAAATGGAATAGCAAAACTAAGTAGAAACTACAGGAAGAGATCCCAGTAAATATACCCAACTAATTTTTGACAAAAGGGGTAAATACAGTAGAGCAAGATTTTTAACATGTAGTAATGGAACAACTGAACATAAACAAGAAAAAATAAAAAAGAAGTTAGGCACAGACCTTACTTTCTTCACAAAAAGTAACTTGAAACCTAAATGTAAAACATAAAATTATGGGATTAAAAAAAAAAGTCTTTTTTAAATCCATTGATACCAGCAAAGGCAAGTGTTGAAGAAGCCCTCTAGTTCTAATTAGAGATTAGTAGAGGGGTCTACCAATTTTTTTGAGAGAAAGTGAGGGAGATCTCTGGTATTTATGCCTCCAATTCTTTATGTTTTTGATTTTATTTATAAAAAGGAAACACTGACAGTGGCCTGGGAGATGGTGTAGTGGTAAAGCATTGGATTCTCAACCATGAGGTACCAAATTAAATCCCCAGCAGCACATATAACAGAGTGATGTCTGGTTATTTCTCTTTCCTCCTATCTTTCTCATTAATAAATAAATTATAAAAAAATAAAGGGAGTCGGGCTGTAGCACAGCAGGTTAAGCGCAGGTGGCACAAAGCACAAGGACCGGCATAAGGATCCCGGTTCGAAACCCGGCTCTCCACCTGCAGGGGAGTCGCTTCACAGGCGGTGAAGCAGGTCTGCAGGTGTCTGTCTTTCTCTCCCACTCTGTCTTCCCCTCCTCTCTCCATTTCTCTCTGTCCTATCCAACAACGACAACAACAATAATAACTACAACAATAAAACAACAAGGGCAACAAAAGGGAATAAATAAATAAAATAAATTTAAAAATAATAATAAAAAAAGGAAACACTGACAAAAACTATAGGATAAGAGGAGTACAACTCCATACAATTCCCACCACCAAAACACCATATCCCATCTCCTCCCCTGATAGCTTTCCTATTCTTTAACCCTCTGGGAGTATGGACCAATAATAGTTTTCAACAATAATTTTTCAATAATAATTTTTCTTAACAGAACCGGAGGCATCACACTCCCAGATCTCAAACTGTATTATAGGGCCATTATCATCAAAATGGCTTGGTACTGGAACATGAACAGACACACTGACCAGTGGAATAGAATTGAGAGCCCAGAAATGAGGCCCCACACCTATGGACATCTAATATTTGACAAAGGGGCCCAGACTATTACATGGGGAAAGCAGAGTCTCTTCAACAAATGGTGTTGGAAACAATGGGTTGAAACATGCAGAAGAATGAAGCTGAATCACTGTATTTCACCAAATACAAAAGTAAATTCCAAGTTGGATCAAGGACTTGGATGTTAGACCACAAACTATCAAATACTTAGAGGAAAATATTGGCAGAACTTTTTTCCACATAAATTTTAAAGACATTTTTAATGAAATGAATCCAATTACAAGGAAGACTAAGGCAAGTATAAACCTATGGGACTACATCAAATTAAAAAGCTTCTTCACAGCAAAAGAAACCACTACCCAAACCAAGAGACCCCTCACAGAATGGGAGAAGATCTTTACATGCCATACATCAGATAAGAGTTTAATAACCAACATATATAAAGAGCTTGCCAGACTCAACAACAAGACAACAAATAACCCCATCCAAAAATGGGGGGAGGACTTGGACAGAATATTCACCACAGAAGAGATCCAAAAGGCCGAGAAACATATGAAAAAATGCTCCAAGTCTCTGATTGTCAGAGAAATGCAAATCAAGACAACAATGAGATATCACTTCACTCCTGTGAGAATGTCATACATCAGAAAAGGTAACAGCAGCAAATGCTGGAGAGGGTGTGGGGTCAAAGGAACCCTCCTACACTGCTGGTGGGAATGTCAATTGGCCCAACCTCTGTGGAGAACAGTCTGGAGAACGCTCAGAAGGCTAGAAATGGACCTACCCTATGACCCTGCAATTCTTCTCCTGGGGATATATCCTAAGGAACCCAACACATCCATCCAAAAAGATCTGTGTACACATATGTTCTTGGCAGCACAATTTGTAATAACCAAAACCTTTAAGCAACCCAGGTGTCCAACAACAGATGAGTAGCTGAGCAAGCTGTGGTATATATACACAATGGAATACTACTCAGCTGTAAAAAATGGTGACTTCACCGTTTTCAGCTGATCTTGGGTGGACCTTGAAAATATCATGTTGAGTGAAATAAGTCAGAAACAGAAGGATCAATATGGGATGATCTCACTCTCAGGCCGAAGTTGAAAAACAAGATTAGAAAAGAAAACACAAGGAGAACCTGAAATGGAATTGACGTATTGCACCAAAGTAAAAGACTCTGGGGTGGGTGGGGAGAATACCAGTCCATGAAAGATGATGAATGACATAGTGGGGGTTGTATTCTTTAATGGGAATCTGGGGAATGTTATGCATGTACAAACTATTGTATTTACTGTTGAATGTAAAACATTAATTCCCCAATAAAGAAATAAATTATAAAAAAAAAATAATTTTTCTTCCCTGGATCAGGGAAGAGAGCAGCTCCCAAATATGGGAAAGGTGTATAAATATTGCTGACTCTAAACCCCATTGATTTGATCTGATCTGGGGCCCATATTCAGCTAAGGTGCCTATGTCACCTCTGCATCCCCGTAGATCTGAGCTCACACTCTGTGGTCATGAGTAGGAATATTCCAAGCTGCCCCAATTTCAGGACCCATCTTCCTCAGGTGGAACAGAGAATATGTTTTCCTACCTCCCTTCAGAGGATGAAACATTCTCTACCATTGTTGATCCACCTCCAAATCTTACCCTCTACTCCCAAGATACACCCAAGTGAATGACACCACTGAGAATAACAAAAGAAACTCTGAAGTTGCCTTAATTTAAAGCAGAGGAATATTTCAATATGGACGAGGACCTGTGACCTCACGAAGGGAGGGTAAATCCCTTCATCTTTTGTTTTTCCCTCTCTTTACTCTCCCAATGAAAGAACATGAAGCACCAAATTACAAAGTTGATTTTTGTTTTGTTTTCTTCAGAAGCCTCAAAATATGTTGCCAGAATAATAAAGACTAGAGAAATTCTGGAGCAAGAGCTGGCCAGTAATGTAAATCTGTAAAATTATTGGTTAATTACTGACTGATGTAAGAATCAAAGCCTAAAAACAAAAACCTGGGAAAATGTGTTTGAAATCAACTAGGTCATTTGGACGCTGAAAAAAAAAAAAAAGAAATTATGGGGCCTAAGTAATAAATTCAAATCATGAAATATTTTAAAAGTTCTAGTAGTACAATCCAAATTTAATAAGGTTAAAACTAAGAAATTTTTAAATCACACAGGCAAAGGATCTATAGATGCCATCACTGAGATGGTAAGTTGCTGGAGGTAGCCTAGGAAGACTAAGAAGTGTGGCTAGCAAAATAGATCCTTTCTATGGTGCCCCATCCAGGTGCAAGCCCAGCCACCACTGCACTGAAAGAAATTTTGGTGTTGTGGTCTATCTCTGTTTTGTATCAAAACAAATAAAAAAAAACAAAATACTATGGTGACACTTAGTAAGTTAACACTTATAAAAATTTTCCAAAAGAGGATCAAAATTTGTCTACAAAGATAACCGCAGACAATAAAATGTGTAAGAACCAAATGTAAATTTGGGAAGCGAGATAGCATAATGGTTATACAAAAGACTCTCATGCCTGAGGCTCTGCAATCTGAGCTTCAATAAACTGTACTACAAGGAGTCACCATACTATAGTGCTCAGGTTAAAAAAATAATAATAAACAAGACAGAACAAAATGTACATTTTAATTGAAAAATACAAAAATAATTTTTGTTAAGTCAATGGGTAGGTTCTATAGCAGAGTGATACAAAGAAGCTGTGGACTTGATGACTGAGAAATAGAAATAATACAAGCCTAGCAGAAAGAAGGCTGAAAATATTTAACATGCTTCAAGTATATGGTTATCAAACAACAGCCAAATATCAAACAGTAATCAAAAGGAGTAGCAGTCACCAAAACACACACACACACTGATAAAGCCACCGAATTTTTACCCAGACTCATTGGAATCAAGCCAGTAAAAACGAAAAACAAAGAAATACAGTAAAATACAAGGGGAAATATGACAGGGAGAGAACATGTTAGAGCACACCATTTTCATGTTTCAGACCCCTGGGGCCCCAAGTTTAATCCCCAGCACCACTACAGGAGCTGAGCAATATTCTGGTGCGTGTTTCTCTTTCAGAAAAGTAGCTAAATCTTTAAGAAAAAAAAAAAAATGCCAGGCTGAGGAGACAGCATTATGGTTATGCAAAGATACTTTCATGCCTGAGGCTCTGAGATACCAGGTTCAGTCTCCTGTATCACCATAAACTAAAGCTGAACAGGGATCTGGTCTCTCCCTCCCCTTCCTCTTCCCCCTCTCCCTTCACCTCTCATAAAAACAGTATTTAAAAAAAAAAAAAAAGTATTACCAGGGGTCCAGGCACAGGGCACAGCAGGTTAAGCGGGTTAAGCGCACATGTCTCAAAGCCCAGGGACCAGTGTAAGGATCCTGGTTGGAGATCCCAACCGCCACTCCCATGCCCAGTCCCTACCTGCAGGGACTCTCTTCACAAATGGTAAAGCAGGTCTGCAGGTGTCTATCTTTCTCTCTACCACTCTGTCTTCCTTCCTCACTGGATTTCTCTCTGTCTTATCCAAAAACAATGACAGCAATGACAACAATAATAATAATAACAATGGGCAACAAAAAGGAAAAAATAGCCTCCAGGAGCTGTGGATCCATAGTGCAGGCACTGAACCCCAGCAATATCCCTGGAGGCAAAAAAAAAAATTTTATGTTCCACCTAAAACAGTAAAATCAAATCTAAACATATCATGAACAGTAAACATATTATGGTCTAAAACACAACACTGTCTAAAAAAAAAAGAGAAAAGAAGGGAAAAGAGAAGAAAGGAAATAAGGAAGGAGTGAAGGAAAGAAGAAAGGAAGAAAGGAAAAGAAAGAATGAAAAATGTTGAGAATACTAAACTATAGACCTAAGTGTCAGGGATTATATTACTACATTAACTATAAATGAAAGTGGCCAAGCAATTCAGCTGTGCTCATGAACTTCTTTACAAGTGTGAGGGCCTGGATTCAATTTCTGGGACTGCATATGTTCTACTCTCACACATATAAATAAATATATCTTCATATACATTCACTTTTTTATATTTATTTATTTATACCCTTTTGTTGTCTTTGTTGCTTTATTTTTGTAGTTATTACTGATGTTGTCATTGTTGGACAGGAGAGAAATGGAGAGAGGAGAAGACAGAGAGGGAAGAGAAAGACAGACGCCTGCAGACCTGCTTCACCGCCTGTGAAGCGACTCCCCTGCAGGTGGGGAGCCGGGGTCTTGAACCGAGATCCTTACTCCGGTCCTTGCACTTTGTGCCAAGTGCACTTAACCTGCTGCGCTATAGCCTGGCTCCCATACATTCACTTTTTATTGAGATTTTGAAGATACAAGAAGAATTGTGGTTGATCTCTAAAATGTGCAAAGTGCAAAGCTTCTTATCTGGAGTCTTAACATATAAATACAAACTATAGTTAAGATCTGTGTTGGGATGCTTGCCTATAAAATGACAAGGCATTATGTTGCTGTTTCCTGAAGTCATTCAATATGGAAATTTATTACAAAGGCAATAGAAAAAACACCAGCAAATAACTAAACAAAGACAAAAACCAATTCTATAAATAGTAGCTCAAAGATAAACTAACATTGTTGTGTGTGGGCCGCGGAGAAGAGATAGAGGGGGTCCAGAGCGAAGAGGAAACACAAATCTTTATTTGCACTGGCACCTCAGAGTTGGGTGCTAGAGAAGCAGGTTGGGCCACGTGGAGGTAGCAAAAATGGCCGCCTCACGCAGTAACCTTTCCTGCCTCTGAACACTGTAGTGAAGCGCTGGCAAGAGAACAAAGTGCGGAAGAAGAAGGGCTTTTATAGGAGTAGCTTTCATGAGAATGGGAAGGGGGAGGAGTAGCCATAGCACTCCAGGATAGGATAATAACTCTCCTGAGAATGGGAGGGGGGAGGAGTAACCAAAGCACTCCAAATATCAAGGGGATATACACAATGCCCTGAGGGCACAACATGGCTGAACAGGCACTCCGAGAATGTCCCAACTCTCCCGGGAACTAGCAGTAGCCTGAGGGGCAACATGGCAGATGTGACTGCATCGGCACAATTTTCCAGCAAACTAATACTTTGGCATGTATCCTAAAAAAATAATATAGACAGAACCTGTATGCTATAAACCGTGGAACACTGATAACTCACGTACTTAAAAAAATTGAGTAATCATATTGTGTTTTATAGAATCAGACGGGAAAAATCTGCTGGTTTTTTTTTTTCCTGCCAAATTGATATTAAGCATGCTAGAACTCCACTAAAATGTTTAAAAACTGTTGATATAGTCAAGCTGGTTCTTTAAGATATATATATATTTAAAGGGGGAACCAGAGTAATCACAATGAGTTTTGGAAAATAATAGAGTTGGGGGCTGGCAAAATAATTCACTCTAATAGTTTTCCTGTTTTGTCACATACAAGACCCAGGTTTGACCTACATTGTATTGAAGGAAGATTCTATGTGGTGTCTTTCTTTAGCCATCAAAAATAATGTCTACTTGGAGCAATTAAAGCCAGGTGCCAAGAGAAACAAGTAAAAATGAAAGTAATAATGTTGGAGAAATCACACTAACCAATTCTAAGATTACACAGTTAAGCTACAGTAGTCAAGACAGTGTAAAGTGATGGGGATAGGGAGAGGAACACAGTGGTAGAGAGTAGGACTTGGAAGTTTAAGGTATTGAGTTTGGCACCTAGCACCACACATGCCACAGTGATACTCTGGTTTTTCTCATCTTATTTTTTTATTTAAATACTTTTATTGGGGGGATTAATGGATTACAGTAAATACAGTTGTTTATACATATACAAAATTTTTCAGTGATCTGTAAAACACTCCCAGCCTAGCTCCTCCTGCACCACCATGTACCAGGAGCTGAAAGGCACCCCCAACCCAGAGGCCTTTACTTTTGTGCAGTACACCAAACCCAGTCCAAGTTCTACTTTGTTCCCTGTTTCTGTTCTTATTTCTTTTTTTAAATTTTTATTTATTTATTTTCCCTTTTGTTGCCCTTGTTGTCTTTTTATTGTTGTTGTTATTGATGTCATTGTTGTTGGATAGGACAGAAAGAAATGGAGAGAGGAGGGGAAGACAGAGAAAGGGAGAGAAAGATAGATGCCTGTAGACCTGCTTCACCGCCTGTGAAGCGACTCCCCTGAAGGTGGGTAGCCGAAGGCTCGAACCTGGATCCTTCTGCAGTTCCTTGTGCTTTGTGCCATGTGAGCTTAGTCCACTGCACTACCACCTGACTTCCTCTGTTCTTATTTCTTAACTTCTGCTCATGACTGAAATCCTACATTCATCCCTTTTCTCTCTGGTTTATCTCACTTAACATGATTGCTTCAAGATCAATCCAAGAAGGTGAAGAAGGTAAATTCTCATACTTAATAGCTGAGTAGTATTAATATATATATACATATATACATATACATCTATCTCAGCCACTCATCTTTTGGTGGACATTCCAGGTGTTGGGTTATCACAAATTGTGCTGCAATGAACATAGCTATACACAGACCTTTTTGAATGAGGATATTTGATTCCTTAGGATATATCCCTAAAAGTGTTGATAAGTCCATTTCCAACCTTCTAAGAGTTCTCCAGACTGCTCTCCACAGGGGTTGGACCAATTTACATTCCCACTAGCAGTACAGGAAGGTTCCTTTGTCTCCACAACCTCTCTAGCAATTGTTGTTACTATCTTTTCTGATGTATGACTTACAAGAGTGAAGTGGTATCTCACTGTTGTCATTATTTGCCCTTCTCTGATATTCAGTGACTTGGAGAATTTTTTCATATATCTGTGGCCTTTTAGATCTTATCTTTGGTGAATATTCTGTTCGTATTTTCTCCCTACTTTTGGATGGGGTCATATGTTTTTGTTGTTGTTGTTGCTGAGTTTAATGAGCTCTTTATATATTTTGATTATTAGCCCTTGGTCTGATGTATGGCATGTAAAGAGCTTCTCCCATTCTTTAAGGAGTCCCTTTGTTTGGGTGTAGTTTCTTTTGCTGTGCAGAAACTTTTCAATTTAACATAGTTCCATTGGTTTATTTTTGGTTTTCTCTTCTTTGCAATTCCACTTGTGACATTGAAGATGCTTATAAAATTTAGATGGAAAAGAGTTCTGCTAATACTTTGCTCTAAGTATTTGATAGTTTCTTGTCTAACATCCAAGTCCTTGATCCATCTGCAGTTTACCTTTGTGTATGGTGAAATGTAATGATTCAGTTTTATTCTTCTGCACACTTCAACCCAATTTTTCCAACACCATTTGTTGAAGAGACTCTTTTCTCCATTTAATATTTTGGGTTCCCTTGTTGAAAATTAGATGTGCATAGGTGTGGGGCACTAATTTTCTTAAGTGTGAAACTGAGAATCCCTGTCCTAGAGATCTACAGAAAGAACACAGATGTTTTTGAATAGAAACAGGTTGAGGTATGGATTGACCTGTCAACACCCAGGTCCTGCTGAGTAGCAATTACAGAAAGATAGACCTCCTACCTTCTGCATCCCATATTGATCTTTGATGCATACCCCCAGAGGGATAAAGAATCGGAAAGCTTCCAATGGAGGGGAGGGGATATGGAACTCTGGTGGCAGGAAATGTATAGGATTGTAACTGTTTTGTCTCACAATTTTGTTATCTTGTTGATTGCTATTAAATCACTAATAAAAAAATAGAAGTGTAGGATAAAGAAGACTTTAAAATGCACATAGAAATCTTCTTTACTTGAGTTAGGTATAGAAATATTACATGTGACACTAAAAGCACAATCTGGGAAAGAAAAAGATGAATTAGACTTAAGCACATTGAAAAACTTTTGCTCAGAAATGACAGTTAAGAAAATAAAAGGACAAGATAAAGTTTGATGGTCAGTTACTGCAAAGTCCATGCTCCTAGAGAGATAAAGACTAGGAAAGCTTCCAATGGAGGGGATGGGATATGGAACTCTGGTGGTGGGAAATATGTGGAATTTCACCCCTCTTATGGTTTTGTTGATATTTTCTATTTTATAAATAAGTTAAATTAAAAAATGAAAGGAATAGAGTCAGGACTATAAAAAAATTGCCATATATATATATATATATATATAGAGAGAGAGAGAGAGAGAGAGAGGGAGAGAGAGAGAGAGATAGCTACAGAAACAATAGCCAACCTGTATCCGTAACCTTGGGAGAAGCATTGTAGTTTCCAATGAAGGGAATGGTGACACAAAATTTTGGTGGTGAGAATGGTGTGGAATTTATACCCATGTTATCTCATAATTTTGTAAATAAATAGTAAATCACTAATAAAATTAAAAAATTAAAGAAAAAAGAACATAACAAAGTATGCATCCAACAAGGCATCTGTATCTTACTTCCAAAGCTTACTGGTAAGAAATCAAGCCATTCTCAAAATGGACAAAAGTTCCATGAAAGATCATATATAGTAGGTAAATAAACCCATGAAAAGTTGTCAAGCATCATTAGCTGTTTTGTAAAATAAAACTAAAACCATGATAATATGCCACCATAAACTAACAAAAAGGGCAAAGGTTAAAATTATCAGCAATAAAAGGTTCTGACAAAAATACCAAACCACAGAAACCCACATATGCTACCTGAGGAAATGTAAAATGCTCCTGAGCCTCTGGAGAAAGACTTGGTATTTTCTTATAAAGTTATGCTACTGTATATGACCCAGAAATTCACTCCCAAATGTTTATAACAACTTTGTTCACAGACTGAATGTGTAATCACCACTGTGGCATACAATGGGAATCTAACTCAGCAAGAAAAAGCAGTTGCACTATTGATAAATGCAATGATATGGCTGAATCTTTTTTTACAAACTTTTTTTTATTTATTCCCTTTTTGTTGCCCTTGGGTTTTTTTTTTATTCCTGTAGTTATTATTGTTGTTATTGATGTAATTGTTGCTGGATAGGACAGAGAGAAATAGAGAGAGATGGGGAAGACAGAGAGGGGAAAAGAAAGATAAAACACTTGCAGACCTGCTTCAACACTTGTGAAGTGACTCCACTGCAGGTGGGGAGCTAGGGGCTCGAACCGGGATCCCTACACCGGTCCTTGCGCTTTGCACCACCTGCACTTAACCCGCTGCGCTACTGCCCAACTCCTGATATGGCTGAATCTTAAAGGTATCATGCAGAATGAAAGAAGTCAGCTTCAAACATCTGTACATTAATAGATGACTGGATAAAGAAATTATAGGATGCATAGTCAATGGAATACTGCTCTACACTCTGAAAAAAAACAATGATACTGTATCACTCTTGGTAAAATGTATGGAACTGGGAGTCGGGAGGTGTCATAGTGGGTTAAGCCCAGGTGGCGCAAAGCGCAAGGACCGGCATAAGGATCCTGACTCGAGCACACATATATGTGTTTGTGAAAATATACACCAAAAGTCATAATTTTGCAAGCCTTTGTTAAGTCACTAACAATAAAATGACACTCCTTTCCTTTCTAAGAAGAGTCCAGTAGAATGATTCCACTTGCTAAGTTCTTCAGTTTTGTTGTCATAAATACAGCAGAATAAAACAAATGTTTTGCTCAGCAGGGCAACTTAACCCTGACCTTCTCATTCAGTCATGTGCTAATGAGACCTGGAACACACAGGTTACAAGAAAGAAGATGAGTTAGATAAATACTCTGTTAATAGACACAAATACTCCAGACAGAGTATAATTAAATGCTTTGAGAAAGGTATGAATCACTGCAGATCTCAGAAGTAGGAGAGGTATATCTGGAGGAAGTGGGTGGGTTAAGGTGGGATCCAAAAAGCTTTATTGAAGATTATCTCTTAGATTTTTCTTTGTTCTAACAATTGCCACTTGCAGAGTAGTCTCTAATCTTTCCTGTCTTTAGAAGAAGTACTCAGGCTATATTATTGTCTTCCAGAAAATAAACAAAAGAATTAGATAACACACATAGGCAGGAAACATTTCCCTTCCTTCCCAAACTAGGAGTTCTCTTAGAAGAAAGGTGTCTGAGATTAGTGCTGGTGGCAAAACCATCCCAGGCTTGGAACTTCCAGTTCAGTCCTGAGATATTATATGAACCAGAGGAAACTGACTCCCCACTGTCAGAATACTAACCCTCTATTTTATGTTATCTCTCCTCAAATTCAGTGACATTACTTCTCTTACACAAATGCATAGGGAAGCTATATTTATCACAGCCTAGAAAAAGGTCATTCCAACTTTTGAAGTTTTCATTATGTGGTAATACTTGATACTATGGCCCGCCAATTTATTATCTACATATCAATCTTCTGCTTTGTCTAACAAATGACATAAGGCCTCCACCCTGTTCCCCCACCCAATCTGCTCATTTAATTTGTTCTTTTCCTACCCTCAAGACTGGGGGGTATTATTAATCCTACCAGTTAAACCCCTAGCAACAGTTGCTAAGGAAGTCCCTACCCTTCCCAGCCCCCTTTTACCTTTCTCCATCCCTTTCCTAACCATGTATGGTATTCTCAAGCTACTTCTGTTTCCGACTTGATTCTTCCGTGTTCTGGCCTCGAAGAGCATGCAATTGGACTGGAAGGCAGACGCCAGCCATTGCAGTTTGTGCCACATGGCTTAACCAGGTGTGCTAACGCCTGACTCTGGGGCACTCAGATGAATAAAGATTTGAACGGCCTTGCAGCCATGAGATTGGTCCCTGGGTCATCTCTCTCTCATGTTGCTAGCCCAACAAACATTCTCTACCATTGTTGATCCAAGTTGAGGGCAAGGTCTTATGAGGGCCCACAAAGGGGTCTATTGTGTTGTTCCTGATATAGATGACTGGTAACAATGAGAAAGGGATTTATTCAAGGTCTAGGCCCATCTTGTCTGTTTGGGGATCTCAGGACTCCCCGACTAGGGCCCCAGTGATGGGGTGGCCTGATAGTGACTAAAGAGTCATCATTAAAGTATGCCCTTATTCAACTTTTGCAGTCCTTACTTTGATAAGGTTAGCTTTGGAGTGACTGAGGGATGTGTAATAGGAAGTAGGTGAGGAGGGTATCTAAGTCTAAGTAGACACTATTTCATTATGAACTTTATACTGACTCACTGAAGACTATTGTATACTTTTGCTTTTAGGTATATATTTTAATTTATGGATACCTGTGGATCTATGTTCTATCTCATGGGACCTGGTCTATATCTAGGTTTTGGGACTTTGCTAGGAAGTGAACCATAGCAAACAATGTAGTCAGGATTTTGAATTGTGCATTATTATCCCTGCTGTGACCAAACTTGGACTCAATCTGCAGAAAGCAAATTTGTTGGTATGCTTCTAAGACCCCTTCTGTTTCATTGGTTTAATCCCCCCTGCTTAACACTATATTCTATTTACATAACCACTGTTAACTAAGCATCACCCTGCCTGCAGGGCATTGGTTTAATCCCCACTGCTTCATGATGTCTTTTTGCTCTGCCCCCTCTCATAGTACACCCTGATTTGCACCAGTCACTTTTCACTCCACCCTCTCTATGTCACATCCTGTTTCCACCCTACTTGGCGAGTATATATATAAGGACAAGATTGTGATTATAGATAGTTTAGCTTGGCTTAGATTGTGCTGCATTCCACATGAATAAAGAGATACTGTTTTCCAGCTCAGTCATGAGTCTCTGGTCATATGTCTCCTGCCCGGAAAGCTAGCCCAACATAATGGTGCCCGAACAGGGACTGGCATATGGTGCCCAACCAATGTGGGACCTAACCTGTCCATCCCCCAGATAAATAAACTTGGCTACCTATGCACTATGGGCTGCCTTTCTACTTATGAAGAGGTTTCCAAAAGCCTCTACTGTTTTGTCATGAGACAGTTTCTCTGTCTCTGGAGCATTTTGCTCTGGGCCACCCTTTGGTTCCCACACCGGGAGTCGAACCTGGGACACCTGTGTGAAAACCAGGAATCCTATTGATTAATATGTGAGCAGAGAGATTTCAGTTGCTGATAAGATAGTCATTCCAAGGAGACTCCAGTGGTGTCACTGAAATATATAACCCAGATCCTCAAATTCCAATTATCACTCATTTTCTCCACTTTATCTTCACTGCTTGACAGCTGCTCATGACAATAAAAGAAAGGGTTTCTGTGTCCAGGCCTTAGGCTGATTGACCAGATGAACCTCTAAAAAACATTGAATGATATTTGAGAGGACAAGCCCCCTGATATATTACTTTATCTTGCCCAAATAGGAGTTTGTTTCAGAGGTCCACAGCCTAGAAGCTGCAAAACAAGATCAGAAGGGAAAACACTAAGCAGAACTTGGACTGGAGTTGGGGTGTTGCACCAAAGTAAAATATTACAGGGTGGGTGTGTGGGGGAGAGTTCAGGTCCTAGAATATGATGGCAGAGGAGGATCTAGTGAGGGCTGTATTATTATGTGGAAAACTGGGAAATGTTATGCATGGGCAAACTATTCTATTTTACCATTGACTGTAAACCATTAATCCCCGAATAAAGAAATTTTTTAAAAAGCCACAACCTGGAAATTAGCTCCCCTGTTGACACTCTGTGAGTGGACTTCAATACCCCAAGCTGAGTCTCTACAAGAAAATATAATCGAGTGGCCATTTTCAGCTCAATCTTGATACACAGAAATGGGTTTGAGGTTGTCTATCAGGGTAAGCATTCAAATTAGCTTACAGAAAGAAAAAAAAAAAGCTATACAACTATGTCTAGAATGATTTTTTAAGGAGTAGTTATATGCATAGCACAGAAGTCTAGAAAAATGGATCAGGATTTTCTTAGTGATCGCCTGTGGTGGGACTGCTGAGTATCTTTACCTGCTTTGTGTTTTCAGTGCACATACACTGTCTCTTCAAACAGAAAATAACTATTCTTTAATGTCAGAGAGTCTAGATAAAGCAAGAGAATTTTTAAAAAGATAAGTGAGGGTGCCTCCTAACTCAGAGTTCAGGCTCAAACACAGCTTTACTTTGCAACTGGCAGACTGCATACTCTTGCCAATTCATCTTCACTTGATTGTTAGAATTTTTATTTGCAACAAGTCTTCTTCCTGGATGTAGGATTTCTCTACCTCTCTATGACCTACTTCCCTCTTGATTTCTGTCTCTAACCAGTAAATTAAATTAAATTAATATCTGTACCTCATCTTGCTGCCCTTTCAATAGCACCTGGTGCAAGTCAGTGAAAGCCAAATGAGGTTCTACCGCTACAGCCATCAGGAAAGGCTTTTGCACACATTTAGGAGGCTTGAGACCCAGAAACCACTCAATTCAATAATCTCTTATTTCTTCCAGGTATAAAACTTGGTCCTCCCAACTCTGCCAAAACATCACCCACTAAATATGTTGTGCAAATGTGAATTTAAAGCAACATGTGTGACTAGAATAAAAAATAAGTTAAGCCTTTTTAGAAGCAATTTAGTATCATTATTAACCCAATAACAAAATGTCTGAAAAGCTAAATGCTAAATCATTTGTAAAACTTCATTAATTAAGCATTGAAGGGAGAGCCACATTAAGTCATGATTTATAATTTGCCTCTCTGTGAAAACACAGTGGACTGGAAGATAGCTGAGCAATTTTATCCCTATCATGCAATTTGCTTATTATACCTATTACTCAAATGGATTTTTCATTTTGAAGTTGGAGTCATTTAGGACACAATATAAACAAATGAGACCCCAATGTGTTGCAAACTGGGGAGTCCAAATTGGAAGGGAAGCAATTCAAGTGATGAAGTGAAATATTACCTACAACAAAGTGTGGATGTGCTAGAAACTTCTAAATATGTATGTGTTCTCCCAGAATTTACGTGTTGGAAACTTAATGCCAATCACAATAGCTTGAGTAGATGCTATCTCAGGGAGGTCATTAGTTCTTAGGATCATAGGAGTGTGATATTACCTTAAAAAGTTAACTCCTGAGAACTCCCTAATTCCTTCTAATTATGACAAACTTGTGAACCAGAAGAAAGCCCTCAAGCTACCATGTCAGTGCCTGATTACAGACATAGCTCCAAAAGCATGAGAAATAAATTTTTGTTTCTTATAAGCTACCAAGTCTGTGCTATTTTACCATAGCAAATCAGACTGAGAGCCATTAAAGTGGGATTTAACATCAAACAAATAATACATTTTTTCTAAGACAGTCTGCCTAATTTACACATATTAAAACTGTCTCAGAAGATAAACACACACACCAGCACTGAGTCACAAATAGGTCCAATAGAACCAAGAATAAAAGAAGTAACCATTCACTAAACAAGAATTATTTAAGCATTTACTAAGTATCAAGAGCTTACTGTATTAATAGCTCTTATTTTGAGAATAAATAAGACAAGTTTTTGTTTGTTTGTTTGTCTGTCTGTGTTTTGACCACCAAAGTTATCATTGGGGCTCCCTGACTACACGGCAACTCCATTACTCTTGGAAGATATTTCACTTATTTTTTTTTAAATAGGAGGCAAGAGTCAGGGAAAGAGAGGCAAGGAAGAGAAATAGATGCAGAGAGAAACCTAAATTACTGGTCCACTACTCCAAAAGCTTCCCCATTACAGTTGGGGACCAGGGCCTTCAACTCAGGTCTTTCCACTGTGCCACTACTAGCCCATTTCTGTGAGGGTTTTTATTTTGCTGAGCCAGAGCCTCATGTTTGTATGATTTCATTGTTCTTGGTCCAATTTTTCCATTTGTATAGACATAAGGAAAGACATAAAGAGTAGAGATACCAGGGCACCAGTGTTATAGAAATACCATGAGGTGACAGAGCTTGAACCTGGGCCACATGCATGGCATATCTCTCTCTCTGGCCCAAAACTTAGCCCTTAACTTGCATTTTCTCCAAAATGAGACATTTAAAAAACTTGAGGACTGGGCAGTGGTGCACTTGGTTAAACACACACGTTACTATATACAAGGATCTGGATTCAACCCCCTAGTTCCACACTTCCAGGGGGAAGCTTCAGGAGTTGTGAAGCAGGTCTGCAGTTGTCTCTCTGTCTTTCTCCCTCTCTAACTTTGATCAGGACCAGATAAAGGAATGGTGAAGTAGACTGTCCCATAAAGAATGATTTGATCCACAGTTGTTTTGTGACAAAAGCAAAAAAAAAAAAAAAAAAAAAAAACCACAGATGTCTGTTAATGTGTATTGGAAAGTTCAGGGAAATGGCTCACTATTAAAAGTGCAAGACTCTGTGCCTGAGGCCACAGAGGCACCAGCTTCAGTCCTCACCACTGCTTTGTCTATCATCTTCATGCCAGAGCTTGGTGGTAATCTGCTCTCTCATTCTGTCTCAAAATCATTCTGCAGCTGTGAAAGATGATGAGGTCATCTCCTTTGCCATATTTTAGGTGGACCTCTAAGGTATCATATTGAATGAGACAAGCCATAAAGAGAAGGACAAATACCAGATGATTTCACATGTAGGCTGAAACTAAGAAACAAGGAAAATAAGGGAAAACATACGGTGAAACTTTTACAGGGTATGGTGTGTTATACCAAAGCAAAGGACACTGGGGGAGGAGGGGGAGGCATGGGATGGAAAGGCACTGGAGTCCTGGACCATGATGATGGAAAAAGACCTTGGTTGGGGGAAAGAGTGTCTGCAGACACCAGTCATAGGGAGACAAGAGACTAGGCCTACATCATCAACTACACTGTAAACTATTAACCACCCCCCAATAAAGTAGAAAAAAATAAAATTAATGAGTCAATAAAATAAAGTCATAGAAATAGTTGTTCCTTTGTTTAATCTTGTTCTTTCCAACTTTTTTTTTAAACACATATTCACAAGGCTACCTGGTGATGTACCAAGTACAGCACACATGTTGCCATGCGTGAGTTTCTGGATTCAAAACTCCAGTGCCCACATGCGCAAGGCAGGGAAAAAAGCTTATGAGAGGTAGAACACCGCTGCAGGGCCTCTTCAGCATATCTCTCCCCTATCTGTCTCTGTCTCTCACTCTCACAAAAAAAAAATAAGAAAAAAGATGTTAATAAATTATGGTATTAGCAAATGGTGATTCTTTCCAATGCCCTTATTTTGTATGGTAAAAAGCTAGCAAGTTCAAGTCAGCGCTCAAATTGCTTTGGAAATCTCAGTCACTCTTGATTGCTAAATTTTGGGAATCTAGACCAGCAAAGACTGAAGAAGATGCACAGACTGAGTTGGCAGGCATAATGCACCTTGGTAGAAAAGGGAAACAGCTAAATCTCAGATTAATGGATGTTGACAGAGTAGGAAAATAGACTGACACCGAATAAGTGTAAAACCTTTGAGTCAGCTTCTTCTTGGGTTGTTGGTTGATTCTCAAGTCTGAGTCAAGACTTAACTGTATCCTTAATAGACTCCTTGATCTAGGGCAAATTTTTCTGTAGGAGCTTAGAATGGCTGGCTCAGTAGTGGTTAGTTTCTTTCTTTATTTTTTTTTATATAACTGCTAAATATCAATTTGACAACAACATTTTTAAAATTATCTTTATTTATTTATTGGATAGAGATATTCAGAAATCAAGAGGAAGGGGAAAAAGAGGGAGAGAGACAGAGAGACTCCTGCAACCCTGCTTCACCACTCACAAAGCTTTCCCCCTGAAGGTGGGGGCCAGGGGTAATCAAGGTCCATACAGCTTTGGAGAGATCACATACTAAGCTGGCTACTGGACCTTGCATGGTGCTATCTCAGTTAGACCTGAGGGACTGGAAAGAAAAGAGGGCCAGCCTACAGCATGTCTCAGACAGCAGCATGAACCATTATAGGACAATGGAGGCGTCACAGAGGTCTTAACCTACAACTCTTGTATGCCTAATAACCCCTCTTCCTGACCACTCACTTCACGACCTTATGTTCAAGCTCAAAATTAATTCCTGCTTCTTAGGTGTAGCTCTATAATTTTTTTTAGTCCATTTTCCAAGTACATTAGTTGCCATGGTAACCATGATGCTAATTCCAGGGGTGGAGTCCAGAGAGATCTACAAACACAGAGGAAGAGAGGTTTAATCTGAAGGTTTAAATCAGACCCCACCCTACTCCCCCAAATTCAAAAGCTGCTGATATGAAAAAAACCCTATGGGACTTCACTCTCATAAATAAGAATATTCTGCTTCAGCTAGTTAACCCTTTCAGGCACATGAATCCATTAATCCAATCCTAGCAAGAGAAACAGCAAACACAGGCAGAGGTTTTCTGTCCAGTTGTTCATTGGTGAGCTTGTTACATAAACTCATCCATCAAGGAAAGTGGCTCCCATAGGAAAACCTTGAACAGAAAGATTTATGTTTCCTTATCTCTCAGGTGCCAGCCAGAGCTAAGCTCTTAGAAAACATTTTCTCTTTTCTGTGGGTATCAAAGTTATACATTGTCTTCTGCTTAATGTTCTCTAAATTAGAGCCCTCAATCCTTTGAAACTATTTCACTCACCAAGAGGAGCTTTTGCCTAAGAAATCTATTCAGAGCAGTCAGGTAAGGAGTATGTGGGTTGCTACCCTTTCTCTCCAATCTTTCCCCTGGCCCTGAGGGCAATGACTTCACCATAAGCACTGGCCTGCCACCACTAGCCTAATCCAGATGTTTTATTCCTGGTCCTCTCTTCCAAAGGCACTGAATACTTGTGCCAATACAACAGAATTAATGCCCAATAACACACTAATTTTGTTTATTTATGTATTGATTGCCTTCGGGGTTATCATTGGGGCTCAGTGCTGGTATTACAAATCCAAGGCTCCCAGCCGTGATTTGTTTTTCCTTTTTATTGGATAGGATAGAGAGAAATTGGATGGGGGCACCTGGTTAAGTGCACACATTACAGTGTGCAAGTGTACAGGTTCAAGCCTCTGTTCCCCATTTGCAGGAGGAAAGCTTCATGAGTAGTGAAGTAGAGCTGCAGATGTCTCTCTTTCTCTTTCCCTCTCTGTCTCCCCCTCCCTTCTCAATTACTCTGTCTTTATCTAATAAATAAATAAATAAATATTTATAAAAAGAGAAAGAGAAATTAAGAGGGGAGAGGGAGGTAAGGAGAGAGGGAGATAGGCCCCTGCAGGCCTGCTTCACCACTTGTGAGGAATCCCCCCTGTGGGTGGGGATCCAGGGGCTTAGACCCAATTCTTTGCAGGAGTCCTTGCACTTAGTACTATGAGCACTTCACTGGGTATGCCACCACCTAGCCCCCTCAAGTAATACTTTTATAGCACAGACTGCTGTAAGGACTGTAACAAAACTTATGATTCCCACAGTCACTTTGTCTTTTACCTATTTAACTTTTCAGAGATTTTATTTATTTTTTTGACAGAGAGACACTAGAGCCTGGCTCAGCTCCCTCTTCTGGAGATTTCAGAGGTTAAGCCAGCAAGCAAATCCTGTGCTCAGCCTTGCTGAGAACCCTCCCCAGCCAACCTACTGGGGATTTACAATGGAGAGAAGTGCAGTAAGCATTTTGTGACTTTATGTCTAGAAGTGTAGTAAGCATTTTGTGACTCTATGTCTAGTTCTTCACTCTAGATCATGTGGGAACAACCTTTGAAAGGGCTGAAAATGAACCTTGAGGCTGTAGGATCAGCTAAAAATGTCCTAGTTAACCTCACCAGTAAGGAGAAGAGGAAGCATCAGCCTTATCAGCCCACATCAGCTATGAACCAGTGCACTCAATAAAGAGAGTCTACCTCAAGATGTAGCACAAGTTAAGGCGACAAGGGGAGGAAAGTTCCTAGAGTTCGCACTGGTGGCCTGAAGGGGAAAGAGGAAAAAGGAACCACTGGAAGCCAGGAAGATGCTAGAACACCTATGTAAGAAAAGCTGTGACTTGAAGTGAAACAATAATATAGTTCCTGCCAGACTGCTTTCTACTACAAGGGAAAGTGGAAGAAATGAGAAGGAGTGGGAAAGGATGTGAATACACAATGCAAAGTCTCTCCTTGCTGACTTCTGGTTGCTTTTCTTTGACCCAATCTAACCAGAATAAAGAAGACCAGATTGGGGGAGGGGGGTAGAGTGAGGCTCTGGCACACCAGGATGAGTGTGCACATTCTCATAAGCAAGGACCCAGGTTAGAGTTCCTCTCCCACCTGCAGAGAGGACTCTACAAGAGTAGCAAAGCAGGACTACAGATGACTATCTTTCTCTCTCCCTCTCTATGGCCCTCTCCCATCTCACTTTCATATCAAGTGAAATGGAAAGGAAAGAAATGGCCACTAGGAGTGGTGGATTCCATGTGTAGGTATCAAAACTCATCGATAATCCAGGTGGGAAAGCAAAAAAGAAAGAAAGAAAGAAAGAAAGAAAGAAAGAAAGAAAGAAAGAAAGAAAGAAAGAAAGAAAGAAAGAAAGAATGAAGGAAAGAAAGAAAGGAAGAAAGAGAGAAAGAAAGAAAAAAAGGGGACGTTGGTGTCGGGGAATCCATAAAGGTCAGTCTCCAGGACAAAACCCAGAAGTAGATATGGGTAAAGGGAAGTCTGGATGGGTAAACATAATATTCAGCATAAAAGTTATTCTTCCCTTAGACTTGTAAATATGTGTCAAACAAGTGATGAAAGTCTCTTCTGTCTTTTAAGTCTTAAAACTTTGAAATTGACAGCTTGCTATCCAGAGACAAGCAAACCAATTAAAAATGCTAATTAAGCATACTAGAGTCTTACCAAGACAGAGGACACTCCTGTGCTTCTAAGAAACCAAGTATCATGCCACACTTTAGAGAAGCTAATATTTCTAAGTGTTGATTTTCCATGAACTAAAAAGCCAGGCTCTGGGAGAAATCATAATTGTAATAGCTCACTTTTTTTTAGACACATCACATTCCAGACCCTTTAGCCAAATGAGGTCACTTGATTCTCATCACAGCCCTGAAATTAGTATTATCCCCATTATCTAGATGACAGAAAGTGAATGACTAAGAAAATACACATCAGGGGACCAGGCAGTGGTGCACCTGGTTGAGTGTTACCAAGCAGAAGAGTTATTATGGGGGGGGGGGGGCAGGGGTGCTTGTTTCCCCAACATTTAAAAGTTTATCACGCATTATCTCAACAAAGAATTGAGGAGAGAACATGATTTTCAGGAATTTTAAAATTTATTTGGGAAAATTGAGAACATCGCAGGTTAGAACATTAGAGAAAGGAAGTAAGACAGACAGAGAGAGGGAAAGAGAGAAACAAGTGCCAACCCTTCTCCCTCCCCCATAACAGAAGAACTCAGATTCAAGCCCCAGATCCCCACCTACAAGGAGGATAATTCAGGAGTGGTGAAGCAAGTCTGCAGGTGTCTTTCTTTTTTCCTCTCTATCTCCCCTTCCTCTCTCAATTTCTTTCTTTCCATTCAAATAAAATACAGAGTAAAGGAAAAAAATGAAAGAAAAAAATGGCCCAATAAGAGCAGTGGATTCATGAATGAATGAACAGAAATTATACATCAAGTCAATGGATGATATAAGATCTAAACCCAGTCAATCTGACTCCAGAGCCTGTCCTCTTCAATACTACACTTAACAGCCTTTCAAGCCATGTTTTTAATACCACTGTGCTAGTCACCAAATTTTTTCATGTCATCACCATATAAAATCATATCTAAAACAGATGTAACAATAGCTACACATAGCTAGCAGAATTTCACAGCTAAAATGGTCAGTAGCATTTCAGAGTATTAGTAAAGAAATAGATGCAGATTTAAATAATACAAATGGGTACATGAGGTGACAATCGAGGACTAGAAGTCTATCTCCTGATTGCTTTCTCACAGTTCCTTTAATTTAGTTGTCATTTCATTTAATGCAAGAAGAAATTTGTCTCAGGCACCAAAAGGACCAAAACACAAACAAACAAATAATCAGGCAAAAACCTATTTTCTAGGAGTTCCTAAAGTGAACTGAGGTGTTACCACAGAAATCTAAGAAGTCTTTCTCACAACTGAGATCCCCCAGCCAGCATTATAGAGTTGAGAGGGACATCTGGGTTGGGAGGGAAGAGGACTTTCAGCCTGGGCAACACAAGAGGTTTAATTTCTACTCCACAGAGTTTGTTCAGAACCACTAGGATGCAATTTAGAGGCAAATTTGCTGCTCTATAGGATCCTAGGAAGTTCTGAAACATGAGGGTTTGTGTAGAAGGCTTGTAGATGCAGAAAATAATGTCTTGGTAGAAGGGGTGAAGATCCCAACCACCCAAGTGGATGTTAATATTAAGGAGTTCTTTCCTTAAGAATCGACCTTTTACTAAACAGATTGTCTCCCACTAAAAATGCAGGCCCCAGGGCAGGCTGGGCTCTTACCTCCTCCACATCAAGTCAACTTTTTCTTTCCAAGGGAAGCTACAGTGAATTCCTCTTCTATTTACCTGCCATACGCAAAGCTCCATCTCAGACTCAGAATGAAAAGTTTCAAGTATAATATACTACACTCCCTCAGTGAACGTTAGTATTATTTTTATGGACTTTTGCCTTTAAAAGAACTAAGCAGTGAATATTAATCAGAATCTGAGCTAATGGGAGGAACTGGGACTATGAATAAGAATGTAAGCATGCATTAAACTCCACCTTGCTCTCTACATTACATTTTTTTTTCAAGTTTAAATTTTTTTGTATTTATTTATTTATTTATTTTATTTAAGAAAGGATTAATTAACAAAACCATAGGGTAGGAGGGGTACAATTCCATACAATTCCCACCACCCAATCTCCATTTCCCACCCCCTCCCCTGATAGCTTTCCCATTCTCTATCCCTCTGGGAGCATGGACCCAGGGTCATTGTGGGTTGCAGAAGGTAGAAGGTCTGGCTTCTGTAATTGCTTCCCCGCTGAACATGGGCGTTGACTGGTCGGTCCATACTCCCAGTCTGCCTCTCTCTTTCCCTAGTAGTGTGGGTCTCTGGGGAAGCAGAGCTCCAGGACACATTGGTGGGGTCTTCAGTCTAGGGAAGCCTGGCTGGCATCCTGATGGCATCTGGAACCTGGTGACTGAAAAGAGAGTTAACATACGAAGCCAAACAAATTGTTGAGCAATCATGGACCCAAAGCTTGGAATAGTGGAGAGGAAATGTTAGGGGTGTACTCACTGCAAACTCTAGTGCACTTCTGCTTTCAGGCATATATTTTGCAGTAGTTTACAGATACGTGAGAACATATGTTCTCTCTCACAGAAACTGGTGTATATCTAGGTTTTGGGACTTTGTTAGAAAGTGAACCACCTGAGATGAAATTAGAGTATACTATGAAAGGAAAGGTCTCACCTGAGTAATGAAGTTGAAGGGTTGTCATTCCACACGTGAAGTCTCTGGACACAGTCTGAAGTGAAGCATGTTGAGGTGGCAATCATTGTGTTGGTTAGGTTGTGATCGGCAGATGCAATATTATTTGATATGGATTGGGAGAGGCATACGGGGAAGTGGGCCTTATCCAAGGGTTCCAGGACTGGGGGAAGTAGAGGCTCTATAGTGGAGATGTGAGATTCCTGCTGTCTTAGGGTTCAAAAAGACAATGGATAGTTAATGTTATCATCACATTATTTGTTAATTGGGTTAACTTTGAAAAGTCCTTTTGTTATGGTTTGCTGTATAGTACCCAGTATCTTGTATATAGCTGTGCTATTGGTTGCTTCTGATCTACTTGGTCTAGGCTTTTGAGAGAGTCTGCATATCAATTACACAGCCTATATATTGAAAAGATTCAGTTTGTGTTTTGAAAAACCGATACATACAATTAATTTTCCCCCTCTCGTATTAATTAACTAGTGATTTATATGACTACATTTTACTAGGAATGTACATAAACACCATTCCCACCACCAAAAGACTGTGACCCATCCCTCCCACCCACTCCTACCCCCCACTGTCCCAGGAAGTTGCATGTCTACTCCTTACCACAGGGTTTTCACTTTGGTGCCCTACTTACAATTTGGTCAGGTCCTGCTTTTAGTTTCCCTTTCAGATCTTCTAACTCAACTTCTGTTGACGAGTGTGATCATCCCATACTCATCTTTATCTTTCTGACTTAGCTCACTTAACATAATTCCTTCTAGCTCTGTCCAAGATGGGTCAGCGAAGGTGGGTTCATTGTTCTTGATAGCTGCATCGTATTCCATTCCACATTACATTTTAAAGAAAGTTAAAACCATAAGTCTGTGGAGAAAAACGTTGTTTTTCTAAGTTTTATAGATCACTATTTTCTGGTGATTCATTCCTGAGAGACCCTTGCAGCTTGACCAAAACAACAACAACAACAAAAAACCCTGATAAATGTAACAAGACCCCCTCCAGTCAGAAGGAAAGCATGCTCACACTTCCTTTCTTCAAGGGCCTGCTCTGAAAGGCAGGTAAGTTACTTGGAAGTTCCTGCAAATTCCTGATCACTTCAACCTGAATTCTCCCAAACTTCATTCACCTTTCTCTGCCCTACTCATTCCATTCCCTTCAGTGGTCTTTGGAAGAACCCTGTATTCATGTCCTAAATTCATCAGAGAGACATGCTAGTTAGAGATAATGTTCAAGTAGGTGAATTTCTTAGCGATCTACATCCAAAAAATAGAACACTTTGGAACCACAGCATTTTGCCCATTTTTGCTCTTGAGAAACAAAAATGGAGGTTTGCCGCCACCTGCTGGTTAATATAGGTCACTACCTTCAATTTAGTCAGACCCTGCTTTTAGTTTCCCTTTCTGATTTTCTTTCTCAACTTCTATTGATGAGTGAGATCATCCCATACTCATCTTTATCTTTCTGACTTAGCTCACTTAACATAATTCAGACTTCAGGCGTGGAACGACAACCCTTCAGCTACATCACTCCGGTGAGACCTTTCCTTTCATAGTATTCTCTAATTCCATCCCAGGTGGTTCACTTCCTAACAAAGTCCCAAAACCTAGATATAGACCAGGTCCCAGGAGATAGAGCATATGTTCACACATATCCATAAACTAGGGCAAATATATATCTGAAAGCAGTAGTACACTAGTGCTGGGATAGCCTGAGGATGCTTCTTCCTGAGCAAGTGCTATCTGGTTTGGAGAGAACTCAACTGGAGCCAACCTAGGCTGCTGGGTGCGAGAGGGATCAGGAACTCATGCCAGGCTAGAGTCACAGGAGAAAGACTCTGGGACACTCGGAAGGCAATCCCATGTGTGTTTAATCAGAAGAGCAGCTATATTTATACTCGCCAAGAAGGAACTAGTAGGGTGGAAACAGGATGTGACATAGAGAGGGTGGAAAGAAAAGAGAGTGGTGGAAAACAGGGTGTGACTAGGAGAGGGGGCAGAGCAAAAAGAGAGTTCAAACCAGTGGGATTAAACCAGTGCCCGGCAGGCAGGGCAGTTCTCAGGTACAACAGTGATTATGTAAATAGACCACAGCTTTAAGCAGGGGGGAGCTGGCATATTGCCCAATACACTAGAGTTTGCAGTGAGTACCCCCCAACACTTCCTCTCCACTATTCCAACCTTTGGGTCCATGATTCTTCAACAATTTGTTTGGCTTTGTATGTTAACTCTCTTTTCAGCCACCAGGTTCCAGATGCCATCAGGATGCCGGCCAGGCTTCCCTGGACTAAAGACCCCACCAATGTGTCCTGGAGCTCTGCTTCCCCAGAGACCCACCCTACTAGGGAAAGAGAGAGGCAGACTGGGAGTATAGATCAACCAGTCAATGCCCATGTTCAGCGGGGAAGCAACTACAGAAGCCAAACCTTCCACCCTCTGCAAACCACAAAGACCCTGGGTCCATGCTCCCAGAGGGATAGAGAATGGGAAAGCTATTGGGGATGGGATGGGATATGGAGATGGGTGGTGGGAATTGTGTGGAGTTGTACACCCCCATCCTATGATTTTATTAATGTCTCCTTTCTTAAATAAATAAAACAAAATGTAAAAAAAATTAAATATATATATATGTCACTACCAACATGGAGAGAGCCCTGGGACTCAGTTTGAATGCACCAGGATGTCTTCAGGAATCCAGACTCCTTGACTTCCACCAGAACTGAACCATAGGATTATTATGTCAAACATTTATTCAACACACATTTATTATGAAGCTACTGAACTCTAAGTTGGGGCTGGGGATAAAACTTGCCTAAGATGGGACTCATGTCCCTGATGAATTTAAATCTATTCAATTTAAGAATTGTAGCAGTGATATTGTCTTTGTCTCAAAAAAGAATCCCAGTGTAGATTGACAGAATGAAATAGTTAGATATTTTCCAAGGAAAATGCATGTTCTGATGTTTTCTATCTTAATTAATTAGAAAATAATGGCTGTAGTGCCTTAGAAGCATTGCTTCTACTTTCCTTGCTACCTTTCTTTACCTTTTGTTTTATTTCTACTATATCAAGATACCCAGTAGCCTTAGACTGAGAGAGGGAAATTGATCTGACATTATTTCTCAAATATTAAACTCCTTTCCTAATATGTCCACATAAAAGTGCCTTGAGTTTGAGCCCCAGAACCCATTGCACTAGGGAAAGCTTTGGTGCTGTGGAGTCTCTTCTGTTTGAAAAGGTCACCTGGAGTGGTAAAGCCCTGGCCGTCACACACACACACACACACACGTGCACACACACATACACACACACACACACACTGGGGATAGACTTAATAAAGACCAGGAGTGGTATAGAGCAAACAAAGCATTTTATACCATGAGATAAAAACAGACCTTTTTTTGCTCTTTTTTTATTATTATTATTATTTTTAACTTGAAGTGTTGATGGTGGGGCTGAATCCAGCTTTCCATTTTGAAATTCACAGATGATCAGTAAAGATATGAACCTAAATGGAACTTCCATTAGACAGATCATGTATTAGATACCATTCAAAACACTTTACCCAAATTAAGTCACTTGATTCACATAACTCTATGAGATCAGTATTATCTCTGTTGTCTAAATAATGAAATGTGAATGACAAAGGAGTGACTCATCAAGTCAATGGATGAGTATGGCTAACATGATGCCAAACAGACTTCCCTGGACATATGACCCCACCAGTGAGTCCTGGAGCTCCGCTTCCTCAGAGCCCTGCCCCACTAGGGAAAGAGAGTGACAGGCTGGGAGTATGGATTGACCTGTCAATGCCTATGTTCAGCAGGGAAGCAATTACAGAAGCCAGACCTTCCACCTTCTGCACCCCATAATGACCCTGGGTCCATACTCCCAGAGGATTAAAGAATAGGAAAACTATCAGGGGAGGGAATGGGATACGGAGCTCTGGAGGAGGGACTTGTACCCCTCTTATCCTATGGTCTTGTCAGTGTTTCCATTTTATAAATCAATAAATTTAAAAAATAAAAAATAAACACTGACTCATTCAAAATAAACACTAATGAGCATACCTGTATGTTTTCTAAGTTTCCATTATGCTCATCATGTCAGGTATTTGTGATTAGATACTCAGGGAATGAACTTAATGCCTCTATTAAGGTTCAACAATTTGATAATTATCAACAGTCCAGTGTAGCCTGGGAACTTTGAGGCAACACAGTCTACAGTCTGTCTTGAAGGCTGTCATATTATTACTTAGTTATTCTTTACCTCTGAGGAGAGCCTGATCTTGAGAGTTTGTGGATCACAAACATGGGGTATATAAATTGGTTGAAAAGAAATATCTAATGAAGTAGTCAAAGGGGTGTATTATTTCTAATATCAATTCAGGAAACTGCTAGAATAAAATAAATAGAATCCAATGTCCAGCTTTCAGCAGTGGGAGGATTCAAGGTAGCTGTACTTGGATAGAAAATCATTCCCTCCACCTCTGAAAACAGCAGATACTTATAAACCTGTCCACTGCTGCAGGACAGGCAGCAATAGTTTCAATAAACACTTGGTAGAAATCACAGAGGAGATGGCCTAGAAATCCCCAGCCTTGTGTCTCAGTACAAACAGAAAAGTGGTTGGCAAAAACTGAATTTAAAGTTTAAGCCTTGGGTGACTGCAGACAGGCAAACTGAGGATCCCCTGGAATTGGTCAACTATGCTAATGTCAGCAAATGATCACCTGAATGCCAGTGACCTCAGACCAGCAGACAAATCAGGAGGTGCAGTACAGGAACAAAATGGGCACATCAAAGGAAGGAGATAAACACAGAAACAGAACTAACTACAAATAAGACAGTTAACTCTGGACAGGAGTTTTTCTCTCTTCAGTGAGGAATGATCACATCGCAACTGGAACTCTGTGCATTTATAAAGTAACTATTTGGTGTACTTAAACTTATTAAAGGAAAAATATACAAATATTTCCAAAGTCACTTATGTATGATCTCAAGTCAGAATTTGTCTTCTCAATTATTATTTACATACACCCTGGGTGGTGGCACACCTGGTTGAGCACACACATTACCATGGACAAGGAGCCAGATTCAAACCCCTGGTCCCCATCTGCAAGGGGAAAGCTTCACAAGTGGTGAAACAATACTACAGGTGTCTTTCTCTCTCTTTCTCTCTCTCTCTTCCACTATCTTCCCATCCCCTCTCAATTTATATCAGGTAAAATAAATTATTAAAAGATTATTTATATAGTCTTCATAAAATCTTAAGTTAAAAATTTCTTGGGGCCAGGTGATGGTGCACCTATTTGAGCACACATTATAGTGAGCAAGGACCCAGGTTCAAGCCCCCGGTCCCCAAGTGCAGTGGGAAAGCTTTGTGAGTAGTGAAGCAGGTCTGCAGGTTTCTCTGTCTCTCTTCCTATCTCCCCCTTACTCTTGATTTCTGGCTGTCTCTATCCAATGAATAAGTAAAGATAATAAAAAAAGAAAATTTCTTTAAATGCAAATTTAAAAATACCTAAAAGCAAGTTTGGATATGCAATATGTTCTCTGTTTATGTTTTTCATTGGCTACTTTTAATGCCCCTAAATGTAAATTATGGAGTTGTGGATGGATAAATCTCAAGAATTCAGTAAAAAGCAATGTCTATCACACTCACTAAGTGTCCAAGAAATCAGTCATCATAATGACAAACAAAAGAAATGATGAATAAAACTATTAACTCGATATAGTTTCAGACTCAGTATTAATGGCTTGATAATTAATCTGACACTACTTTTTATACAAAAAGAAAGACAGGAAGTAGGAAAGAAAGAAAAGGAACTGTTCTCTTTATATGTTCAATGGAATACAACTCTGCAATTTAAAAAGATGATATTGTGTCCTTTGGGATAGAACTGGAAGGGATAATGCTTAGTGAAGTAAGTAAGGATGTGAGAGACAGCTACCACATGGTTTCACTCATCTGTAGAATACAGAGAATTAGAAGACATGAACTTACAAAGGAAAAACAGACAACAACAAAAAAGTAACCAACCTGTCTTCTGGGACTTTGTAAGAACTATGGTGGTTACGTTGTGTGTGTGTGTGTGTGTGTGTGTGTGTGTGTGTGTGTGTGCGCGCGCGCAGAACTTTAGAGGCAAATGTAGAGTGAAACTGTACCCTGTAGTCTTATCTTGTAAACCATTATTAAAACTAATAACATTTTTAAAGAGGAATTGGTCTCTTTTCATCTCAGTTAGCGTATGATAAATAAAAACAAAATTTTCATTCCCAGCTTTGTTGGCATTATCCACATAATACTTATCAGAATCACCTTCTGCCTTATCGTATTCACCTTGACTTCAAAGCTAAATGTTAACATGAGAAATGAATATATCATAATATATCTTCATAGCCATAACAATATTACTATTGAAGACAGCTACTTGAAAGAGGTAGAGGTTGGGGGATGCCAGACTGAATTTTCGCTTTTATTATAAAATGGAGCTGATGTGTCATTGATGAGGGCAGGCCATCTTACTTCCTGCTTACTGTAAATACAGAAGAAAATTTATCAACTACTAGGTGGTTTCACTCATACCTGGAATATAGAGAACTGAAACACATGAACTTACAGAAAGAAAAAGTGAGAGAGAGAGAGGAGAAAGGGGAAAGGAAGAAAGAGCAGAAAAGCCCCAAACTATCTCTAAGATTATGAAAACTATGGTGATGATCATCGATGGTGAGAGGGTGGGAATATGGAATGTTGGTGATAGGTAGGTGCAATGTGGAACTATACAATCTTATAATCTTGTAAACCATTATTAAATTATTAATAAAATTACATTAACTTTAAAAATAAAATAAAGTAGCAATTTAGACTGAATAAGAATTTCCCATATGATGGTGTGAGGTTGAATGTGTCCACTAATTAATTGTTCAATCAAACTTGATTCGTGAAAATTTTTGACCTGTGACAGTACCAAGGAAGTCTCAGGCTAGCATTTTCTCCCTGACCTACATAGAGTATAGTTAATCACCTAAATAACTCCCTGCACTTCAAAGATGAATTACTCAAAAACTGCCTTTCAACTCCTACACATCAGAGCTAAGATGTCATACGCCATAGTGAGGCTCTTAGAGGTTAAGAAAAAAGAGAAAATTCTTGGGTTCCCACATAGATATGATGGACCTATACTTCTAGTAGATCCCTCTCTCCGCCATCACTGGTCACTTCCATCAGGAACGTCAGCATAAGCCCTCTTGTGGGTGGGTCACTCCAGGACACTGTTCAACCCTATAAAGTAGCAGTGGTAGGGACTGCCCCATTCTCTGAAAGGAGCCTGGGTCATCCTAACCTGCCACTCAAGGAAGACTGGTCTGTAAATGAGTGCAGCCTAGAATGTTCCCTGATCGATCATGAATTGCAAGTTCTGACTGACAGGGACTCAGAGGTTACATAGGCTCCTGTGCCAAATATAAATACATATGGGTTCTGAGTCAGGTGAATGGGGAAGACAGTGAATTTTATTCATAGATTTTCTTCAAGATTGGAATCTACTCTCTGTCTTTTTTTTTTTTGCCATTTCTTTTTTCTTTTTTTTTAAATTTATTTCTTTATTGGGGAATTAATGTTTTACATTCAACAGTAAATACAATAGTTTGTACATACATAACATTCCCCAGTTTCCCATTTAACAATACAACCCCCACTATGTCATTTATCATCCTTCATGGACCTGTATTCTCCCCACCCACCCACCCCAGAGTCTTTTACTTGGGTGCAATATGCCAATTCCATTTCAGGTTCTACTTGTGTTTTCTTTTCTGATCTTGTTTTTCAACTTCTGCCTAAGAGTGAGATCATCCCATATTTATCCTTCTGTTTCTGACTTATTTCACTCAACATGATTTTTTCAAGGTCCATCCAAGATAGGCTGAAAATGGTGAAGTCACCATTTTTGACAGCTGAGTAGTATTCCATTGTGTATATATACCACAGCTTGCTCAGCTACTCATCTGTTGTTGGACACCTGGGTTGTTTCCAGGTTTTGGCTATTACAAATTGTGATGCTAAAAACATATGCGTACACAGATATTTTTGGATGGATGTGTTGGGTTCCTTAGGATATATCCCCAGGAGAGGAATTACAGGGTCATAGGGTAGGTCCATTTCTAGCCTTCTGACAGTTCTCCAGACTGTTCTCCACAGAGGTTGAACCAATTTGCATTCCCACCAGCAGTGTAGGAGGGTTCCTTTGACCCCACACCCTCTCCAGCATTTGCTGCTGTTACCTTTTCTGATGTATGACATTCTCACAGGAGTGAAGTGATATCTCATTGTTGTCTGGATTTGAATATCTCTGACAATCAGAGACTTGGAGCATTTTTTCATGTGTTTCTCAGCCTTTTGGATCTCTTCTGTGGTGAATATTCTGTCCAAGTCCTCGCCCCATTTTTGGATGGGGTTATTTGTTGTCTTGTTGTTGAGTCTGGCAAGCTCTTTATATATGTTGGTTATTAAACTCTTATCTGATGTATGGCATGTAAAGATCTTCTCCCATTCTGTGAGGGGTCTCTTGGTTTGGGGAGTGGTTTCTTTTGCTGTGAAGAAGCTTTTTAATTTGATGTAGTCCCATAGGTTTATACTTGCCTTAGTCTTCCTTGTAATTGGATTCGTTTCATTGAAAATGTCTTTAAAATGTATGCGGAAAAGAGTTTTGCCAATATTTTCCTCTAAGTATTTGATAGTTTGTGGTCTAACATCCAAATCCTTGATCCACTTGGAATTTACTTTTGTATTTGGTGAAATACAGTGGTTCAGTTTCATTCTTCTGCATGTTTCAACCCATTGTTTCCAACACCATTTGTTGAAGAGACTCTGCTTTCCCCATGTAATAGTCTGGGCCCCTTTGTCAAAGATTAGATGTCCATAGGTGTGGAGCCTCATTTCTGGGCTCTCAATTCTATTCCACTGGTCAGTGTGTCTATTCATGTTCCAGTACCAAGCAGTTTTGATGACAGTGGCCCTATAATATAGTTTGAGATCTGGGAGTGTGATGCCTCCAGTTCTGTTCTTTTTTCTCACGATTGTTTTGACAATTCTAGGTCTTTTCTGGTTCCAGATAAACATTTGTAGCATTTTTTTCTATTCTCCTAAAAATTGTGCTTGGGATTTTGATGGGGATAGCATTAAATTTGTAGATGGCTCTGGGTAATATATTCATTTTGATGATGTTAATTCTTCCAACCCATGAACATGGAATATCTTTCCACTTCTTTGTGTCTTTTTCAATTTCTTTGAGTAGTGACTCATAATTTTCAGTATACAAGTCTTTCACTTCTTTGGTTAGGTTTACTCCTAGATATTTTATTGTTTTTATTGCTATAGTAAAAGGAATTGATTTCTGGATTTCACATTCTTCTAACTTAGAGTTTGCATAGCGGAATGCCACTGACTTTTGAATGTTAATTTTGTAGCCTGACAGCTTACTGTATTGCCTGATAATTTCCGAAAGCTTCTTGCTGGATTCCTTAGGTTTTTCCATGTATACTATTATGTCATCCGCAAATAAGGAGAGTTTGACATCTTCTCTTCCAATCTGTATCCCTTTAATTCCTTGCTCCTGCCTGATTGCTATGGCAAGAACTTCCAACACTATGTTGAATAATAATGGTGATAGTGGGCGGCCCTGTCTAGTACCTGATCTGAGTGGAAATGCTTCCAGTTTTTCACCATTGAGTATGATGTTTGCTGTAGGTTTGCTATATATAGACTCCACTATCTTCAGGAATTTTCCATCTATTCCCATTTTTTGTAGTGTTTTGCTCATAAAGGGATGTTGTATTTTGTCAAAGGCTTTCTCTGCATCTATTGATATGACCATGTGGTTTTTGGTCTTGCTTTTGTTGATGTGGTGGATCACATTGATTGATTTACATATATTAAACCAACCTTGCATGCCTGGGATAAACCCCACTTGGTCATGATGAACAATTTTTTTGATATACTGCTGTATCCGGTTGGCTAGACTTTTGTTCAATATTTTCTCATCTATGTTCATCAGAGATATTGGTCTGTAGTTTTCTTTTTTGGTTGTGTCCCTGTCTGCTTTTGGTATCAGGGTGATGTTGGCTTCATAGAAGCTGGCAGGGAGTATTCCAGTGTCTTCAATCTTCTGGAAGACTTTTAAAAGTAGAGGTATTAGTTCCTTTTTGAAGGTTTTGTAGAATTCATTTGTAAAACGATCTGGTCCATGACTTTTATATTTGGGGAGATTTTTGATAACTGTTTCAATTTCATTAGCTGTGATGGGCCTGTTCATGTTATCCACTTCCTCTTTACTTAGTTTTGGAAGTTGGTAGGTATCTAAAAAATCATCCATTTCTTCCAGGTTCTCTAGCTTGGTGGCATATAGTTGTTCATAGAATCCTCGCATGATATGTTGAATTTCTGCAGTGTCTGTTGTGATATCTCCTCTTTCATTTACTATCCGATTTATTTGGGTCTTTTCCCTTTTTTGTTTTGTGAGTCTGGCTAAAGGTTTGTCGATTTTGTTTACTCTTTCAAAGAACCAACATTTACTTTCGTTGATCTTTTGTATGGTTTTCCTATTCTCAATGTTATTTATTTGTGCCCTAACTTTAGTTATTTCTGTCCTTCTGGTTGCTTTAGGGTTCCTTTGTTGTTCTACTTTTAGGTCTTTAAGATTTTCAATCAGGCTGTTTATTTGTGCTTTTTCTTGTTTCCTAATGTGTGCTTGTATAGCTATGAACTTCCCTCTTAGAACTGCTTTAGCTGTGTCCCAAATATTTTGAAACCTTGTGTCTTCATTTTCATTGAATTCTCGAAACATTTTGATTTCTTCCTTGATTTCCTCTTTGACCCAGTAGTTGTTAAGAAGTATACTGTTGAGCTTCCCCATTTTGGCACTGTTACTATTTTTTTGTTGATTGTTAAGTGTTAGTTTAATTCCACTGTGTTCTAAGAAGATGCTTGGGATGATTTCAATGCTCTTGAATTGGCTGATGCTGTCTTTGTGGCCTAATATATGGTCTATCCTTGAGGATGACCCATGTGGATTTGAGTAAAATGTGTATTCCAGTTTCTTGGGATGAATGACTCTGAAAATGTCCAGTAGCTCTAGTTTATCTATCTCTTCATTTAGCTCCCTTATGTCATTATTGATTTTCTGCCTGGATGATCTGTCAAGTTGAGAGAGTGGGGTGTTGAAGTCCCCTACTATGATTGTGTTACTGTTAATATATTGCTGTAGCTCTTGCAGTAGAAGTTTGATGTATTTCAATGGCTTCTCATTGGGTGCATAGATGTTAATAATAGTTAAGTCCTCTTGATTTACTGATGCTCTGAGCATTAAGTAGTGTCCTTTCCTATCTTTTTTAATCTTATCTATTTTAAAGTCTATCATGTCAGATATAAGAATAGCTGCTCCTGCCCTTTTTTGTGGGCCATTGGCTTGTATGATAGTTTTCCATCCTTTCACTTTAAGTCTGTGTTTGTCTTGTTGAGTTAGGTGGGTTTCCTGTAGAAAGCATGTTGTTGGGTTGTATTTTCTGATCCATCTTTCTACTCTGTGTCTTTTAATAGGTGAATTCAGGCCATTGACATTTATTGATATCAAAGATTGAAGATATTTTAACGCTATTCTTATAGAGTTTTAGAGTGTTTTGATATATGTCATATTTGTCGTGGTCTGGTTGTTTACAGGAGACCTTTCAGAACTTCTTTCATGGCAGGCTTGGTGATAGTTGATTCCTTCAACTGTTGCTTGTCTGAGAAGGTTTTGATGCCTCCATCTGAATGACAGTCTAGCAGGATATAGTATTCTTGGCTGAAAGCCTTTCTCATTGAGCACTCAATAGATATCTTGCCATTCTCTTCTGGCCTGTAGTGTTTGTATGGAGAAGTCTGCTGCTAATCTTATGGGTTTTCCTTTGTAGGTGACTCTTTGTTTTTCTCTTGCAGCCTTCAGGATCATTTCTTTATTCTTGTTCCTTTCCGTTCTAAGTATGGTATGTCTTGGTGTCTTTAGGTCTGGGTTAATTCTGTTTGGGACCCTCTGGGATTCTTTAATTTTTATGTCTTTGATGTTGTCTAGACTAGAGAAGTTTTCAGCTACTATGGCCTGGAAAATGCTTTCTTCCTCTCCTTCTCTTTCTTCCTCTGGTATGCCAATAATGCATATATTGTTTCTTTTGAAGTCATCCCATAGGACTCTGTTGTTGTTTTCAGCATCTCTTAATCTTTTTTTGAGATCTCTTACTTCTTTTTTAGTTGTCTCTAATTCATCCTCAATCTTGCTAATTCTGTCTTCAGCCTCATAGATTCTATTCTCTCTGCCCTCTACTGTTTTCCTGAGTTTATCTATTTTGTTGCCCTGCTCTGATACTGTTTTAGCTTGTTCAACTAGTTGAATTCTTAGCTCAGCGATTTCAGCTTTCAGCTCTCTAATAACCATGAGATAATTAGTATTTTCTTCCATATTCTCATTTGTTGTTCCTGCATTTCTGGTTACAATTTTTTCAAATTCTTTACTCACTCCTGTTATTATTTCCTTAGCTAATGTTTGGATGTTGAACTCATTGTTTTGTGCTTCACCCTCTGGAGGACTATTAGCTGGACTCTTGTCCTGGTTTGATTCTCCAATATTTTTTCTTGTTGTTTTAACCATTTTATATATTATGTTATGAGTTCCCTTTATCAGTAGTTTTCAAATTATTGATCACTACTGCCTGGATTGACTTGTGTCTAAGTAAGTTAATTAAAGGGTTCACAGTGGTGGAAGTTAACAGTTTTTTCAATAGTATTTTAATGCCTGAGTTGGAGCTCAGTGGTTTAAAAGCCTCTTTTTTTTTTTCTTCCCTGTAGGCTATGGGAGCCTGAGGGCTTTTAAACTATCAATAGGCTTCAGCTTAATCACTGACTCCTGACCAAGAGATAAAGCAGGGTGTAGCAGAGATAATCCAGTGGTTATGCAAAGAGACTTTCACAGCCCCTCAGCTATGCCACCGAGGTATAGGTCTTCTGAGTTTCCTGGTTAGATCTCTGTCCCCTGGTGTCCCTTCCTGTCGCTGCTCCAGATTCTGAGGGTAGTAGCAATGGATACTCAGAGTTGCACTTGGTGAGTCTCTGGGGAGTCCTCTCCTCCCTTAAGCTGTCCCCTTGTTGGTGGAGCAGACTGGAGGTGGTGTCTCAACTGATAAACTGCTGAACTGTTAGCAGTCACTTAATCTCTCCTTAGGCCCCTCGCTCCTCTCTGTCACCAGCCACACGTGTTTGTACTCACCAATGATTTACTGGGTTCCTGTGGTCATTCTAGTCCTGTCTTGTTCCGGTCCTACTCTCTGTCTTAATCTAACTTTCTAGCACTATTCTCAACTCTGACACTATCTTCTCAGACAATATTTTTGTCTAACTTCATGTTAACCATCAAATTGAAGCAAAGGCTACAAAAGTCACAGGCCCCTAGGAACATACCTAAAATTTACTCTCTCACTTTTTTTTGCCCAAGATCCCTATTCTCATCTGCTCTATTCCTATTTTTTGGTTCCTATTCATTTTGTCCTCCTTTATACTTTACCACATTTCAGCAACCAAGTTGCAGATGCTATCATGATTCCATCCTGACTTCTCTGGGCAGATGGCTTCACCAAAGTGTCTTAAAGCCTCACCTCATCAAAGCCCTACCCAACTAGGGAAAGATAGAAACAGGTTGGGGGTATGGATTGATTTGCCAAAGGTCATGTCCAGTGGAGAAGCAGTTACAGCAGCCAGAAATCCCACTTTTTGTATCTCATAAAGAACTTTGGTCCATACTCCTAGAGAGGTAGAAGTGGTAAGGGGAAGATGACCAGACAGCTCTGAACTCCAACTCCATCAGGACCCAGAGAGAGAAGAAGAAAAGGATATTCAGAAGTAGTTACTGGTATAGCTGTAACTTGGAAAGGAAGAGAAGATGAGACCATGAAAAAATCGGTAAATTTACATAAATCTAGACAGATAGTTGTAGAAATAACAGTTAACCCATATCTGCAACACTGGGAGAACTTCTGTAACTTCCAATAGAGGGAATGGGGATACAGAACTCTGGTGGTGGAAATGGGCCAATTATAACCCTCTTAACTATTTTTTCAATCACTAATAAAATTAAAATATACAATAAAATATAAAAAGAAGAAAGGTTCAGATTCTCAGATCCAGATCCAACATTACTTCTTTCAGAGAACACAGAGGGGGGAAAAAAAAAAAACTTCTATGAAGGAAAAGAAAAAAAATAAATTATTTTTTCTCTCTAACCAATCAGTGCAACCACTAAATCACCATCTTATGAAAGGTTCCAACCATCATACTATATTGACTATGCGAAGAAAGTGACGTTTAAGTTCCCTAAGATTTCCTCTTCTATAAAAAGGAAGGACATTTGGAAGTAGTAGTAAGTATAGGTGTGACTTAGAAAGGAAGGGAAGGCAGGACCATTAAAAAAGGGGGGAGGGGAAGATATATAGAACAAGTAGTTACAGAAATAATAGTGAACTCATATCTGTGACCTTATGAGAACTACTGTGGTTTCCTATGGAGGGAATGGAGACATAGAAAGAACACTGGTGGTAGGAACGATGTGGAATTATACCCTTATAATTTCCTTATAATACCCTTATAATATAATTTTAAAATTATACCCTTATAATCTCATAATTTATAATCAATATTCAATCACTATAAAATAAATAAATAAATAATCACTGAAAAACAATGACAAAAAATATTTTCTCTGCTACATGAATCCACATATGCCCACTTAAAATATTTCCATATTTTTTCTCTTTAACAACTGGCAAAAATGAAGAAGTCTATAAGGAGGTGGCATTTACATATTCACATCAACATCAGTCCAATCAACTGAGTAGCTCATCAATGATGGAATGAAACAAGCTGTTAGGTATCCTGTTCAATGGAACTACAGGGGGCAAAAATCTTGTTATAAGATTAAAATGCATCAAGTAGTGCTTCCTGGGAATGGAGAGAAGGTTATTTATTGATGACATATCTATATTGTGTGCTCTAATAACTAAGCAACATGCCCTACTTTCTGCTTTTTGAAAATGACTAGTTTTGCCCAAATGTCTCTTCAGTCCTAACTTTGTCCAAGTTTTTATCCACTTTCACATTTATTCATTCAGCCACCAAACAGCAAACTACTATGAAAATACTGGGAAACATTAAAAAAATCAAGAATACAACCCCAAGTGTTTTGTAACCTACTGGACAGATAGTTCTATATATGATCCCATTTGAGAATCACTTCTGTCATATACTTTATTTATTTACATACATACAAGTAAAAGAAAGAACACTAAGAGAAAAATGTCTCTGTTAGCCTTGAAAATTCAGAAGCTATCACAGAAATGGGAAGTTTTAATGGAAACTTGAAGAGTGGGAATTTTCATCAAGTCAGAATGGGAGAGAAAAAGACACACCATGTTTAACCAGAGGAACATGCACAGAGATCCAAAAATATAAGAGAGCAGAGCACTTTAGGGGATTACAGATTTTGTGATCACCCGAATCTTACCTATTTCAGCATTGGTTGAAACTTGATATACAGTGATCAACTTCATAGGAGCCAAATAATGAGAAATAATAAAGGCACGGGACATAAAAGAGACTCTCTTTATGATAATTATCAGTAGTGGTGATCAAGGAACTAATTCAGTGACTGTCAAGACAAGTACATAAAACATTGGCATGGGGCAAGGAGGAGAGGTTATGAATGTGGGTTTTAGACCACCCCATCATCTGGGACCCTAGTCAAGGGATCCATAGATCCCCATATAAGTATGATGGGCCTAGACCTCCAATAGAGCCTTCTCTCCACCATCACTGGTCACTTCCATCAGGAATATCATAATAAACCCTCTTGTGGGCCTCTCCAGGACCTTGCGTTCACTGCAGAGCAGCAATGGTGGGAACTGCCCCATTCTACAAAGGGAGGCTGGGTCATCCTGCTCTGCCACTCAAGGAAGACTGATCCTGAAAAGAGTGCAGCCTAGAATGTTCCCAGATGTTTGGGAACTACTTCTGCCCTAATTCACCTATTTTCTAGCCCTATTCTCAGTTTTGACTACATCTTCCTAGACAATGTTTTTAGCCCATCTACATGTTAGCTATCAAGTTCAACAAAAATTACTAAAGGCATGGGACCCCTAGGAACATACCTAAAATAGACTCCGTAGCTTCTCTCCAACCTAAGATCCCTATTTTCATCTGCTCTGTTCCTCCTTTGTGGTTGCTTTTTATTGTTCAGTTATCCTGCTTTGTATCTTGGCACCTTTCAGCTACCAAACTGAAAATTATACTATGATTTTATCCTGACTTCCATGGGCAGATGACCTCATCAATGTGTCCTGGAATCTCTCCTCTCCAGAACCCTATCCTACTAGGGAAAGATAGAAACAGGCTGGGTGCTGTGGATCGACTTGCCAACACCCATGTCCAGTGGAGGAGCAATTACAGAAACCAGATTTCCCATCTTCAGTACCCCAAAATGAATGCTGGTCTATACCCCAGAGGGTGAGCAATGTTAGAGGAAGATGACCGAAGGACTCTGAACTCTAATTCCATCAAAACCCCCAGACCTGAAGAGAGAAGAGGAAAAAAGGAAGGACATTTGGAAATAGCAATAGGTATGACTCAGAAAGGAAGGGAAAGGATGACAGAGGACCTAGTGGGGGTTGTATTGTTATGTGGAAAACTGGGAAATGTTACGCATGTACAAACTATGGTATGTATTGGCAAATATAAAACATTAATCCCCCAAGAAAAAGGAAAAATATAAGAAAGAGAGAAAGGAAGAAAGAAAGGGAAGGCAGAACCATAGGGGAAAAAAGAACAAATATATAAAAATATAGATAGTTATAGAAATAATAGTTAACTTATATCTGTGACCTTGGGAGAACTACTGTGCAGTTTCCAAAGGAGAAAATGGAAATACAGTACACCAGTTGTGGGAATAGTGTAGAATTATACCCCTGCTATCTCATTATTTTGTAAATCAATATTAACTCACTACTAATGATAAAAAAAGATTAAAACAGGTTAAAAAAAAAAAAGAAGAAGGAATGCGGGATTTAAGGGCAGGGCAGTGGCACATCTGGTTGAGTGCACAAGGACCCAGGTTCAAGCTCCCAGTTCTAACCTATAAAGGGGGAAGTTTCATAAGTGATGAAGAATTTCTGGAAGTATCTGTCTCTCTCCTTCTCTATCTTCCCTTTCCCTCTTGATTTTTCACCATCCATTCAGAAATAAATAAATTTTTTTTTAAATAAGGGCTTTGAAAAAGGAATGCATTAGAGCTATATGTAAGATAATTAAATTTACTTAATATGATGTCTGGCACAAAAGAAGCTTCAACAATCAGATGCTATTACTTATTAAAGTTATTACTCTATAATTAGAATGTGTTATTTATAAATTTTGGCATTAATACAGTTAATTCTATAGGATGAGTATGAGTGAACAAGATGAGTAATAAACTACTTGGTGAAATTTCAAAAGAACTTAACTATAAATATCTGAAAACAGTTTTAATAAATTCAAAGACTGTAAATTATACATGTAGGGCACAGGGATATATGTATGCATATTTCTATCTTCAGCAGCTATTCACAGTATAAGAGAAAAACTAGGGAATAGATGAATGTATTTTTGGTTGAATGACACATAAGTGAAAAGAGCTTTCTTAATGTTACTTTCTAAAGAATGTTTGCCTTTTTTCCCCCTTTTATTATATTTCCTTACTAGTTTGACACTGCCTAATAGGGGAAGTTAATCTTTGTCTGTGTTTATTTGTCCTCTTATCATATAAAATGAGTGTGTGGCTATTTCACCCTAAATGATTCTGAAGAGACAAATTAGATTTTTTTCCATTGTGAGTGCATAACCACCTCTAAATAATTTTAGCCACATGTATAAGAATGGATTTTAAGTGGCCCAGTAATTTTTGAGAAAAACAAAAAACAGAAATAAGATTGGCTCAGTAAAATCTAATGGCAAATTTTTAAAAAAGGGGGAAATAATAGCTCTGATCATAGTAAATGAAAAATCTAACCATACACTTTCTCAAAATCTATAAATTTTTAATGTGACAAACATTTGTTCTAGTACTCTGGTGCTCAAACTATAAGCCAGGCTCTCTTACAAGTGCTATAAAAAGATCAGTGAATGAAACAGACAAAAATCAGTGCTCTCTAGTGGCTCACATCCCAAAGTCTTTCTTTTTTATCCCAGCTTAATTCTATTCACCCTAAGAGTTAGACATAATGAATGTGGAGCATGCTGGCAGACCACTCAGCTTCACTTTCAAGAATAAAAGATTGGTCCAAAGGCACAACTTCCAGTTATTAAATGAATAACTTATGGAGAACTACTACATAGCATCATGAACTCAAAAGTTACAGAGAGCATATCTTAAATGTTTTCACCTAAAAAAAAAAGTCTAATAAGGGCAACAAAAGGGAATAAATATAAAAAATATTTTTTAAAAAAGTCAACTGTCTGACTAGGACAAATTATTAGCTAGTGGTCATGCTGGTAATTTTACAATACAGAAGTGTATCAACTCAACACATTGAGCATTTTAACACATTTTATACAATGTGTTAAAAAATGCTAAGTATTAACTATACAACTGAAAATTTTGATAAATAAAATAAAATTTCAGTTTCTGGGAAGAAGACCTCTTTGGAGATTTAAACTGGCTAAAGAAAAATGTTCACTTAAAATCAGACACCTGTCAAGGGCAGACTAGTGAACTTAGAACAAGGTCTGTGTTTCAGAGCTCCCTACAGGACTAGCTAAAGCCATTATTGGCTGTATATTTGGGTTCATCTTCATGCCTTCCTTAATCAATACCAATATCACTACCCAAACTATTCTTTAATAGCCTTTTCTGTATGCTTTTACTTTATGATTTATTTCCCAGGGAAATACACTGGCAACATAGTTTGTATCACAGGTGAGAAGACAAATGTCAGAATGAGCATTTCAAACAGGCTCACTGCCCCTGCTGGCAGTGAAATCCAGCTGGCTCTGGTGACAGGAGCAGCACAGAGAGCTTATCAAAAGGCGAGTGATGATGCTTTTGCAGCTGATGAGGAGAATGAATGCACTAGCTGGGTTTTGAAAGGAAATAACTAGAAGGGCAGTAAAACAAGGCAGCTATTGCCATCTGTTGATGCTCTGGAAAGCACTTAAAAAAAGCTGAGTGAATAAATTGGCAAGTAAAAGCTGAATATAAAAGGCAGAGGACTTTTTTGGGTAGCAAATAAAGTGATCCTTGACTCTTCATCAAGGGAGCAATAAAAGCTATAAGTTCGGGAGTGGGGCGGTAGTGCCGCGGGTTAAGCGCAGGTGGCACAAAGCACAAGGACTGGTGGAAGGATCCCGGTTTGAGCACCCGGCTCCCCACCTGCAGGGGAGTCGCTCCACAGGCGGTGAAGCAGGTCTGCAGGTGTCTGTCTTTCTCTCCCCCTCTGTCTTCCCCTCCTCTCTCCATTTCTCTCTGTCCTAGCCAACAATCAACGACATCAATAACAACAGTAATAACTTGAACAACATTAAAAGGACACCAAGGACAACAAACAGCAAAATAAATAATTTTTTTTAAAAAGCTATAGGTTCTACTTATGAATAGTTAATACTGTAGAGTACAACTCTCAGTCAAGGCAGACCATCTGTCCTAGTGATCTTTGGTTTGAAAAAAAAAATTGTTGACTAATCATAAACCTAAAGGCTGGAATAATGCAGATGAAAATTTGGTGGTCTCTTTTTTATAGATAGTTAGTAGGCCTATTTTAGTTATATTTTAAAGGGCCCATGACTATACTAACTATACTAGTTTGTTTTATATTTTTCCTGAGCCTGACATCTGATATGCAGGTGGATCCAAGTTATTGTGTGGAGAGATGATGTCATGGCTGGAAAAAGCCTTTAGGTTCATGATTAGTTAACAATTTTTTGGCTTTATATGTTAACTCTTCTTTCTGCCACCAGGTTCCAGATGCTAACATGATGTCAACTGGACTTCCCTGGGTAGATGACCCCCACCAATGTGTCCTGGAGCCCCACCCCACCAGGGAAAGAGAGAGACAGGCTGGGAGTATGGATCAACATGTCACCGCCCATGTTCATCAGGGAAGCAGTTACAGAAGTCAAACCTTCCACCTTCTTCACCCCATAATGACCCCTTGGTCCATGCTCCCAGAGGGATAAAGACTAGGAAAACTACCAGGGGAGGGGATGGGATATGAGTTCTGGTGGTGGGAATTGTATGGAGTTGTACCCCTCTTATCCTGTGGTTTTTGTCAGTGTTTCCTTTTTATAAATAAAAATTTAAAAAAAATGTTGGGTGGGGGCTGGCAGTGATGTATTCAGTAGAGTGGTCACATTACCATGCTCAAGTACCTGGGTTCAAGGCCCCAGTCCCCACCTTCAGGGGAGATGCTTCCTGAGTTGTAAAGCAATACTTTGAGTATCTCTCTTTCCCTGAGTATCTCTCTTTCCCTCTCACTCTATACTTCCCCAACCTAAATTTCTCTCTTTCCTATTAAATAAAAGGGTAGAGAAAAGCCCTGTGGGAGTGGTGGACTCATTATGCAGGCACCAAGCCCCAGCAATAAACCTAGTGGTAACAAATAAAAACTTAAAGATGTTAAAACATGGGATGAGCACATATGGGCTAATGGACTTTAAAACTTGTATCACCAGACTGCTGTAAACTCTATAATCTTGTGGAAAGTGACCCACCTCTCTATCCACAACCCCCCAAAATCTAGACTCTACTTGCTTAATGATCATGCTGAGATCACACTCATATAAAAGAGACATCTTCCCCCCCCCACTCCAGTTGTCCCCCACCCAAACTTCTAGCTATTTTACTAGTAATTTTGGTTAAATCACAGCATAAGTCAGTTGAAGATATGATGGGAGAAGAGAGATCAAATCGGCAAAGTAACTACATCATGGACAGTAATGAGAAAAGTACAGACAGGACTGGTTTCTGCATCTGCTAGACAGGACTGGTTTCTGCATCTGCTAGACCAAGGCAAATGAAACATTTGAATAAAAGAGATTGGTGTGAGATTTGCCTTTCTTGATTTGGCATTCAACATAGTCAAGGACGGCACAAGTCAGTGATCGGGTGGTAGCACAGCAGGTTAAGTGCAATGGCGAGAAGTGCAAGGACCAGCATAAGGATCCTGCTTGGAGCCCCACGGCTCCCCACCTGCAGGGAGGGGGGTCTCTTCATAAGCAGTGAAGCAGGTCTGCAGGTGTCTACTTTTCTCTCCCCCCTTTGTCTTCCCCTCCTCTCTCCATTTCTCTCTGTCCTATCCAACAACAATGACATAAATAACAACAATAGTAATAACCACATCAATGATAAAACAAGGGCAGCAAAGGGGAAAAATAGCCTCTAGGAGCAGTGGATTCCCAGCGATAACCCTGGAGGCAAAAAAAATAAATAAAAGAATAAAAGAATGAAAGAAAGGTCACAAGTGCACAGCTTGTATGAAAAAGGTAACAGGCCACACAGAAGAGAGAACAGAATCACTATTCCAAACAATGGAAAAAGGGGTTCAAAGATGTGGAGAATTGGTTAGATGCATGTGTATATGTTATGTAACCCCCATATAATGCAGAAGATCACTTTGTTTTGAAGTGGAAGAGAGGATGTCAAAGCAAAGTAAGAGTTAACTAACCAAATTGTAAGGAGAGAAGCCCCAGATAACAGGAGGCCTTGAGGAAGGTGTGTGTGTGTGTGTCCTCTCCACCCCCATTCCCCATTGGTGTATCTTATGCTGACACTTCTAAGTCCTGAGGCAAAACTTTCCTGGACATAACTATGAAAGAAAATATAACAGTAACTAAGGCAACCAGACCCTGGGTTATAGGGTCCAAGTGCCACCCACTAACCTTGCAGCCTTTGCTTCTGTAATGACGTTTTCTACTTTCAACTGCAACCCCTATATAAGCTTGCACCGTTCCTTTGTTCAGAGCGCAGAATTCTTTAAGAGCACGAGTTCTTTCTGTGGCTCATTAATGTTAATAAAGTTCCTCCTTGTTGACTCCATCAGTTGGTTCTGATTCTCAAACCCACAAAAGTTTTACAAGAGGGCTTGAATAGATTAAGGAAGGTCTGATGAGAGGGTGAAGAGCATTGCTTAAAGGTTTGGTGGTAGATTGTGAATCAACAGAAATGGGCCAACATGCAAAAACAGGTTCACATCTGAAAGCAATGGGCATCGTAGATCTCCAAAACAAAGCAAAGCCATATGACCGCAGTTAACTAGTGCAAGCTAGGTGTAATGAGTAGCAAGGTGAACAAGGCAATGAAAGGAGGCTCAAACAGCTGGAAGCTATAGAGATAGTTAGAAAAGCTTTGTTCATGATGAGGTAGAGGGCATTTAGCAATGCATAGGTTACAATGTGTACAATAAAACTAAATCCAACATCTTTAACCAGGAGTCTGAAGACAGTTCTCTCAACATAAAATCATGATTTCTTTCCCGTTTCTAGACTTGTACCAGCCTTCAGAATCAGAAGTCACTGACTAAGAAGTCCGGTCTCTGGGAGAAAGAACCCAGTAACATTATACATGGTTTCCCATCTCTTTTCCAAAAGAGATCTAGACAACTGATTCTGGAAACTTCACAGTTCAGAAAGATAAAGACAACATAATTATGCCCTAATGTTGGGTCTGACTATCCGAAGAAATCAACAAGAGGCCAGGGTGATGTAAAAGCAGAGTCTTTATTAGCTAGCACGAGGGCGAAGACACTGAGACACTGACACAGCAGCTCTTTAGTGCTCGACCCCCACCCTAAGTTTTACTAAGGTTTATATAGGGGTCAGTATACATAGCCTACGTGACAAAGCTCAGCTCTACATAGTGATTGATTACATGACAGTTTTAAAATTGTAATTATATATTATATACGTATGGGGGAAGTGAGTTTTTTGTTTTTTTTTTACAACCTTGTGGTTCTCTCTTTTCCTGACTCTAGGCTCTGGAGATGTTTTCCCAAGGTCTGGTTTTGTGGTTATCTCTTACTTCAGACTCAAGGGTCTGTTGTTGGTAATAGCCCTGAATTCCAAGAGTCATTCTTCTATCTGGGAACTCAGGTCTGTTCTGTAATTACTTACTTAACCCTTGTGTTTCTAGAATTCATACCTATCTGTCTTCCAGTTACCAAGTTTTGCTCAATTCCCACATCCCTCCTTTTTCTTTGTCCCTCATAGCTAACCTTAGCTATGGGCTTTCTGTTTCTTGATTTACATATTGGTACTGTTGAAGCTGTTGTTGTCTAAGAACTAATAATTGTACAGTATCTAATTGACTCTTAATAAAGGCTATGAGCTTATTTAAAATACAAGGCCCAAAGGTTAATAAAAGTAATAGCAAGGCTAATGGTCCTATAAGAGCGCTAATCAGTGTGGTAACCAGGTGGAGGAGTTAAACCATGACTCGAACCAGCTTTGTCCCTGTTGTCTTTCTCTTTTCCTCTTCTCTAGCCCCTCTCTAATTTTGTTCATAGAGTCTTTTACAACTCCTGTATGATCTGCATAGAAGCAACATTCTTCTCTTAAAGCCGCACATAAGCTTCCCTGCTACAAAAATAAATCCAGTTCCATTCTGTTTTGTAGGACTACCTCAGACAGGGAGATTAAGGACTTCTCAAGGCTAGAGATGGATTGTTCAATTCATTCAATATCTATGTCTATAGCAGCTCGAAGTGAAGTTAAGTGTCCCTCTTGTCTAGCCAGGGCTCTCCCTCCTAATGCCACTCCTCCCAGCCCCAAGATAGCAGCCACCATGAGAGCTGCCATTATAGCTCTCTTTGGCCTTGGCAGGTATTCAGACAGGAATTCTTGTTCATCATGGTAAATCACCTTAGGGAATAACATAACCAGTAGGCAATAATCTTTAGTTTGGCTAATAACTATTCCTGAGGCACAGGGTGTTAGTCCCGTCTTGGCACAGACCCACCATATCCAATCAGGGGCAGGATAGTATCTAGCAGTCGAGTCAGTTTGGTGTCTGAGAGTGGCATTACATACCTTTAGATCAGCCTCTTGTTCTTTACTCACTAAACAAGCCCCTTGCCCGCTAACCTCTTGGACCGTAATTTTCTTTTCAACAGTGTGAGTCCAGCGGCACTGTGACTGGGTGGTGAAGTTGCTGATGGGGATACTGACAGCAATGCCCTCATAGAAAGGGCACTGAGGGTTTAGGCATAACCAGCAGGATTGGGTCATTTCTGGGTGGGTTTTGTTCATAGCTTGATATGTTCCTGTCACTAGGGAACATAGGGGGTGTGGGTTGTCAACTAGGCCCAGTTTCTTTGAATCTCCAGGGGTTTTATCCACCTGGATATAAGGGCTGGGGGACCTTTGTGGTTCTAGAGGTCAGATGGCTATCTTTTGGGAGACTAGATGGGCCGGGAGAGGTGATTTTGGGTTGAGGCCTTGATGGACTCAAGGGCCTCTGGGTAAGGTTTGGCCCAACTAATTGGGGGATCTTTTTTTTCTGTACCAATCTCTTTATTGAGAATAAGGCTCCTGGATGTCCTGCTTTGTAAAGCCTCAATCCCCACATTTTGGGGTCAGTGTGGATTTCCTCTGGCAACATCTAGAAACAGGATTAGCAACACCAGCATAGTTGGTCGCCTGCGCCACATTGAGTTTTCTTAGTTTAACTCGTAGTGGGTTGTCAAGGTCTTTTTTCACTAACCACCCAGGAATGTGTTCATCACTGGCTCTCTTTGCGTGGCTGTAGTGAATCCATGGGGTTAGTCCATCCTCCTTTAAAGCAGTAGGGGTGACAAAAATAACTTAGTATGGTCCCTTCCATCTGGGTTCTAAGGTCTTAGTTTGGTGTCTTTTTACCCAGACCCAATCTGCTGGTTGAAAGCATAATAGGACCCAGCCAGGGCTGGTGCTACCTTCAGGTCATATATGGCTTCTAATAAAGGCCAAATGTCTTGGTGCACTCTGCTAAGGGCCTGCATTATGCTGGTCAGATCACTTTTATCTGTGTCTCTGAATTTTGGATGCAGCGGCATTATGGGAGGGGGCCTTCCATAAAGTATCTCATAGGGAGTAAATACCCCTGTGTAGGGAGTATTTCTAACTCTAAACAGGGCAAAGGGAAGGAGGGTTGCCCAGTCACCACCAGTCTCAATTGCCAATTTTGATAAAGTCTCCTTTAATTGTTCTATTAATTCTCTCTACCTGGCCTGAGCTCTGGGGGTTATATGCACAGTGTAGCTTCCAATCTGTCCCCAGTTGCTTGGGCAAGTCCTGTACAATCTGGGCCATAAAAGCTGGGCCATTGTCTGAACCAATCCCTTTGGGCACCCCATATTGAGGCACTATCTCTTCTAGGATAACTTTAGCCACCGTCCGGTGCCATTTCATTTTTAGTAGGAAAAGCTTCTACCCACCCTGAAAAAGTATCTACCATGACAAGCAAGTATTTATAGCCATACCTTCCTGGTCTTACCTCAGTAAAGTCTATTTCCCATACCACTCCTGGTCTGGTACCTCTGACTCTGGTCTCCTTTCTTTCTCCTCTGCCACTCTGCTACATCATTTGGCATGCCCTGCAAGACTTGACAATTTTCTCTGCTACTCTATGGCTTTCCCTGAAGTGGAGGCTTGCATCTCGAAGGAATTGGGTTATCTTTTTATGGCCCAGATTGGTACAATGCAAATTTTTCAGCAAATGAGTACCCAAGTCTTCGGGTAATAAGAAGTTTTTGCTTGGACCTTTGTCATATACCCAGGAGTTTTCTTCTTCTGTTTCTTTCTGTGTTGATATCCATTGTCTATCTTCTGAACTATAATCGGGTATAAGGGGAAGTTCTCCTATACTGGGTTGTTGCAAGATCAGGATAGCCCCTTTTGATAAACTCTTAGCTACTTCTTTAGTTGCTTGATCAGTTGCCCTATTTCCTTTTGCTATGGGGTCTTCTCCTTTTTGGTGTCCCAGACAGTGGATAATAGCCAATCTAATATCTCTTTTTTATTTTTAATTTATTTTCTTTCTGCCATGACCAGTCAGTCCCCTTTCTAAGTATATGGCACCATGGACATGGGCCATTGCAAATGCATATTGACTGTCCATATAAACAGTCAGTCTCTTTCCCGCCACTCTTCTGAGTGCCTCTGTCAAAGCAATTAGCTCTGCCTTCTGGGCTGAAGTGCCAGGTGGCAAGGCCTGGCTCCAAATGACTTGGCCTTCTGCATTCACCACTGCGGCCCCTGCATACCTGATTCCATTTTCGACAAAACTGCTCCTGTCCGTATATCAGATGATGTCACTGTCAGGCAGCTTCTGGTCAGTCAGGTCTGTTCGAATGGCCTGTGTAGTTGCCAACAGTTCTGTGCAGTCATGGGTACTTTCTAAGTCGGACTCCGGGAGAAGAGTCACAGGGTTCAGGGCCGAGGGGTTGGCAAACTGCATCTGGGGGGCATCTAAGAGGAGCCCTTGATAATGAGTTAGGTGGGCATTGCTCATCCATCTGCCTGGGGGTTGTTTTAGAACTCCTTCGATGGTGTGGGGAGTTGTGATCTTTAAGTGCTGTCCCAGGGTGAGCTTATCCACATCTTTTACTAACAAGGCAGTGGCTGCAATAATCTGCAGACAAGGAGGCCATCCTGTTGCCACTGAGTCTAACTTTTTGGACAAGTAGGCTACAAGTCATTTCCAGGGTCTCAAAGTCTGGGTTAACACTCCCTTGGCTATCCCTTTCTTTTCATCTACATATATCTGAAAGGGCTTGGTGGGGTCCGGGAGAGCTAAGGCAGGTGCCTTTAGGAGGGCCTCTTTAAGTTTACAGAAGGTCTGGTCCATGGCCTTGGTCCATTTCCATCTCTTGCTTTCTTCTGTGCTCTCATATAGTGGGCGAGGTATCTCAGCAAACCGGTCCATAGGCGGCAATATGTGGCTGAGCCCAGGAATTCCCATACCCCCCTTTTCTCTTTGGGTGTGGGTATGCCCAGAATTGTCTGTTTCATGGCTTCAGTCAATCACTTCTGTCCACCGTTTAGCTTACCGATACCCCAAGCTTCTGAGTGTCTGCAATAAGTCCTGAGTGCCTTCCAGGCACTGTTCTTTATTAGGGTCTGCCAGGAGAAGATCGCCCATGTATTGTGAAAGGGCAAGCTCAGGGTGGGCATTCCAGTGCTCACCCAGGTCCTGGTACAACGCCTTGTTGAAAAGGGTAGGTGAGTTTTTGAAGCCTTGAGGAAGACTAGTCCAGGTTAGTTGTCCACTGAGTCCTTGGGTCTCATCTGCCCATTCAAAGGTGAAGATCTCCTGGCTTTTGGGTGCCAGGGATAGGCTGAAAAATGCATCTTTCAAATCTAGAATGGTGTACCAGGTATGAGACGGGGGCAAAGCTGATAGTAGGGTGAAGGGATTTGGCACCGTGGGGTGTATGTCCGTAACCCTGGCATTTATTTCTCTCAAATCTTGTACTGGTCAAAAATCCCCAGTGCCAGGTTTCCTGATGGGTAGCAAGGGGGTGTTCCATGCTGACTGACATCTCCTTAAAACTCCTTGCTCTAGGAGATGCTGGATGTGGGGTGTGATCCCCTTTCTAGCTTCTAATGTCATAGGGTACTGTTTAATGTGGGCCAGTTCAGCTTCTGGCTTTAGCTCAATGAATAGGGCAGCTTGATTCACCACCAGTCAGGGACCTCCTGTTTCTGCTCAAGCCTGGGGATAGGTTTGTAGCCACCATTCCGGTAGAGGGATTTGTGCCAGGAGCCAAGGCCTTAGCTAAGACTCTCATATAGCCAGTGAGAGGACATTCTGACCATCGGAACTGAGATTACCATCTAGCTGTTTGGAAAGTCGCTCACCCACCTCCCTCCCCCACTACCTTAGCAGAACTTCCTCTTTGTTTGTGCATAAATTGTGGCTGCAAAATAAAATTTGCAGAGCTTGATCGGACCTCCTGTCTTGTTCTCATTCTTCGTGTCTCTTGTCCCTTCCATTCTCTCGCCCCCACCCTAGGTTTCTGTTGATAACCCCGCAGGCCCAGGCACCTGGAGCCCGACGTGGGACCTTTTTGGGTCTGGGGTCCGAGAGAACGTCGCTTCCCAGTGGTCGACCACAAAGCATAGGACCACCACTTCAGAGAAGGAGTGAGTGAAGGTTCGCATAGGATCGCTGCTCTAGCCCAGAGTGAGTGAAGATCCAGATGGTGATCGCCGCAGATTCGCCTGTCTGTGAGATCGATCCGTTTTGAGGTAAGAAAGAACGACGCAATTATGGGACAAGCATTGAGTAAACATGATTTGTTGCTTAAGGGCCTCAAAGAGTCCCTCAAGACAGGAGGAGTAAGGGTTAAGAAAAAGGATCTCAAGAAGTTTTTGTGTGTGTGTGTGTATGAGTGATGTTTGTCCGTGGTTCCCCTTAGAAGGAACTATTGATGAAAAAAGATGGGCCAGAGTAGGAAACTGTTTAATAGATAACCTTCTGTTTGTGAGTCTGTCTCTATTCCCAGGCCTGATTCAGGAGACCCAGCCCCTGAGGCCGCCATGATGGAAATGGCGCCTACTAAGTATCCTCCTGTTAAGATTTACCCCTCTTTGACAACCTTAAGACCTCCCCCCCGCCAAAGATGGGCCTGATGATAGTCTTTCTCCTGAAGAGGCCTTATCCCTTGATGAAATTTGGCCAAATATCATAATCCTGACCAGCCACCCCTATGCTCTTCCTTGTCCAGACCACCTCCCTACACCACCACCCCTCCATTTTGTGCTCCGGTCATCAACTTGGCCAATATTACTGACTATACCACCAAGGCTAAAACTCAACTAGCACAAAAAACAGCTTCCCTTAGAAAATTAATAGAAGAAAAAATGAGAGCATTTACAATTAAAGAACTGTGGGCTCTTGATTTGGCATTATCTTAAAACTAGCTAGCCAAAAAAGATCCAGGTTTTGCCCTCTGGCTACCACCAGAGCTCTCAGAATGCGTTAAACCAATTCTGAGTGAGATCTTATCTGGCTAGAAAGCTATTCTTTAAAGAAAAAAAAAAGAAATCAATCAAACAAGACATTCTCTCTAACTTAAAAACTATTAATCAGAGAACCAGTACACACTTTTGATAGAAATTTAATGAATTGTTTCTTTAAAACTGTAAAATGTACCTTATCCCAGAAAAAGAATTTCAAAGATTTTTCTCCATGCTGTAAACTAAGCCCGCCTGTTCCATCCGTGCAGCCAATCACGGCACAGAGCTATTGCTCCACAGATAGGCAAAGACTTCAATCATTCCCTAGCCACAAACGCCCCTCCTGGGGGGGGGGGGGGCAGAGAGTCAGTGAGTTAGGAATCCAAAAACCAGAGCGGTTTTTCAAAGGGAAATATTTCTTTTCACCAAGAATGTCTGTTTTAAGTCTATGTGATAACCTTGTTTTCATTAATGTGTGTTAACCCCTAAGTAACTAAAGTTTGTTTTAAGTTTTAAATAAGATTTAGTTAAGCTAAAAGTGGTTTTAAAGATCCCGACTCATAGAGTTGGCACACCTTTACCAGAGTAAAATATAGGACAGTTTCGTCCTTCTGATAGCTAATATCAGCATCAATTCATTAGTTAAAAAATTTTATGAGATCTCAAGGCATGGTAAGACGCCCCTGCAATTTCTCTCAATCTTGTGAAAATTCTGAACCTTACCAGCACCCCAATACCAACTGCCACTGTTTGTAACAAATTCCATGTTTGAACTGACTTTCTAATAACCCAGTCAGTGTAGAGCAGTGGCCTTGCCAGGAAAAAAGGGTTAAACATGATATTCCTGGCCTGATAAAAATTTTTTTATCCAGCATATGTGATTCAACAAAATTATTTTGTGCAAAATGGTCATCTAAAAGAAATGTTAACAGTAAAAATTTATTTTGAACATTTCAGCTATAAGGTTTATCTTAGCTTTTTAAGTTACCTATCCAAATCAAAGTGAAAAATCAATTAAGTTGTGTACCCACCCTTGTTCATAGCTGCCCTAAGGGTGTGATAACTTTGTGATAAGCAAAGATCCTAACAAACAAAGTTTAACATTTTACTTAAAATTGTTTAAGTGATTTCAAAAAAAAAAAAAGTTTTCCAACACAGTTCTTATGTGGTAACATAAAGGTAAAAATCCATTTGCTAAGACAGCTAAAGATTTAAAGTAAAAAATTCTTAAGTATGTAACGTGACAATTCTTCATCTCCAAATTGATATGCAAATTATCTATGTATTTAACTGAAAAAGTTCCAGGACATTCTGGAGGGCCCCCAAAATGTCCTGTGAACTGTTTTGTGGATATTGGTCCACAGCAAATTTGGCACTTGTCTGACACTAAAGATGTTTTAAAAAAAAACATTGTCACTAATGTGTGTTAACTCTTTAAGTAACTTAAGTTTGTTTAAAGTTTAAAGAAAAATTTAGTCAAACTGAATTTGGTTTAGAGACCCTGGTTATGGGAATTGCTACAGGAGGTTAAAAAGATAACTTTTAAATTTATGTTCTTTAAAATTCAAACAGAGCATCTTAAAATTAGGTATCACACACTGAAGATGTGTCTAGATCTTGACTGTGATAGGTAAAAAATAAAAAAAAAATGGAAAAAAAAAAGGTTTTAAAATACCTTCTCAACTAAAGAAGTAAAACTGGCCTGGGTTAGTGAAAGATAACACAATAGTTATCTTTATGCCTGAGGATGTTGCTCTAATAAATGAGGTTTAATTTAAATAAGATATGTAAAAAAAATTTCCAAATAAAACTTATCAAATAAATATGGGGCGGTCTAATGTCAAGCTGTATAGATGTTTTAGCTAACCTTTTTACATTTTATTCAAGAAGTATGCCCCTGGTTTCCCTGAGAAAGAACTCTAGATATTAAAACATAAGAGAGACTAGGTAAAAAGTTAAGAGAGTTTTATGTCTGATATAGACAAAAATGCTCCGGTTAAAACTTTTATTTTGAAACTTGGTAAGAGATTTTTTTATCTTACTCATGAGTTAGTTACTTGTGCTTTTACAGTGACTCCTTCTGATAAAGTTGTTACTGAGATAACTCCCCTATTTAGAAAGACTACAAAAATCATTATCAAATAATTGGCTTTTGAGAGTACAGATTCTACATGTCAAACTTTAATCAGTTCATTATCTGGCTTGTTTTAAGACACTGTCAGAGGTTTATTCTTGATAAATTAAGGTAATACATGGTGCTTCTGGTCTGATAAAAGATTTGTTTTGATAAAACCTGATTTAACAAAATTATTATTTTGAACATTTAAGCTATGAGGTTTTATTTTAGCCTTTTAAGTTGCTATATTAGAGTTCTAAGGAGCAAAATCTATTAAGAGTTTTATATCTATGCTTACTCATGATACCTTTGTGATGAGTAAAGATCTTAGTAAACTAAGTTATAGTAGTGTGCTTAAACTTTCTAATCAGTTTAAAATAATGCTAAAAAATGGTAAACATTTTATCATGTCAACACATTATGTATTGACTTTCTATAACATATTGGTATATTTTAATAAAGAGCCTTCTAAAAATCATATGAAGAAACTCAAGTCAATTCTAATCATTAGATCATCAATTAACTTGGTACAAGTTTTCTTCCTAAGTAAATGAATATAGGTACATCTGCACATGAAGAACTGACTGCTCATATGGTAAGATTTAAAACTAAACATTTTTCATTTTTTATTTATGGATGTGTGATGACCCTCAAGTCACTAATATCTTAAAATTTTTCCTCTCATTTTTTTACAAGCTTCTTAAAATTTTAACGCTTGACCTGCCATAGTGAGGGCACTTTACTGGCTCCTGCATTGTTTAATTAAGATCCTGCTATTCAGACTTTTAAGATTAATCCCCATTGATAAAAGCCAATGCTCTCTGGCAGATTGATGTAATACACCTGCCCATGTTTAGTAAAAACTTTTTTTTTCTCAATCGGTACTTTTTCTAAATTTATGTGGACTACAGCTTAAACAAGAAAAAGCTCAAAAACCTTAGGAGTCATACGCTCTGTTTTGATTCAGTAGACATCCAATCCATGTATTTTTGTTTCCTTTAGAACATTAAAAGCTCAATAAATAAATAAAAAAGAAGGGGAATGCACCCCCCCCCAATATTCAGTTGGCTAAAGTGTCAATGAAGTAACTATACTAAGCCTTTTTAATATTGACAAAAATTCAAATTGTCCATTTATTGTATCTCATTGACAAAGCCACCCACTTTTCCAGCCATAGAGACATATTTCTTCTTTTTTCAACACTGGATGTCCATGTTTGTTTTCCTTTTATTATGGTGGATGACATTATTGCTCTTGCAAAATCCACACAGTCCCTATTGGCAAGTCCTTACAACAAAGAACGCCATGGCAGTATATACTCCAGCTAACCTCACCAGCTTATCCAAGTCTTCTCTTTCTGATGACCTACCACTGCTGACTTCATCCTTACATGTTTATTGACTGCTCACTTTTCTCAAAATATTCCTCATGTTCAAGGAACCTCACCTAATGTGTATGCACCTCCTCTGTTTGTGTTTTGGTACAACACCACCCTATATTTTCATGTCAATTCTTCTCTACCTGGTCCTTGCCTCCTAGTTTTGCTTGTTTCACAGCTGACCCTCTATGAAGAAGAAAAATTTCATCAGTTGACGCTGACGACCACCAGAGGACCAGACGTGCTGTGTTTCTTCCCCTGGACATCACATCCACTGACTGCTTCCCTTAAACTTGTTGGTGGCGTGCTAGGACACTTTGATGCCCCTTATGGGACCCTTGATTAGTCTTTTGTTAATGATTAACTTGGAACCCTTTATTTTTAATAAGATTATTGGCTTTATAAAACAACAAATTGACTCCTTGGCATCGAAACCCTTACAAATATATTACCACAGACTTGATTTGGCTGACAGAGGCTTGGCTGAACCTGAGGGTGACAGACCTCTTTTAGGAGCTGCATAAAACTCAGATATATGCACGCCAGCCTTGGCATGGCGTGGGCACCAGTAAGGGGTGCAGGGCTAAGCACTGCAGGGGGAGGACCCTATAGTCCGCCTCTGAGTCCCCCATGAAGCAAACCTGATTTGCATGGAGGTTGGTGTCGGTCATCAGAGCTCTTCACCATGAGTTTTCCTCACCTTAGAAATAGTGGCTCTCCCTCCCCTCCCCAAAAGACACCAAGAGCCATATAAGATGCGGGAAAATCAGTTCTATATTTACCCCATGGGAGGAATCAGGTCAATACTTCTTCCCTCTGGTTAATGCCCACTTATATCTTGATAATATTCCTAGCTTTTACCCTCAATTGCTGCCTCACTTAAATTGTAAAAAGGGAGGACATGCCCGGAGCCAAGGTCTTAGCTAAGACTCTCATGTAGCCAGTGAGAGGACATTCTGACCATCGGAACTGAGATTACCATCTAGCTGTTTGGAAAGTCGCTCACCCACCTCCCTCCCCCACTACCTTAGCAGAACTTCCTCTGTTTGTGCATAAATTGTGGCTACAAAATAAAATTTGCAGAGCTTGATCAGACCTCCTGTCTTGTTCTCATTCTTCGTGTCTCTTGTCCCTTCCATTCTCTTGCCCCCTACCCTAGGTTTCTGTCGATAACCCTGCAGGCCGGGGCAGATTTGAGTCTCTGGCTTATTGTAAAGGTGGTACTCACCTGCCAGGGAAACAGTCAAGACCTGCAGTGGTTGGTCCCGGTGGTCTGTTACTTTGACTTCTCCTTTTTCAAAATGATTTCTTGCCCCTACTTTGCTTAATAACTCTCTTCCTAGCAAGTGAGCTGGACATTCAGGGATGAGCTATGAAGGAGTGGGTGACTTGTCTAGTGCCCAGATTAACTTTCCTGTTAGTAGTCCAATTATAAAGTTTCATTCCCATGACCCCTTGTACCCAGCTCTGTCTGGTATCTAGATGCCCCAGGAGCTGGGTTAGGATGGAATGCTGGGCTCCAGTATCCACAAGGAAGTTTACTGGCTGCCCCTCCACTTTAAGTGTTATCTGCGGCTTGGGGAGGGGTTCTGAGTCATAATGGCCCTAATCAATGTCTTCTTTGGCCACAAAAATCCTCCTAGACTTACTTGCCTGTTTCTTTTTAGGACATTCTATTGTCCAGTGTCCTTTTTATTTACAAAATGCAAACTGGTCTTTTCCTAACTTTTTTCTTTCTTTTTTCTCATTTTCTCTCTCTTTACCTGCGAACCTGACTTTCTTGTTTGCTTCTCTATCCTGACTTTCTCCCCCTGGTGGCTGCAACTAGGATCTTAGCTAAATCTCTATTTTGCCTCTTTCCTTCTGCAGCCTGATACTTTCTGTCTTCTGCCCTCAATCTTTCTTCTCTCTCTTCTGGAGTCTCTCTATTGTTAAAGATCCTTTCTGCCACTTCTACCAAATCTTGCAACGACTTTTCACCTAGCCTATCAAATTTATGTAACTTTATTTTAATGTCTAGGGCTGACTGATTAACAAATGCCATTACCACTGCTGCTTTACTTTCTTCTGCCTCTGGGTCCATGGGAGTAAACTGTCTAAAGGCTTCCATAATCCTTTCTAGAAAGGCGGCAGGGCTTTCTTGCGATCCCTGTCTTACATCTCCTATCTTGGCCAAATTGGATGGCCTTCTGGCCTCAACTCAGAGACTGGCCATTAGAGCCTAGTGGTAGACACGGAGACACTCCCTACCTCCTGCCAAGTTATGGTCCCAATATGGTCTGGTCAAGGAAAAAGTGGCCATGATCAGATCAGGATTATGAGTGGGTCTCCCCTCTGGTCTGGGGATAGCCTTTTGGGCTTCATTCTGGATTCTTTCTCTTTCTTCTGTGGTGAACATGACCTGTAGGAGCTGCTGACAGTCATCCCAAGTGGGTTGATGTGTGAATATAACAGAATCTAACAGGTTAGTCAAGACTTTAGGATCCTTGGTGAATGGAGGATTCTGGGTTTTCCAATTATAAAAATCATATGTAATGAAGGGCCAGTGATACAGAATTTGGTTTCCCTCTTCATTGGGGGGCCTACTGCATGCAGGGGAAAGACTCGGGGAATGGGTGAGGGTTCAGGAGTGGGGTCACATTGTCCCTGGCGGGATCAGAGACCAAAGGCTGGCGCTGATGGAGCTGCTATCTCCCCTTCCTCAGGAGGAGGAGCTGTCGGCTGTTGGGGAGAAGCTGAACCAGCCGGATTATGAACGCTGGTGGGGTAGGATGGCAGGAGTTCTGGCCCTAAGAGATTGAGGAGGTCCAGAGAGGAGTCAGGAAGCACTGCAGGTTTGGGAGGGGTTTTGTCCACAGGCTTAGGTGTCTCCATCACCAATACCCTCAGGGGAACCTGAAAAGGAATCAGAATTTTAATACAAGGGGGCAGATTCTTGAATAGATCCTACCAGTGACATAGGGCACATGGTCCAGGTGCCCACTTGGACCTGGGTTAAATACAACATCTCTCACTCTTAAGATGATATTGAGATCCAGTGTTGTTTCTCAGGCCCATCCCACTCTGAAGGTGGGCCATTCTGAAAAACAAAAGATCTTTAGTTTAGATTTTCTTACATCCATCCAGAGATTATGAACTCGTGCTTTAACTTCACTCGTATGGCTGAGAATCAGGTCCATGGGGGTGGATGCTGCCTGGCCCATTTTTATAATATGAAGATAAACGGGGACACACACACACAGACAAACAAACAGATGAGCACACATAAACAAATCCTGCCCTGGATGGACCAACAAAAATGTCTAGACACTGCCAATACCAACCCTGGATTCCACGTTGGGCTTCCTGCGTTCTGTGTCGTGCTATTCTTGACCCTCAGTCCAAATGGAATCCAATGCCCTGAGGGTCCTAGCAAGGAGGTGGGAACATCTTCCTCACTGTCCCTATCTGCGACCATATGCAGGGTGTTCCCCTAGATCTTTTGCTGACACTCAAAACTTAGGCCTGTTCCCTAATCCTCCAGAGCTCCTAATCAATTATTATTATTATTATTATTATTTTAAAAGGCTCAACACTCTGGTCTGTTGATGAATTTCGATGGATCCTGGATGAGCCCCCAAATGTTGGGTTTGACTATCCGAAGAAATCAACAAGAGGCCAGGGTGATGTAAAAGCAAAGAGTCTTTATTACCTAGTCCTAGGGCCGAGACACTGACACAGTAGCTCTCTAGTGCTTGAACTCCACCTTAAGTTTTACTAAGGTTTATATAGAGTTCAGTATATATAGCCTACGTGACAAAGCTCAGCTCTACATAGTTGTTAGCGAGCATAAATCAAACCACCATCCACTGCAAGGAAGCAAAAGATGTTTATTCATGCATTGCAATCTGGGCTGAGATGGTGACTGGTGTTAGTCTACCAAGCTCGACCCTGAACAAGGCTCAAACCACACAATTTATAGGAATTCAGACTACACTCAGGGAGGGGGAACACATCACCTTATCAACCTACATCCAATAACAGGCTATAGCAAACACAAAATCCAATCATTTCAAACTTAGAAAAAGCATGATCCATTCAAAGCAAAGCGGGGGCTAGTTTCAAACATTGCAAGACCACACAGCCAATAAAATTCAACCAGGCGGGGTCGCCACATCCTCCTGCCATCAGCTATGACCACCCATCAGGTAAACAGCACACCACAAACCCTGTGCAAAGGTCCTGATAAGGCTTGTCCCCATGCAGGGTCCTTTGAACAACTTACAAAACAATGGGTGGCCTTCACTGATTAGGTCCTGTTTATTCAAGGGGGAAAGGGGTAAGGAATTTTCCACTCCATTCAGCAAACAACTTAACTTCTAGAAAAGAAAAAGGAACTTAACACTTAAACCCTAAAACTAAAAGGGAGAAACTTAAGAAATTTAAAATCTAATTCAGAAGGGGGTTTCAATGTAACAGCTTATTACTGCCTGTCACAATAGTGACTGATTACATGACAGTTTTACAATTGTAGTTATCTATTACATAGGTATGGGGGAAGTGAGGAGGGTTTTTTTTTACAACCTTGTGGTTCTCTCTTTTCCTAACTCCAGGCTCTGGAGATGTTTTCCCAAGTTCTGGTTTTGTGGTTATCTCTTACTTCAGACTCAAGGGTCTGCTGTTGGTAATAGCCCTAAATTCTAAGAGTCATTCTTCTATCTGGGAACTCAGGTCTGTTCTGTATTTACTTACTTAACCCTTGTGTTTCTAGAATTCATACCTATCTATCTTTCAGTTACCAAGTTTTGCTCAAATCCCACACTAATACTGACAAAAGGTCCGAGTTAGCAGTGATTCTTAGACATTCACCTGTAGGTGATGACTGATCAGCACATTTCCAAGTACTAATTCCCAAATCAGAAAAATTTTGAAGAGTCATCCCTGGCCCAGAGCTCCTCACAGATTTGGCTTAAGGCTTCTTGTAAAAGGCAGTAGCCTTGAAATTCCCTTTTTATGCAGTTGTTTGTTAAGTGCTTTTAGTATGAGTTGCTTGTAGTATGAGGTGGAACATTCCTTGCCCCTTCCCCCTTGAATAAGCAGGACCTAATCAGTGAAGACCACCCATTGTTCGAAGGACCCTGCCTGGGGACAAGCCTTATCAGGACCTAATCAGTGAAGGCCACCCATTGTCTTGTAAGTTGTTCGAAGGACCCTGCATGGGGACAAGCCTTATCAGGACCTTTGCACAGACTTTGTGGTGTGCTGTCTACCAGATGGGTGGTCATAGCCGATGGCAGGAGGATGTGGCCAGGAGGATGTGGCGACCCTGCCTGGTTGAATTCTATTGGTTGTGTGATCTTACTATATTTGAAAATAGCCCGCGCTTTGCTTTGAATGTGTAAAAGGCAGTAGCCTTGAAATTCCCTTTTTATGCAGTTGTTAAGTGCTTTTAGTATGAGTTGCTTGTAGTATGAGGTGGAAAATTCCTTGCCCCTTCCCCCTTGAATAAGCAGGACCTAATCAGTGAAGGCCACCCATTGTTCAAAGGACCCTACATGGGGATAAGCCTTATCAGGACCTTTGAACTGACTTTGTGGTATGCAGCCCACCGGATGGGTGGTCATAGCAGATGGCAGGGGGATGTGGCGACCCTGCCTGGTTGAATTCTATTGGTTGTGTGATCTTACTATATTTGAAACTAGCCCGCGCTTTGCTTTGAATGGATCATGCTTTTGCTAAGTTTGAAATGATTGGATCTTGTGTTTGCTATAGCCTGTTATTGGATGTAGATTGATAAGGTGATGTGCTCCCCCTCCCTGAGTGTAGTCTGAATTCCTATAAATTGTATGGTTTGAGCCCTGTTCGGGGCCGAGCTTGGTAGACTAACACCAGTCACCATCTCGGCCCGGATTGCAATTCGTCAATAAACATCTTTGCTTCCTTACAGTGGATGGTGGTTTGATTTATGCTCGCTAACATTTGGAGGCCCCAGCGAGATCTCTCAGACGGGTATTCCTGAGGACACCCCATCCTGGGTCCGGACCCTCGGAGGCCTTGGAAGTCCTGCCCGGCGCCGGTAAGTCAGGCCTGAATTTTGTATGGTACCATTTCTTTTCTAGCTCTGTGCCTCCGGAGGACCAGTGAGTCAAGCTTGATTTTTGTGTAAGTCCCCGCGGGGCCTGGGGGTCTGTGGATTGCGGGACGCCGCGTTAAAATCCCAGACCGCAGCACTGGGGAGTGACGACTCCCAGGCTGCTGGGGTAAGGATCTGGAACAGGGTTCGCCCCGGAACCTGAAACAGGGTTCACCCGGGACCTGAAACAGGGTCCACGTAAGGATCTGGAAAAGGGTCCTCTTCCGAACTGTCTCTCGTGGCCACTCTGTGTTTGTCTCTTTTACTCTCCTCTCTTTGGCAATTCGCGAAAAGGCTGAGCCTATTAGTGCAACTGAGGGGGTCTGGCCGGAGCTACTCTCCGGTGACTCCTGAAGGCCTAATTAGCAACATTCCTTAGTAGCGGCGGCCGGAATGGTAATTGCCCAATCTTGACTGAGTAAGTGATCTGCTGCATGCGTTGTGTGTGTGTGTGTGTGTGAATTCTGCGTGCCTCACGGCCTTAAGGCTACGGGGCCTGAGTGGGCCCTAACCTGCGTGTCCGTGGAGTCGTCTCAGCTAAACGGGGATTCTCAACTCAGTTGAGACCAGGGCCGGGGATTATACGGCTACCCTTAAAGCTAAGACTCCTTAAGGTCCCGCGAGGGGCCCGGCCAGGCGGGCACAGTTGAGTGTCTGACGTCCTTCGGATGTCAGTTCCATTTTCCCCACTAACTATCTGTCTTGTCGGCCTTGTAGTCTTAGCTGGTTGTCTATTCGTTTGTCTCCTTCCCTTATTTTGTGTTATGGTACCACAGGAGGTTAAAGGTTAAAAAAATTTTAGAAAAACTGGAGTCTCCATTAATAAAAACTTCTTGCAACCTAAAAAGGGAAGAAGGTCCCAAGTGGACACCCTTTGGGTTGATAGGGAAAAACTGTGTGAGAATGAAAGAACAGTGTGCCAGCTGGCTGTAAGAAAAAGTATAAAAAGAACCCGTGAAATCTGGGGTGTTAGGTATTGTCTGGACATTTGTTAAGCACGCTTGTCTGTCTGTGTGTGTCTTGTCTGTTTGTCAGTCTGTGTTTCGTGTTCACTTACTTTCACTTTGCAGGAATGGGCCAGGCGGCATCTACCCCACTGGACCTGGTTACTCATAGTTTGGGGGTAGGAGTGCATAAATATAAACTCATGACTTTTTGTTCCTCAGAGAGGCTCACCTTCGATGTAAGATGTGTTTCTGTGCTTTTTTGTGTCCCTGTGTCTTTTGGTCAACATTAAGAAATCATCTCAGAGCGACGGGACCAGATTTGGTTCCGGCCTGAAGTTGCCAGCTGAATTTTGCCTTGTCTTTGTCTCTCTTTTAAGCCTGAGTAACAGAACCATGTCCTCAGGCTGGTCCAGGCAGGACCCTGAGGGTGCCACCCTGCCCTCACAGGAGTCAGGCTGGCTGGTCACAGCAGGGGCCTGGAGCCGGGCCAGGCAGCAGCTCTAGTACAGGGGCGACACCCCGCCCTGCCTCGGTGTGGCTGTGACCTGGGACGGGCCCATGGGTGCAGATGGGTGATAGTGCTAGCATGTGTGTGGCTTTACCCATGCCCCCGGAGCTGACTGGAGCTGTCTGAAAACTGCCCTTGGTCCTCTTGGGCTCCTCGTGGAGAGAAGCTGAAAGAATTTGTTTCTTTCTCCTTATTTATTTAGGGCTAGTTAAGGTTGTCCTAGGAGCTATTGGATAAAAGAAAAATCTTAGTATATAAATGTGAGATGTTTCATCTTGAAAAATTGTGTGAGTGCAGATCTAAATTTGTGTCTGACCAGGTATGTTGCTAAGATGTGTCTGTACTGGTTAAAAGCTGCTCTTTTCCCCTAAGCAATCAGCCCAGATATATAAATGATAAAAAGGTGGCTATGAGATGTCTTACATATTTATATGTGTGTTTTAGGTTTGTTTTTGTGGCCTAAGAAACGTTAATCTTAAGGTTAAAAGTGTAAGTAACTTTAAAGCTGCATTCTTATCAAAGTTCTTTAAAAAAGAGTTCTCAATACAGTTCTTATGTGGTAATATAAGGGTAAAAATTCATTTGCTAAGACAGCTAAAGATTTAAAGTCTTAAGTATTTAATGTGACAATTCATCTTCTCCAAATTGATATGCAAATTATCTATTTTATAGATATTGGTCCACAGCAAATTTGGCATTTGTCTGACATTGAAAATGCTTTGAGAAGTCACTAGTATGTGTTAACTCTCTAAGTAATTAGAGTTTGTTTAAAGTTTAAGGAAAAATTTAGTTAAACTGAATTTGGTTTAGAGATCCTGGTCATAGAAATTGCTACAGTAGGTTAAAAAGGTAACTTTTAAATGTATGCTCTTTAAAATTCAAACAGTCTCTCTCAAGTTAGGTATCACACACTGAAGATGTGTCTCTATCTCTTGTGTGGAAAATGGCAGAAAGGTTATTGACATGTAAACATTTTAAAATACCTTCTCAACTAAAGAAGTAGAACTGGCTTAGGCGAGTGAAAAATAACACAGTGGTTATATTAATGATTTTCTAGCCTGAGGCTTTTGCTCTGGTTTTCCTCTTTATATCTTTCTGCTTTTAAAAATTATCTGGTTTGTTTTAAGACACTGTCAGAGATTTATTCTTGACAAATGGTATTTTTGGTCTGATAGAAGATTTGTTTTGGCAAATCCTGATTTAACAAAATTATTATTTTGAATATTTAAGTTATGAGGTTTATTTTAGCCTTTTAAGTTGCCATATTAGAGTTCTAAGGGGTAAAATCTATTAAGAGTTTTATATCTACACTTATTCATGATAGCTTTGTGATGAGTAAAGATCTTAACAAAAACTGTTTTGATATTGTGCTTAAATTGTCCAAGCAGTTTAAAATAATGCTAAAAAATGGTGATCATTTTATTATGTCAACACATTAGATACTGACTTTATATACTATATTGGTATATCTGTTTGTTAAAAAGACCTTCTAAAATTACATAGAGATGTATAGGCAAATTCTGGTCATTAGATTGTCAATTTTGGTAAGCTCTTAATCTGGTTTTGTGTATGTCTTACTGGTTACAAATGTACGAGTACAGCAGTGATACCCCTTCAATCATACTGCCAGGTTCTCTTAGGGGGTCTCCAAGAGGCAGTAAAATGGCCCACAAATTTCTCTAAGGTAAATAGAATGACACTGAATTTGGCCTTTTGTTGCTCAAATCTGCCCCAGGTGTTAGAAAAAAGTTACAGAAGACAGAAAGATTTTAAAGAAAAGCTGAGAGATTGCTCAGAGGGTTTTTAAGAAGTTGGTAAATGTTTTGACATTAGACTTTGGAAAGAAAGAAAGAAAGAAAGAAAGGAAGGAAGGAAGGAAGGAAGGAAGAAAGAAAGAAAGAAAGAGAAAGTTGGGGCAGTGCCCAGAGGGAAAAGGAAAGTCAGAAAATTGGGGCTAAGGGAAGAGAAAGATCAGTGATGTTGCTGCAAAGAAAAAGGACACTGGAAGAAAGGCTGTTTTATCAACAAGCCATTTAGACTGCTGGTGGATGAACTTAAAGGCATAAGCCGGGGAGTGCTGACCCAAAAACTTGGGTCATGGCACAGACCCGTTGCCTATTTGTCAAATATTGGACCCTGTAGCTGCTGGATGGACAAAATGCCTGAAGACAATAGCACCTGTGGCACAGCTGGTAAGGAAAGCAGACAAACCATCACTGGGGCAAGTCCAATGCCCACCTAACCTGCTACCAAGTTCTGTTCCTAGACCAGCCATGAGTGAAATTCAGTGCTGCCACCAGCCTGAACCCTGCCACCCTGATGTTGGAGACGGATCCTGAGGCTCCCTACAAATGCATGACTGCCAAGAGGTATGCCTTTGCTACATGGTGTGTGCATGGAGCATGTGGGGAGAGAAGATTCCTGACTCCCACCGGGAAGATGATCCAGCACAAAGAACCTACTGGAGGCTGCATGGACCCTGCAAGAAGCAGCCGTGACCCATTGTTCCGGACATCAGAAAAGAAACTAGAGGGCAGATGAAGCCACTTGTGCAGCTACACAACAAGCAGGGCCAGCCTTGACATTGATTCTACTAGGCTCCCTGCTTCCAAAGGACCCTGGATACAGTAAGGAGAAATAAGATGGGCAAGAGATTAGGACTAGAGACTAAATAGATTTTACAGAAGTAAAATCAGAGACTTTTGGGTATAAGTACACATTTTCAAGTTGGGTAGAGGTTTAACCAATGAAGTCTGAGGGGGCATAGATAGTGAGCAAGAAAATTTTAGATAAAACAGTGCCCAGGTGGAGAGTTCCCTCTCACCATTGGTTCTGGTAAGCAGACATTCACTGTTTTTGTGTCTCAGTTAGTGACCTGAGAAATGGGAACAAATTGGGAATTTCATTATGCTAACGAGCCCCATATCCCTGGGCAGGTAGAGAGATAAATTAGACCTTAAAGGAGACTTTAACTAAATTAACCCTTGAAACTGGCAGGGGATGGGTATCGCTCCTGGCTCAGGCCCTTCTGAGAGTACACTGTTTCCCATTGTAAACAAACTGTCTCCCTTTGAAATGGTTTTTGGCAGACTGCTGCTGTCATGATCTGTGATGCTCTTGTCTCTGATCTATCCCACAACTGTTACCAAGTTCTTACAGATCTCCAGCCTATATTGCAGGACAATTAGAATGCTGTGCTACAAGCCTTTGGGAAGGACCCTGTCACCTGCTGCCTGCTCCACAAGGCACACCCAGTGAGAAAGACCTTATATTGTGATCCTGAGTACACCAACTGCTGCAAAGGTTGCCGGAAAGTGCCACTAGATTCATCACACTCCTTTGAAGAGGACAGTTGCTGATCCCACTGACCCAAAAGAAAAAAAGATGAAGATGAATCAAAGATTTGATTCTCGGCTAAGACAAGTGGGGAATGTAAAAGGCAGTAGCCTTGAAATTCCCTTTTTATGCAGTTGTTAAGTGCTTTTAGTATGAGTTGCTTGTAGTATGAGGTGGAAAATTCCTTGCCCCTTCCCCCTTGAATAAGCAGGACCTAATCAGTGAAGGCCACCCATTGTTCAAAGGACCCTACATGGGGATAAGCCTTATCAGGACCTTTGAACTGACTTTGTGGTATGCAGCCCACCGGATGGGTGGTCATAGCAGATGGCAGGGGGATGTGGCGACCCTGCCTGGTTGAATTCTATTGGTTGTGTGATCTTACTATATTTGAAACTAGCCCGCGCTTTGCTTTGAATGGATCATGCTTTTGCTAAGTTTGAAATGATTGGATCTTGTGTTTGCTATAGCCTGTTATTGGATGTAGATTGATAAGGTGATGTGCTCCCCCTCCCTGAGTGTAGTCTGAATTCCTATAAATTGTATGGTTTGAGCCCTGTTCGGGGCCGAGCTTGGTAGACTAACACCAGTCACCATCTCGGCCCGGATTGCAATTCGTCAATAAACATCTTTGCTTCCTTACAGTGGATGGTGGTTTGATTTATGCTCGCTAACAGAATGGATCATGCTTTTGCTAAGTTTGAAATGATTGGATTTTGTGTTTGCTATAGCCTGTTACTGGATGTAGGTTGATAAGGTGATGTGCTCCCCCTCCCTGAGTGTAGTCTGAATTCCTATAAATTGTGTGGCTTGAGCCCTGTTCGGGGTTGAGCTTGGTAGATTAACACCAGTCACCATCTCGGCCCGGATTGCAATTCATCAATAAACATCTTTGCTTCCTTACAGTGGATGGTGGTTTGATTTATGCTCGCTAACACTTCTTTGGGACTGAATTACATCTCATCTCTTTGTCCGATTCTATGCTTTTCCTTGGGTATTGATTACAAAAACACACCATCCTAAGTATCTTGCAAGCTAATCTCAGAGTTCACCACAAGGTTAACTAGCCTAGAACACTTGACAAACTAAGGGTTTCTTCCATTTACTCCTCGAGGTCTATTCTCCACCTTTTGCTCTGCTCTGTTTTCTGCTCTATATAACTCCACAAGTCAAGCCCCTTTTCCCACAGTTTCTTTTTCTTTTTTTTGATATTTATGTATTTATTTATTCCCTTTTGTTGCTCTTGTTTTTTATTGTTGTAGTTATTATTGTTATCATCGTTGTTGGATATAACAGAGAGAAATGGAGAAAGGAGGGGAAGACACAGAAGGGGAGAGAAAGACAGACACCTGAAAACCTGCTTCACCACCTGTGAAACAACTCCCCTGCAGGTGGGGAGCCGGGGGCATGAACCGGGATCCTTGAGACAATCCTTGCACTTTGTGCCATGTACGCTTAACCCACTGTGCTACAGCCTGACTCCCTGCCCACAGTTTCTTAAAGAAGACTAACAGAAGACTGAGCATGGGAGAAGAGAGAGACCAAAGTATCACCCAGGCTCCCTCACATTCTTGCCACAAGCTGTAGTTATGGCTACAAATCTCTGCTCAAGAGTTTACTCTCTCCTATGCTCAGCAGAGGGATAGTTCTCTCCAATTTTCCCAGTTACTCCCCCATCTCCTCACTTCCTCATTGCCCCTTTAGGTCTAGGAATACAGATAAATCATCTTCTACAAACCTTGGGGTGCTTCATTTACATTTTTGTTCCCATTAACCCTTCCCACAGCTTGGGAAAGAACACCCTTATTTAAATTTGCTCATTTCTTTGTTTTTGTTTCTTTTACCTAAGCACTGCTCAACTGTGACTTTGAGTGTTATTGGGATTGGACCTAGGACCTCAGCGCCTCAGGCATGAAAGTCTTTTGCAGAACCATTAAACACTCTACTCTGCCCAAAATCTGCTTAATTGCCCTGCATAGCTATGCAATCTATTGGGTTGTCAGAAAATTCATGATGTACTTTTCTAATTAGTGATTTAATATTGATTTACAAAATTATAAGAAAATAAGGGAATTATTCCACACCATTCCCACCACCACCAGAGTTCTGTGTCCCCAATTCCTCCACTGAAAATTGCAGTAGTTCTCCCAAAGGTCACAGCTATGGGTTGACTATTGTTTCTGTAACTGTCCATATTTATATACATTTGCCTGTTTTTTTCTATGGTACTTCCTCTCTTCACTTCTAAGCCATACCTACACCTATCACTACTTCTGATTGGCCTTCCTTCTTTCCTCTTCTCTCTCCAGGTCCTGATGGAGTTGGAGTTCAGAGCCCTCTAGTCATCTTCCACTAACATTTCTCCCCCTCTGGGAATATGGATCAAAATTCTTTATAGGGTACAGAAGGTGGGAGTTCTGGCTTTTTTAACTGCATCTCCTCTGGACATGGGTGTTGGCAGGTCCTGAGCCTGTTTCTATCTTTTTTTAGTGGGGATGTCTCAAGTTATTTAAATGTCTAGATTTCAGTACTGTATAATATATATTCAATATATTCCTTTAGTCTAAGCAGTTAATGGTTCAAATTTGTAAACTGATTGAATTCTGACAATGGGATTAAATTTTTAAAGCATTTCTAAAGCTAACTTTTTTCCCCCCAAATACTAAGTTACCTGCAACTGTAGACCAGGTAGATGAGAATCTACTGGTCCTGCCAATATCTATTTTTTGCAAATAGCATTAAATGACATAAAACAAGGTTATAAAAGTAGTTATCTATTGCTTTCTAAACTCTAAGTTGACAAGGAACTTTCTCCTAATCTCTTTAAAATCTGTATATTTCCCAGTCCTAGAACCTCTGGGGCTTTGTTTATCTTGATGCCTCTTCCCTTGAACCCCTACCTGTTATACTGCCTCTACTTACCTCAACTAAATTAGTGCAACCAAGGTCACCATGCTACATTATGCTGCCACTGCCCTTTCACTTCATGTCCAGAAACACCAAGCCTGAGATGTCAACTTTCCAACTCCAATAATCTAGTGAAACCTTCCCTAACACATAGGACTACCTAGTTCAAATGATACACCCCCTAACAAAAGTTACAGACGCTAGATATAGGGTAGGGCCTAGGGGACTGGGTACATGTATACAGGCACCCATAATTTAGGGGCCCCTATCGAACTCAAAGTAAAAGTGCTTAATAGTCTGCTGTGATTAGATTTATAACTAATGATGTATTTTTCAATGCAAAAATACCTCATGACTTTTCTAACAATCCAATATTTTCTGCTACTCCCCCAGTAAATAAACAAGTCCACAGTAGTTTAGAAGTTCCAGGTTCAACTATCTAGCCACATGGCCTGAAACACATTTCACCTCTGTGAGTCATTGTTTTTTCATCAAAGATTCCAGAGAGCAATTATGCTGGTCCATTTGAAGATGCTTTCAGCTCTAAGCAACTAAAAAGCTGAATCAGGTTGGGGAGACTGCATAATGGTTATGCAAGAGACTCTTACACTCAAGGCTCCAAAACCCCAGGTTCAATCCTCAGCCAGAGCTGAGCAGTGCTCTGGTATAAACAAACAACTTTAAACAGGTACAAATCTGAATCAAACTGTGCAAAACAATAGTCACCTTTACCTCTGATGGCAGGACATCCAGAGGTTGTAAAGACTCTGAAAAACAATCAAGATTCCGGCACCTCTTCCCCAAGGTAGTCTAGCTTTCTTTCCAATCTATTGCATAGGTTCAGGTCAGCTTCTTGCTTCGTGGAAAGATTACTGGAAGTATCACCAAGCCTTCCACCTTATAATATCCACCTGAATCACAAACTAAGCCTTTTCTTAGGTCAGAACTGATGGACTCAATTTGCTTGCCCCACATTGTCTCAGTGAAAAGGCTCAATTGATTAAGTTACATAAAGCATTTCAAAGGCATGGCTTAGCCTAATTGGGTTGAATTCCTTCAGGTGAGGTCTCCAGTCAGCCTGGACCCCATGGGTGCTGAAAGGGCTGTGCTCAGAGCACGCAGGTGAACTCTGCCCTTTGGCAGAGTGCTTATGCTTGTAGGTGTTTTCAGAGTGTGGCTGTGCTCCCAGAGAAGCGTGCTTCCCTGTTCTCTAATTTTCTGGCCAAAAGCAGTTGACTTTCACCGCCAACTTGTTTGAGTTGAATCAGATATTATGTGCATGTGCATATTTCTGCACGTATGCTGAAATATATACAGTTGAGAAGCAACTCACCCTCATATTCCCCAACCACTGTTTTCTAGCTTGTCATAAAGACCCCCCCCCCATTTCTCCACCTGCCACTCATTCCTTAGTTCACACCCAATAGGCTTCTCATTTCACCATTCCTTCATAATCAGTCTAGCAACGATCACTGATAGCTTTCATGTTACCAAGCTAATGGAATGATAGCTTGTTTCTCCATGTCTAGTGAATATTTTTCTTTCTTTCCTTTTTTTTTTTTTTGTTTTTTTGTATTTTGTCATTGCCTAGATTTGGCTTTTTCAGATAGAAAAAGAAAGAGAACATATGTTCACACATATCCATAAACTACTGCAAAATATATACCTGAAAGCAGAAGTACACTAGAGTTTGCAGTGAGTACCCCCCTAACACTTCCTCTCCACTATTCCAAGCTCTGGGTCCATGATTGCTCAACAATTTGTTTGGCTTTGTATGTTAACTCTCTTTTCAGTCACCAGGTTCCAGATGCCATCAGGATGCCGGCCAGGCTTCCCTGCACTGAAGACCCCATCAATGTGTCCTGGAGCTCTGCTTCCCCAGAGACCCACCCTACTAGGGAAAGAGAGAGGCAGACTGGGAGTCAACATCTATGTTCAGCGGGGAAGCAATTACAGAAGCCAGACCTGCCACCTTCTGCAACCCACAATGACCCTGGGTCCATGTTCCCAGAGGGATAGAGAGTGGGAAAGCTATCAGGGGAGGGGGGGGGGGGATATGGAGATTGGGTGGTGGGAATTGTGTGGAGTTGTACCCCTCCTACCCTATGGATTTGTTAATTTATCCTTTCTTAAATAAAAAAATAAATTTAAAAAATTATAAAGAGAAAAGCTATAATAAAAAATAGCTTACTATCTCCTCCTCTCTCATAAAATAAATACTTTTTTAAAAAATATATATATAAAAAATAGAAAGATGGGGAGACAGGAAGATGGGAAGACAGGAAGAGAAAAAGAGAAAGAAGACACTGCCACCATTTGAAGCTGGTGGCTTCAGTGCAGTGGGGACTGTGTTCAAAACTGGGTTGTTTGCACAACAAGGCAGGTGTGCAATCCAGGTGAACTATTTTGCCAGCCTTGGTAAACATTTGACATCTCTTTTGGCATCTATGACTCCACATTTCTCCAGTTTTCCTGTGATGACTCTTGACTCTTGCCATACTTTGGGATCTTTTGCTTACCCTTTCTCCTCTACAGGACTCCTAAATGGAGATGGCAAAATAGCTCTTTGCCATGTGTGCCACCCAGGTTCAAGCCCAGCCCCCATCACATTGATGGAAACCTCAGTGTTGGAATTTCTTTCTCTCCTCTCTTTCTGTCTCTCTGACTCCTCTGTCTCTAGGTAAAAAAAGTCAGCATAGAGCAGTGAGGTCCCAGAAATAACAAAAACAAACAACAAAACCCCTCCTAAATGCTAGAGATATATTCTAGTAGTTCTCAAACGTGAGCACAAGAACTGCTGCAGCAAGGTGTGTGTGTATGTGTGTTTGTGTGTGTACATGCATGTGCACTAAAGCACTGATTCATTTTTTTTTTTTTTCCTTGCTCCTGCCTGATTGCTATGGCAAGAACTTCCAACACTATGTTGAATAGTAATGGTGATAGTGGGCAGCCCTGTCTACCTGATCTGAGGGGAAATGCTTCCAGTTTTTCACCATTGAGTATGATGTTGGCTGTAGGTTTGCTATATATAGACTCCACTATCTTCAGGAATTTTCCATCTATTCCTATTTTTTGTAGTGTTTTGATCATAAAGGGATGTTGTATTTTGTCAAAGGCTTTCTCTGCATCTATTGATATGACCATGTGGTTTTTGGTCTTGCTTTTGTTGATGTGGTGGATCACATTGATTGATTTACGTATATTAAACCAAACTTGCATGCCTGGGATAAACCCCACTTGGTCATGATGAACAATTTTTTTGATATACTGCTGTAACCGGTTGGCTAGAATTTTGTTCAATATTTTCGCATCTATGTTCATCAGAGATATTGGTCTGTAGTTTTCTTTTTTGGTTGTGTCCCTGTCTGCTTTTGGTATCAGAGTGATGTTGGCTTCATAGAAGCTGGCAGGGAGTATTCCAGTGTCTTCAATCTTCTGGAAGACTTTTAAAAGTAGAGGTATTAGTTCTTCTTTGAAAGTTTTGTAGAATTCATTTGTAAAACCATCTGGTCCAGGACTTTTATTTTTGGGAAGATTTTTGATAACTGTTTCAATTTCATTAGCTGTGATGGGCCTGTTCATGTTATCCACTTCCTCTTTACTTAGTTTTGGAAGTTGGTAGGTATCTAGGAAATCATTCATTTCTTCCAGGTTCTCTAGCTTGGTGGCATATATTTGTTCATAGAAGCCTCGCATGATATGTTGAATTTCTGCAGTGTCTGTTGTGATTTCTCCTCTTTCATTTACTATCCGATTTATTTGGGTCTTCTCCCTTTTTTGTTTTGTGAGTCTGGCTAAAGATTTGTCAATTTTGTTTACTCTTTCGAAGAACCAACATTTACTTTCATTGATCTTTTGTATGGTTTTCCTATTCTCAATGTTATTTATTTCTGCCCTAACTTTAGTAATTTCTGTCCTTCTGGTTGCTTTAGGATTCCTTTGTTGTTCTTCTTCTAGGTCTTTAAGATGTGCAATCAGGCTGTTTATTTTTGCCTTTTCTTGTTTCCTAATGTGTGCTTGTATAGCTATGAACTTCCCTCTTAGGACTGCTTTAGCTGTGTCCCAAATATTTTGATAGCTTGTGTCTTCATTTTCATTGAACTCTTGAAACATTTTGATTTCTTCCTTGATTTCCTCTTTGACCCAGAAGTTGTTAAGAAGTGTACTGTTGAGCTTCCACATTTTGGCACTGTTACTAATCTTTTGTTGATTGTTAAGTGTTAGTTTAATTCCACTGTGGTCTGAGAAGATGCTTGGGATGATTTCAGTGCTCTTGAATAGGCTGATGCTGTCTTTGTGGCCTAACATATGGTCTATCCTTGAGAATGATCCATGCGGATTTGAGTAAAATGTGTATTCCAGTTTCTTGGGATGAATGACTCTGAAAATGTCCAATAGTTCTAGTTTATCTATCTCTTCATTTAGCTCCCTTATGTCTTTACTGATTTTCTTCCTGGATGATCTGTCAAGTTGAGATAGTGGGGTGTTGAAGTCCCCTACTATGATTGTGTTACTGTTAATATATTGCTGTAGCTCTTTCAGTAGAAGTTTGATGTATTTAGATGGCTTCTCATTGGGTTCATAGATATTAATAATTGTTAAGTCCTTTTGATTGACTGATCCTCTGAGCATTAAGTAGTGTCCATTCCTATCTTTTTTAATCTTATCTATTTTAAAGTCTATCATGTCAGATATGAGAATAGCTGTTCCTGCCCTTTTTTGTGGGCCATTGGCTTGAATGATAGTTTTCCATCCTTTCACTTTAAGTCTGTGTTTGTCTTGTTGAGTTAGGTGAGTTTCCTGTAGACAACATATTGTTGGGTTGTCTGATCCATCTTCCTACTCTGTGTCTTTTAATAGGTGAATTCAGGCCATTGACATTTATTGATATCAAAGATTGAAGATATTTTAACGCCATTCTTGTAGAGTTTTAGAGTGTTTTGATATATGTCTTATTTGTGGTGGTCTGGTTGTTTATAGGAGACCTTTCAGAACTTCTTTCAGGGCAGGCTTGGTGATGGTTGCTTCCTTCAACTGTTGCTTGTCTGAGAACGTTTTGATGCTTCCATCTAGTCTGAATGACAATCTAGCAGGATATAGTATTCTTGGCTGAAAGCGTTTCTCATTGAGCACTCGATAGATATCTTGCCATTCTCTTCTGGCCTGTAGTGTTTGTATGGAGAAGTCTGCTGCTAATCTTATGGGTTTTCCTTTGTAGGTGACTCTTTGTTTTTCTCTTGCAGCCTTGAGGATCCTTTCTTTATCCTTATTCCTTTCCAATCTAAGTATGACATGTCTTGGTGTCTTTAGGTCTGGGTTAATTCTGTTTGGGACCCTCTGGGCTTCTTGAATCTTTATGTCTTTGGTGTTGTCTAGACTAGAGAAATTTTCAGCTATTATGGTCTGGAGAATGCTTTCTTCCTCCCCTTCTCTTTCTTCCTCTGGTAAGCCAATAATGCGTATATTGTTTCTTTTGAAGTCATCCCATAGGACTCTGTTGTTGTTTTCAGCATCTCTTAATCTCTTTTTGAGATCTCTTACTTCTTTTTTAGTTGTCTCTAATTCATCCTCAATCTTGCTAATTCTGTCTTCAGCCTCATTGATTCTATTCTCTCTGCCCTCTACTGCTTTCTGGAGTTCATCTATTTTGTTGCCCTGCTCTGATACTGTTTTAGCTTGTTCAGCTAGTTGCCTTCTTAGCTCAGCGATTTCAGCTTTCAGCTCTCTAATAACCATGAGATAATTAGAATTTTCTTCCATATTCTCATTTGTTGTTCCTGCATTTCTGATTACAATTTTTTCAAATTCTTTACTCACTCCTGTTATTATTTCCTTAGCTAATGTTTGGATGTTGAACTCATTGTTTTGTGCTTCACCCTCTGGAGGACTTTTAGCTGGACTCTTGTCCTGGTTTGAGTCTCCAATATTTTTTCTTGTTGTTTTAACCATTTTATATAAGTTAACAGTTTTTTCAATCCCTGAGTTGGAGTTCAGTGGTGTAAAAGCCTTTTTTTTTTCCCCTGTAGGCTATGGGAGCCTGAGGGCTTTTAAACTATCAATAGGCTTCTTAGCTTAATCACTGACTCCTGACGAAGAGATAAAGCAGGGTGTGGCAGAGATAATCCAGTGGTTATGCAAAGAGACTTTCACAGCCCCTCAGCTATGCCAAGGAGGTATAGGTCTTCTCCTGAGTTTCCCGGTTAGATCTCTGTACCCTGGTGTACCCTGGTGTCCCTCCCTGTTGCTGCTCCAGATTCTGAGGGTAGTAGCAATGGAGACTCAGAGTTGCACTTGGTGAGTCTCTGGGGAGTCCTCTCCTCCCTTAAGCTGTCCCCTTGTTGGTGGAGCAGACTGGAGGTGGTGTCTCCACTGACAAACTGTTGAACTGTTAGCAGTCACTTAGTCTCTCCTTAGGCCCCTCTCTCCTCTCTGTCACCAGCCACGCATGTTTGTACTCACGGGTGATTTACTGGGTTTCTGTGGTCATTCTAGTCCTGTCTTGTTTTGGTCCGGGTGGTCTCCTTTGGTATTCCTAGTTGATCCGGGAGAGGAGAGGAGAGAAAGCGATCTGCTGCTCGTAGCTCCGCCTCCGGAAGTCTTTCTATTTTTGTTTTTTAATGAATATTTTATTATTATAATCCAATACTTTAATTATCTTTCAAGAATATGCCTGTATTTTCCATAAAACTACTTAATTCTTAGCATGGTAGAGGAATATTTTTCATCTTTATATTAATTTCCATCAATTTCTGATGTTCTAGAGTAAAATGCTTATTTCATGCAAAATATACTTTACAGATCCATAGTGATCAGATAATGGGAATTCATATGATCTAAGCTAAAATTATTTATTTTACCACTTTTAAAATAACTTAGGAGCTACATAAATAAAAAGATGTGTAGTAAGAGAAATATACTCATTAAGGCCTATCAGAATTAAATTCACCTTTACAGTAAATAATTTTTATTACTTAAAGTCATGTTTATTATAGATCTCAGTCAATTGGGAATGTTAAATGTATTCTTTTGTTATTAATGTTAAAATCAGGTATGGTGGTCAAAGACCATAATATGTATGGTGTTACCTCTTTAAATTTATTGAAACTCCTCTGTGAGCTGATGCATGAATGGTTTTGAAGAATGGTTCATATGTGTCAAAGAAGAAATGTACTGTCTGTTTACCCAACCTGATGTAGTACTTGTATTTCTTCAAATATTATAAAGTTTTACTTCTTTATAATATAACATCTTCTGCAATATAAATCCACCACTCCTGGAGGCCCATTGTTTCCTTTTTTTTCCCCATTTCCTATTTAAAAGCATAGATTTCTGAACCCCACTGTCAGAGTGTTTGTTTCACTGACATGAAGCCTGAGAATTTACTTTCTAGTAAGTTCCAGGTGACTTCATTTCTATGTCACTGTCCTATCTCTTTTGGACTTTAGAACTATATATTTGACAATAGTACCCAGACATTATAGACGGAGCTTGTCTAAAACAAACCTCATGCTACTGTACTCACATCTGTTTCTCTTTCTGTTATCCATGTCTTAATAAATTTAACTACATGCTATAGAGAGACAGTTAGTTACCACACTCAATTACTTCTTCTCCGTTGCAGAGTCAGTTAATAACTCCTAGCTTTTCCACCTATTACAGAGCTCTCAAATCCACCCCCTTCCTCCTCAGCACCACCAAAACCTTTTGCCTGGAAAATCATGTTTCCCATTAGTTTCCCAGTATCTATCCACTGAGACATTCTCTACTTATCTGCAAGCAATCTTTTTAAAAATTACCTTTAATCCCATTATTTTCTTATTATAAACCTTCACATAGTTTCCAAAAATACTTTTTGATAATTTCAAAATCCATAGCTGAGAGAGAGCTTTTCCAGTTTCATGTCACTGGGCTCTGAACAATTTTTTTAAAAAAGTATTTTATTTATTTTATCTTTGAGAGGGATGCAGAGATAGAAAGACAGAGAGAAACACCAGAGCACTGCACAGTTCTGGCTTATTGTATTGCAGGGATTGAATCTGGAACTTCAGGGCCTCAGGCATGAGAGTTCTTTACATAACCATTATGCTATCTATCCCCGCCTGACACACTGAACACTTTGTACCAAGACCCACCCACAGATCCTAGTGCAACTATGTCCCTCTCTTTTGGGGCCTTGTGCCTGCCTGCCTCTCATACCCATCTCCCTTACCTAACTCATTCCCATTCTTCCTTAGCTTTCTAGAGAAGGTTGTTTCAAATTCTAAGGGAATTTACTTCCAGTGCTTATAAGAAATATATTTGTCCTTTATTCTAATCTCTGAAAATAAACCCTGTCTGTTTTGTTTGCTGTGCACCTCAACCATACCTAACACTCAATAGATGGTTTTTGAAAGAAGAGTAACTGAATGTACACAAAGGAGGTAGCCACTACACTGGACTTTGAGAAGTCAAGAGAATTGTATAGAGAATGAGACATCTGAATTGAGTGGATTGTTGAAACATACACAGTTTACCGGGTGAAGAAGGATTAATACAATGTTCTCAAAGCTGTCATGCCAAAAGAAAAACAAGATTCTTTTACCTCTTCCTCTTTCTTTTTCTTTCTTCCTTTCTCTCTCTCTCTTTTTTTTTAAGGTAACTGCTCCTGAGATGAGCTTTGCTTGTTTTTTTGTTTTCATTCTGATAGAGAGAGGGAGAGAGAGCTCATAGTATCAGAACTTCCGCTAATAGCAGAGTATTCCCATATGGTGCTTGGGCCTGGGTTACGTGCATGCCAAGGTAAGCTCTAGAGAACTATCTCCCTGACTGTGAATGACAAGATACTTATCCACTTCTTCAGCCCAAGCTTTTGTTCAATGTAAAGAAGCCTCAGGTTGTATATAAAAATTCTGTTATAAAGAGAGAGTGATTTTTCAGGGCACATCAATTCTGTCATTAGAGAAATAATTTTTTATGCCTGTAGATCTAGAAGAAGCCAGAAATAGAAATTCCACTGGAACCTTAAACTATATTATAATGCCATCATCATCAAAACAGCATGGTACTGGATCAAAAATAGGCACACAGACCAGTGGAACAGAATTGAAAGCCCAGAAATAAATCCCCACACCTATGGACATTTAATCATTGATAAGGGGGCTCAAAGGATTAAATGGAAGAAGGAGGCTCTCTTCAATAAATGGTGCTGGGAAAACTGGGTTGTAACATGCAGAAGAATGAAATTGAACCACTTTATCTCACCAGAAACAAAAATCAAATCCAAATGGATCAAAGACCTGGATGTCAGACCAGAAATAATCAAATACTTAGAGGAAAACATTGGTAAAACAGTTTCCCACCTACACGTCAAGGACATCTTTGATGAATCAAACCCAATTGCAAGGAAGACTAAAGCAGAAACAAACCAATGGGACTACATCAAATTGAAAAGCTTCTGCACATCCAAAGAAACTATTAAACAAACAAAGAGACCCCTCACAGAATGGGAGAAGATCTTCACATGCCATACATCAGACAAGAAACTAATCACCAAAATATATAAAGAGCTCAGCAAACTTAGCACCAAAAAAGCAAATGACCCCATCCAAAAATGGGCAGAGGATATGGACAAAACATTCACCTCAGAGGAGATCCAAAAGGCTAACAAACATATGAAGAACTGCTCTAGGTCACTGATTGTCAGAGAAATGCAAATTAAGACAACACTAAGATACCACCTCACTCCTGTAAGAATGGTATACATCAAAAAGGACAGCAGCAACAAATGCTGGAGAGGCTGTGGGGACAGAGGAACCCTTTTACATTGCTGGTGGGAATGTAAATTGGTACAGCCTCTGTGGAGAGCAGTCTGGAAAACTCTCACAAGGCTAGACATGGACCTTCCATATGATCCTGTAATTCCTCTCCTGGGGTTATACCCCAAGGACTCTATAATACCCAACCAGAAAGAGGTGTGTACTCCTATGTTCATAGCAGCACAATTCATAATAGCTAAAATCTGGAAGCAACCCAGGTGTCCAACAACAGATGAGTGGTTGAGAAAGCTGTGGTATATATACACAATGGAATACTATGCAGCTATCAAGAACAATGAACCCACCTTCTCTGACCCATCTTGGACAGAGCTAGAAGGAATTATGTTAAGTGAGCTAAGTCAGAAAGATAAAGATGAGTATGGGATGATCCCACTCATCAACAGAAGTTGAGGAAGAAGATCTGAAAGGGAAACTAAAAGCAGGACCTGACCAAATTACAGCAGGAACCTCACATCTCCACTATAGAGCCTCTACTTCCCCCTGTCCTGGAACCCTTGGATAGGGCCCACTTTCCCATATGCCTCTCCCAATCCATATCAAATAATATTGCATCTGCCGATCACAACCTAATCAACGCAACGATTGCCACCTCAACATGCTTCACCTCAGACTGTGTCCGGAGACTTCACATGTGGAATGACAACCCTTCAGCTTCATTACTCGGGTGAGACCTTTCCATTCATAGTATACTCTAATTCCATCTCAGGTGGTTCACTTTCTAACAAAGTCCCAAAACTTAGATATACACCAGTTTCTGTGAGAGAGAGCATATGTTCACACGTATCCATAAACTACTGCAAAATATATACCTGAAAGCAGAAGTACACTAGAGTTTGCAGTGAGTATCCCCCTAACACTTCCTCTCCACTATTCCAAGCTCTGGGTCCATGATTGCTCAACAATTTGTTTGGCTTTGTATGTTAACTCTCTTTTCAGTCACCAGGTTCCAGATGTCATCAGGATGCCGGCCAGGCTTCCCTGGACTGAAGACCCCACCAATGTGTCCTGGAGCTCTGCTTCCCCAGAGACCCACCTACTAGGGAAAGAGAGAGGCAGACTGGGAGTATGGACCCACTAGTCAATTCCCGTGTTCAGCGGGGAAGCAATTAGAGAAGCTAGACCTTCCACCTTCTACAACCCACAATGACCCTGGGTCCATGTTCCCAGAGGGATAGAGAGTGGGAAAGCTATCAGGGGAGGGGGTGGGATATGGAGATTGGGTGGTGGGAATTGTGTGGAGTTGTACCCCTCCTACCCTATGGTTTTGTTAATTAATCCTTTCTTAAATAAAAAATAATAATAAACTCTACTGAACTTTACCTGACTTTATGATGAAATCAAAAAAAAAAAAAAAAAAAAGAAAGTCCACTGGAAATTCAGAACTGGGCCTAAGGGGGGCGGGGAGAGATGATTCACTACCAAGAGGATGTGAAAAATAGAGGATAAATGTACTAGGTTAAGGTTAAAATGATAATTTAGTGAATGGAAACTGACTTTCATCTTTTCAAGCTGCTGAATCTGCAGCTTCACTGCACCTTCATAAATATTCACCCTTTCTTCAGTGGCATGTCTCAAAAAGCTAACCTCAGGACTGGGAAGATAGTGTCATGATTATGCAAATAGTATTAATGCCTGAGGCACCAAAGCTAACAGATTCTATCTCCAGCACTACTAAATAGCAGAAATGTGCAGTGCCTGAAATGGGGGGGGGGCAGAGAAGAAAAAAGGAAAGAACTAATGTACTCTACTTCTCTTGAGTCCTGGTGTTGAATAAATCATGCTGTGTAGGCAAAAGTTTTGTATCCATTTCCCTGTCAATATCTACATCTGTTTTAGTAGTTCAGTGACTAAATTATGACTAAAAAGAAAAAAAAAAACTGTTCGTAACTATTTGCATTCATGCTGTACAGGGCTGTTCACATGATGTAACATTGCCATCCAGTGTACAAGAGCTTATATTGCAGCATAACACCCAAAAGATATCTAAGGTCAGAATCCCACAATCAAAATTCCACAAGCCTGCAGACAGTCCTAGGAGTGGAAGGCAAAGCCTGATCACTTTGGCTTTGGAGACAGAAAGTTTACTTTCAACAATCTGTCCAGAGGAATTTGTTTTAAAGCTGAGTACACCAAACCACCAGAAGTCATTAGAGATTTTGTAAAGTCTGTATATTTTCTAAAATTATTTTAGGATTAAGAAGGATATACACAAATACTTACAAATTTATTATCTGAGGAATATTTGTAATTAAAACTAACTGAAAGTAAATAATATATAACAATAGAAGTTTCGTTAGATAAACTGTGGAAAGTTTTTACAACTAAAATAAAGGTGGAAGAATATATAACTTAAAAACATTTTCACCAGGGGCTAGTCAAATAAGTCACCTGAATAGTGCATCTGCTTTGTCCTGCACAGGACCTTGGTTTAGATCTGGGCCCCACCTTACTGAAGGAAGCTTCTGTGTTGTATTGTCTTTCCCTTTCTCTCTTTCTGTCTTTGTCTCTCTCCCTCTCTTTTTAACATAGCATTATTCAGCTCTGGTTTATAGCAGTGAGGATGATTGAACCTGAGACTTTGGAGCCTCAGGCATGAAAGTTTGTTTGCATAAGCATTATGCTATCTAGCCTCTGCCATCTTCCCCTTTCTCTCCCTGTCTCTCTATCTGAAAACATCAGCTTAGAGCTGTGAAGTCCTGGAAGATAAGAGAGATAAAGTTATTATTTATTTATACAAGTGTATATTTTTTATTTTATTAGTGATTTAATGATGACTTACAAAATTGTAAGATAATAGGATCCCACAATCAAAATTCTGTGTCCACATCCCCTCCACTGGAAATTTCAGTAGTCCTTCCAAGATCACCAATGTGGGAAGATTCTATAGCAATCTATCTATATCTATGTATATGTATATTATTTTTTTAAGGATCCTGCCTTCATGAGTCACCCCTACACCTACTACTACCACTTCTTCTCCCTCTTCTTCTTCTCCCTCTCCTCTTTCTCCCTCCTTCTCCTCCTCCTTCTTCTTCTTCTTTTAAATTTTCCCTCTTCTCTCAAAGATAGAAGAAAAATTGCCTGGATTCCTCTGGTGTTTTCCATATTCTCTTCCCTTTCACTAATGATATAAAAACAATATTCCTGGGAGTCCGGTGGTAGCACAGTGGGTTAAGCGCATAGACTGGCATGAGGATCCCAGTTCGAGACCCCAGCTTCCCACCTACAGGGGAGTCGCTTCACAAGCTGTGAAGCAGGTCTGCAGATGACTATCTTTCTCTCCCCCTTTCTGTCTTCCCCTCCACTCCCCATTTCACTCTGTCCTATCCAACAATGTCAAAAATAAGAATAACTATAACAATAAAACAACAAGGGCAACAAAAATGAATAAATAAATATTTAAAAAAATTTAAAAAAACAATATTTCTGGTGACAAACTCTTTGGGTTCTGGTGGAATAGGGGTTCAGAGCTCTCTGGTTTCCTTCCCCTATCATTTACCACTCTGGGAATGGACCACAATTTTTTGGGGGGTGCAGAAGGTGTGAGTTCTCACTTCTGATAAATGTGTATTTTATATGTGTAAAAGTCAGGCCAAAAAAAAAACACACTAGATCTAGTATCATAATACTCTTGGGAGGAAGGGAGAGTGAGAAAGATACAGATAAAAAAGAGATTTTTCGCCTCTCATATTAATTAAATAGTGGTTTATATAATGTTTACACTTTAATAGGATTGTATATAAACACCTCTCCCACCACCAAAAGACTGTGTCCCACCTCCACCACCCACCCCTGCCCCCCCCCACCCTCCACCGTGCCGGGAAGCCCAATGGCCACCCTCCCCTTCACCACAGTATTTTTACATTGGTGCCCTGCTCTCGATTTAATCAGATCCTGCTTTTAGTTTCCCTTTCTGTTCTTCTTTCTCAACTTCTGTTGATGAGTGGGGACATCCCATACTCATCTTTATCTTTCTGACTTAGCTTACTTAACATAATTCCTTCTAGCTCTGTCCAAGATGGGTCAGAGAATGGGAAGGCTATCAGGGGAGGGGGTGGGATATGGAGATCGGGTTACGGGAATTGTGCGGAATTGTACCCCTCTTATTTTATGGTTTTGTTAATGTCTCCTTTCTTAAGTAAAAAAAAATTAAGGGGAAAAAAAAGAAAGAGAAGATTTAATCTCTATCAAATGCAGGCAGTGATTATTCTGAGTGATAGATTCAAATGATTTTTACGTTATTCTTTCTCATTGCCTATACTTTTCTGGTTTTTTATATCTTAATTATCAGTATTATCCCTGAAATTTGTACAAATTTCTTTTTAAAATATTTTATTTACCTTAATGAGAGAGAGAGAGAGAGAGAAAGGAGAGAGAGAGCAGAGCACTACTGAATCTGGTTTAGAATGGTGTAGAGGATGGAACCTGGTGTTGCATCTGATTAAGTGCACATAGTACTAAGCCAAGGACACTCAAGAATCCGAGTTTCAGTCTGTGCTCCCCACCCATAAACAGTGAAGGAAGGCTACATACACATGTCTTTCTCTCTCCCTCTATCTCACCCTCCTTTCTCAACTTCTCTTAGTCCTATACAATAAAATAATAAAATGGTCCATTTGGAGTTGACTGTTCTTTCTGGTGAGATAAAGTGGTTCAGTTTCATTCTTCTGCATGTTTCAACCCAGTTTTCCCAGCATCATTTATTGAAGAGAGCCTTCTTCCTCCATTTAATACTTTGGGCCCCCTTATTAAAGATTAGATGTCCAAAGGTGTGGGGGTTTAGTTCTGGGTTTTCAGTTCTGTTCCACTGATCTGTGTACCAATTTTTGTTCCAGTACCGGGCTGTTTTGATAATAATGGCCTAAAAATATAGTTTGAGATCTGGGAGTATGATGCCTCGATTTCTTTTTCTTTTCCTTAAGATTGTTTTGGTGATTCTAGGTGTTTTCTGGTTCCAGATAAATGATTGTAAATTTTGTTCTATTCTGTTAAAGAAGCTTGGTGGAACTTTGATGGGTATCATATTAAATTTGTATATGGCTCTGGGAAGAACATTCATTTTGATGGTATTAATTCTTCCACTCCATGAGTATGGGATGTCTTTCCATTTCTATGTATCAGTTTCTAATTCCTTGAATAGTGACTCATAGTTTTCAGTATACAAGTGTTTCACTTCTTTGGTCAGCTTTACTCCTAGGTATTTTATTGATTTTACTGCAACAGTGATTGGGAATGATTTCTGGATGTCTTCTTCCTCAGATTTAGTGTTTGCAAAATAAATGCCACTGATTTTTGTACATTGATTTTGTAGCCTGACACCTTGCTGTATTGCCTAGTACCTTCCAATAGCTTTCTGCTGTATTCTTTAGGTTTTTCTATGCATACTATCATATCATGTGCAAATAGTGAGAGCTTGATTTCTTCCCTTCCAATATGTATTCCTTTGATTTCTTTCTCTTGCCTGATTGCTATGGCAATAACTTCCAATACTATGTTGAAGAGTAATGGTGGTAATGGACAGCCCTGTGCAGTCCCTGTTCTGAGGGGGAATGCTTTCAGCTTCTGCATGTTGAGTATGATGTTGGTTGTAGGTTTGCTATATATGGACTCCAATGTCTTGAGAAATTTTCTGTCTATTCCCATTTTTTGTAGTGTTTTGAGCATGAATGGGTGTTGGATTTTGTCAAAGGCTTTTTCTGCATCTATTGAGATAATCATGTGATTTTTGGTTTTGCTTTTATTGATATGGTGAATGACACTGATTGACTTATGTATATTGAATCAGCCTTGAACAGCTGGGATAAATCCTACCTGGTCGTGATGAACAATCTTTTTGATATACTGCTGTATCTGGTTGGCTAGGATCTTGTTTAATATTTTGGCATCTATGTTCATCAGAGATATTGGCCTCTAATTTTCCTCTGTGTGTGTGTGTGTGTGTGTGTGTGTGTGTGTGTGTGTGTGTGTGTGTGTATGTGTCCCTATCTGCTTTTGGTATCGGGGTGATGATAGAGGAAAACATTGGTGGAGCACTTTCCCACTTAAACCTCAAGAACATCTTTGATGATACAAAACCAATTGCAAGGAAAACTAAAAAAAAAAAAAAAAAAACAAATCTATGGGACTACATCAAATTGAAGAGCTTCTGAACAGCCAAAAAAACTACCACACAAACAAAGAGACCACTCACAGAATGGGAGAAGATCTTCACATGCTATACATCAGACAAAACATACAAAAACATACAAAACATACAAACACATACAAAAGGCTCAGCAAACTTAGCTACAAAAAAAGAAAATGACCCCATCCAAAAATGGGCAGAATATATGAACAGAACATTAAGTACAGAAGAGATCCAAAAGGCTAACAAACACATGAAAAACTGTTCCAGGTCAATGATTGTCCTCACTCCTATGAGAATGGCATACATCTAAAAGGACAGCAGCAATAAATGCTGGAGAGATTGTAGAAACAAAGGAACCCTTCTGCACTCCTGGTTGGAATGTAAATTGTTCCAACCTCTGTGGAGAGCAGTCTGGAGAACTTTCACAAGGTTAGACATGGACCTTCCATATAACCCAGTAATTCCTCTCCAAGGGATATACTACAAGGACTCCATGACACCCAACCAAAAAGATATGTATACACCAATGTTCATAGCAGCACAATTTGTAATAGCTAAAACCTGGAAGCACCCCAGGTAGCCAACAATAGATGAGTGACTAAGAAAGCTATATATATATATGAATACTATGCAGCTATTAAGAACAATGAACCCACATTCTCTGACCCATTTTAGCTGGAGCTAGAAGGAATTATGTTAAGTGAGCTAAGTCAGAAAGACAAAGATGAGTATGGGATGATCCCACTCATAAACAGAAGCTTCTTCTTCTTCTAGCTTTTGCCCTTCTTCCGTAGCCAGTCAACAGGTCAGGTTGAAAGCTGTCAGAGCTGCTTGTTGCTGGCTTTGAAAGTGACTGGGATCCATGTGGATTCAGTCGGCTAGGAAGGATTGTCAGTTTCCCCAATGAATGGGTACTCACGGGATGCACCACGGGAAGGTCGATCCAATGGGATCCAATGCATCCCAAAACAGAAGCTGAGAAAGAAGAACAGAAATGGAAACTAAAAGCAGGATTTGATTGAGTTTGGCGTAGGGCACCAAAATACAAATCTCTGGGTTGAGACTTAAGGTGGATTTGGGGGGGTGGGGAATGGAATGGGACAGTCTTTCGGTGGTGGGAATGGTTTTTATATACACTCCTATTAACTTGTAGTCACATAAAACACTAATTAATATGAGAGGGAAAAATGATTGAATGTCTCAAACTTTTAAAAAAATTCTTTATTCGGGAGTTAATGCTTTACATTCGACAGTAAATACAAGTTTGTACATGCATAACATTTCCCAGTTTTCCATATAACAATAAAACCTCCACTAGGTCCTCTGTCATCCTTCTTGTATCTGTATTCTCCCCCACACCACCCACCCCAGAGTCTTTTACTTTGGTGCAATACACCAATTCCAGTTCAGGTTCTACTTGTGTTTTCTCTTCTGATCTTGTTTTTCAACTTCTGCCTGAGAGTGAGATCATCCCATACTCACCCTTATGTTTCTGACTTATTTCATGTAACATGAATTTTTCAAGCTCCATCCAAGATGGGCTGAAAACAGTGAAGTCACCTTTTATTTTTTACAGCTGAGTAGTATTCCATTGTGTATATATACCACAACTTGCTCAGCAACTCATCTGTTGTTGGACACCTGGGTTGCTTCCAGGTTTTGGCTATTACAAATTGTGCTGCCAAGAACATATGTGTACACAGATCTTTTTTGATGGGTTTGTTTGGTTCCTTAGGCTATATCCCCAGGAGAGGAATTTCAGGATCATAGGGTAGGTCCATTTCTAGCCTTCTGAGAGTTCTCCAGGCTGTTCTCCACAGAGGTTGGACCAAATAACGGAATGTCTCAAACGGAATGTCTCAAACTTTTAATGCACAGACCATAGGCGAGTCTTTTAAATGTTGACTCTCTTAAGCTTAGACCAGGGAGAACAGAAGCAACCAGTGGCATTATTCTATAAGACACAGCTATATACAAATACTGTCAAATGACATAAATTACAGTGATGTTGTGTATGATACAGCAAATCCTAACAAAGGGATTCACAAAGTTAACCCAATTGCCAAATAATTTGATTACAACAATAACTATCTATTGTCTTCTTAAACCCTAAAACAGCAGGAACCTCCCATTTCCTCTATAGAGCCTATACTTCCCCCAGTCCTGGAACCCCTAGGGTGGGGCTCACTTTCCTGCATGCTCCTCTCAATTCATATCAAATGATATTGCATCTGCTGATCTCAACTTAATCAACATAATGAGTACCACCTCAGCAAGATTCACTTCAGACTGTGTCCAGAGACATCAGGCATGGAATGTCAACCCTTCAGCCTCATTATTTGGGTGAGACCTTTCCTTTCATAGGATTCTCTAATTCTATTTCTGGTGGTTCACTTCCTAACACAGTCCCAAAACCTTCATATAGATAAGGTCCCATGATACAGAGCGTATGTTCACATGTATCCCCAAATTAGGGCAAAATATATACCTGAAAGCAAAAATGCACAATGCAGTGAGTCAGGATATGCAGCAAGCAAGTAGAAAGACCTAAAAAGACACCATAAAGTTCATAATGAAATAGTGTCTATTTAAACTTAGATACCCTCCTCACCTATTTCTATAATATTTCCCTCACTCACTACAAAGCTAACCTTATAAAAGTAAAGACTACAAAAGCTGAATAAGGACAAGAGACTGGCATACTTTAATGATGACTCTTTACTCACTATCAGGCCCCCTATCATCATGGGCCCTAGTCAGGGATTCCTGATATTACCAAACAGACTGATGGGCCTAGACCTTTAATAAATCCCTCTCTACATTGTTACCAGTCATCTATATCAGGAACAACACAAAAATCCCTCTGTGGGCCTCCATAGGACCTTGCCCTCAGCTTGGATCAACAATGGTAGAGAAGACAAGATAAAAAAAAGAGAAACAAGAGAGAGAAAAGAAAAAAGATAAGAAAAAGAGATGTAATAAAAGAGCAGTGAAAGTAAAGATTTTTAATTGATTAATTTATTTATTTTATTTTATTTTTTTAATTAGCTAGGAGGAGGGAGAAGGGGAGAGTCTGTAGAAGAGGTAGGAGTAATGAGACAAGTTCCTCTCACAATAGATAAGATGCCCAGAGTTAATTCTGGTCAACCTAAAGAAGGGGGGAAAGAGATACACCTTTATATAATATTAATAATAAAATAGAGCAGGGTAAAAAACCTGTCCCAGATTGCCTCAAGCCTCCTGAGCAGAGGCAGCTGATTGTTAAGAAAGAAAAGAAAACAAAACCTCAGGACTAGACAAGAATAGCAGGAATAGACAGTTATGCAAGCCTACTATCCACTGTATATTCTAGGGGTAGCTAAAGGAGAAAGGGAGGTAGAGCAGAGATACACGCAGAAAGAGTCCACACTGAGTCAGATTTCTTCCCCCAAATAATTCCCAAATGTGTATCAGTGAATTCAGAAAGCTGAAGGAGGAAGAAAGGATGACAAGAATGAGAAAAAGAATAAAAAAAGAAAGAGAGAAAAAAGAAAAAGATAAGAAAAAGAACAGTAATAAAAGCAGTGAAAGGAAAGAGTTATTTATTTATTTATTTATTTATTATTTAATTAGCTATGCAGGGGGGAGGGAGAGAATGGGTAGCAGGGTAGAAAGAGTGAAACAAGTTATTTTAGCAGTTAATAAAACACTCAGTCCCCTAGCAATGGAAAATACATTAAGAGTTAATTCTGGTCAACCTGAAGGAGAGGGGGAAAGTGGTACGCGTTTATCTTATATTGATAATAAAATATAACAGAGTAAAAAACCTGTCATGTCTTCAGCTTGGATGACTCCAGATTGCCTCAGGCACCCTGAGCAGAGGCAGCTGATTGGCTACTTAGAAAGAAAAAAGGCCAAAGGTTTCAGAAGGGAATAGAATTAGAATGAATGACACGCCCTGGTGGGACAGGAATCTTGGTAAAGAAAAAGCTAAGCAGGGGAGCCTGCTAGGAGCAGATCTCTGGTCCCCAGGGACTGGTTATGGGGGGAGGGGAAGAAGGGGTGTGCTTCAGGAATAATAATTTAAAAGAAAAAAAATTTTTTTCCCTTTATTTTTACTCTATTTTCTAACCCAAATTGAGTTATAGTCACTTCCTTGGTGTTACCACTAGGACCCCTTATTGACTGGCCTACTAAAGGCAAAAAATCCTACCGTTTCCAGTAGATGTGGTCAGAGCTCAAGCCACTAGCAGCTTCTCATTCCACCATCTTCCGGAATCCCTCTGGTTTTGCTTTTATTGATATGGTGAATGACATTGATTGACTTATGTGTATTGAACCAGATTGCATTCCTGGGATAAATCCCACTTGGTCATGTTGAAAAATCTTTTTGATAGACTGCTTTATCTGCTTGCCTAGGATCTTGTTCAATATTTGGCATCTATGTTCATCAGAGATATTGGTCTGTAGTTTTCGTTTTTTGTTGTGACCCTATCTGCTTTTAGTATCAGGGTGACGTTGACTTCATAGAAGGTGGAAGGGAGTGTTTCTGTTTCTTTGATTTTTTGGAAGAGTTTTAGAAGTATAGGTATTAATTGTTTCCTGAAGGTTTTGTAGAATTTGTTTGTGAAGCCATCTGGTCCAGGACTTTTGTTGTTGGGAAGATTGTTAATAACTGTTTCAATTTCTTTCTCTGTGATTGGTCCATTTAGGCTTTGTAGTTCTTCTTGGTTCAGCTTTGGAAAGGTATATATTTCTAGGAATTCTTACATTTCTTCCAGATTCTCTAGCTTGGTGGCATATAGTTCTTCTTTTAGCCACCAGAATCCAGATGCTACTGTCATGCCAACTGGACTTCCCTGGGTGGATGACACAACTGATGTGTCCTGGAGTCCTGATTCCCCAGAGCCCTGCCCTACTAGGGAAAGAGAGAGACAGGCTGGGATTATGGATCAACCTGTTAACACCCATGTTCAGCAGGGAAGCAATTACAGAAGCCAGACCTCCCATATTTTGCACCCCATAATGTCCCTGGCTCCATGCTCCCAGAGGGATAAAGAGTAAGAAAGCTATCAGGGAAGGGGATGGAATAGGGATTTCTGGTAATGGGAATTTTGTGTAGTACCCCTTGTGTCCTATGGTTTTTGTATTTCCTTTTTATAAATAAAAAAATGGAATAGGTAGGGCTGATGAAATAACTTATTTCACTAGTATGCTGTTTTTTCATTTGTGTGCATGACCCAGGTTTGAGTCTGGATCCCACTGCATGGAAGCTTTGATGCTGTGGTCTCTTTCACTCTCTTTCTATTTCTTTCTGCCTTTCTACATCTATTAAAAAAAAAAGAAATGGAGTAAGCAGAAGATGGAGTTGACAAAGATATTTGTTTTCTTTTTGAGAACACTGGGCTTCATACAATTTCTTTTTTCCAGTTAAAAACAAGACAAAAAGAAACAAACAAAAACAAGCAAACAAACAAAACAAGAGAGAGGGGCCGGGCTGTGGTGCACTGGATAAGCACACATAGTGTGAAGCAAAAGAACCATAACAAAGATCCTAGTTTGAGATACGGATCCCCACCAGCAGGGAGAGCTTCACAAGTAGTGAAGCAGGTCTGCAGGTCTCTCTCTCTCTCTCTCTCTCTCTCTCTCTCTCTCTTCCTCTAACCCTTCCCCTTCACCCTCTCTTTCTCTTCCCCTCCCCTCTCAATTTCTCTCTGTCCTATTAAAAAAACAAAACACCAGAAGCAGTGGATTCATAATGCCTGCACCAAGCCCCAGTGGCTGGAGGCAAAATAAATAAGTTAAATTAAATAGGGTACAGAGTTGGTGTATTGAACCAAAGTAAAAGACTCTGGGGTGGGTAGGAGGGAGAATACAGGTCCTGGAAAAGGATGGCAGAGGACCTAGTGGTACTGTTATGTGGAAAACTGAGAAATATTATGAATGTACAAACTATTGTATTTACTGTTGACTGTAAAACATTAATCCCCCAATAAAAATGCAACTAAAATAAATAAGTAAATAAAAATTAAATACACAAATAAAAACATATAGGCACCAAATAAAACAAATCAAGCACCAGAGCTTGCTTTGGGGTCACAGTACCACAGACTCAGGTGCTACCATAATTCTCATGTCTGCTTATGGCTCAAACACGGATCAAATGTAAGCAAAGTCAAATATCCTATCCAGTGAACAAACTTCCCAACCCTGATACAAGGATATTATTTTTTTCTTTGCCTCATAGGACAAATCAGGAGGAACATGGCATATAGTTGTTACAAGAATAACCACTGATTTTATTTTTCTCCTAACATTTATATTTAGATGGCATATGCTGTTACTTCTCCCGGTGAGCACAGTCACAGAGCTTATTTAAGGTGAAATTTCCAAAGTATTACATATTAACCCTTGTTGGAAATATTTTGTTTGAAGATCACTGTTATATTGCTTCTCAGTTTAAGAGATTATGGAAGACAGCTAGAAAGAAATAGGAGAAACAAAATTTAATTAATGTCAAACGAAATACATAAAAATTTAAATTTAGGGTTCAGTTGAGAGATCCAGCATCACCAAAACTGATAGATTTCCTAGGTTGCTCTTCATTTTTATTAAAGGTAGGAAAACTATAACAGGGGAACTAGGACTCAAAGTGTGCCAAATGTGGTGCCAATGTTTTTCTTTTTTCCTTTACTAGGGGAATTAATGGTTTACAGTCAACAGTAAAATACAGAAGTTTGTACATGTGTAACATTTCTCTGTTTATCACATAACAATCTAATCTCACCCTGGTCATTTTCTGCCATCATGTTCCAGAAACTGAACACCCCCCACCCCCAACCCACATCAACACTACCCCTGAGTCCTTTAATTTGGTGCAATCCTCCAAATTCTGCTTTGTGTTCTCCCTTCTGTTCTTTTGCTTTTTTTTTTTTTAAACTTCTGCCTATGAGTGGGATCATCCCATATTTATCCTTCTTTTCCTGGATTCTTTCTTTTTATAAAATTTTTTTAATATTGGGGAATTAATGTTTTACATTTGACAGTAAATCCAATAGTTTGTACATGCATAATAACATTTCTCAGTTTTTCATATAACAATACAACCCCCACTAGATCTTCTGAAGGACCTATATTCGCCTATATCTTTTACTTTGGTGCAATATGTAAATTTCTTTATTTGGGGATTACTGGTTTATAGTCAACAGTAAAAAAACGATAGTTTGTACCTGAATAAAATTTCCTGTTTTTCACATAACACTTCACACCCCCCCCCCCCACTAGGTACTCTGCTACCATCATGATCCAGGACCTAAACCCTCTCCTCCTCCCCGGAGTCCTTTACTTTGGGGCAATATACCACCTTCAGTCCAAGTTCTGCTTAATGTTTTCCCTTTTGATCTTGTTCTTCAACTTTTTTTTTTTTTTTTTGGCGTCCCTGGGTGGGCTCGAGCCATTCTTCAACTTCTTATTTTTTATTTTTTTATTTTTTATTTACCAAAGGAGACATTAACAAAATCATAGGATAAGAGGGGTACAGTTCCACACAATTCTCACCACCCGATCTACATATCCCATCCCCTCCCCTGATAGCTTTCCCATTCTCTATCCCTCTGGGAGTATGGACCCATGTTGTTGTGCGCGGGCCGTGGAGAAGAGAGAGAGGAGGGGTCCGGAGTGAAGAGGAAACACAAATCTTTATTTGCGCTGGCACCTCAGAGTTGGGTGCTGGAGAAGCAGGTTGGGCCATGTGGAGGTAGTGAAAATGGCCGCCTCATGCAGTAACCTTTCCTGCGTCTGAACACCAGAGTGAAGTGCTGGCAAGAAAATGAGGTGTGGAAGAAGATAGGCTTTTATAGGAGCAGCTTTCACAAGAATGGGAAGGGGGAGGAGTAACCATAGCACTCCAGGATAGGATAATAGCTCTCTTGAGAATGGAAGGGGGGAGGAGTAACCAAAGCACTCCAAATATTGTGGGGATATAGACAATGCCCTGAGGGCACAACATGGCTGAGCAGGCACTCCGAGAATGTCCCAACTCTCCTGGGAACTAGCAGTAGCCTGAGGTGACAACATGGCAGATGTGACTGCATTGGCACAATTTCCCAGCAGACCCAGGGTCCTTGTGTGTTGGATAGTATGCCAGTTCCCCCTGCCTTCTGCTTAACCATATGCCTATATAGGGATAGATTTAATCCCATTCAAAGCTTTGGTCTATTTACATAAATCACTTTTACATTTACATAAAGCACCACACTCCCTCCAGGGCATTGGTGGTTTAGTGGTTGAATTCTCACCTGCTCCACCCCCTCTCCTTGTCACACCTTGATCCTCTCCTTGTCACACCCTGATTTTTCACCAGTCACTTTTCGCTCCACCCTCTCTATATCATATCCTGTTTCCACCCTACTTGGAGAGTATAAAAACAGCTGCTCTTCTGATTAAAGACACTTGGAAATTGCTTTCCGGCTCTGAGAGTTCCAGAGTGTATCTCCTGCGAAGTTAGTGTGGCATGAGTTCCTGATCCCTCTCCCACACAGCAGCCTAGATCAGCTCCAGTTGAGTTCTCTCCAACCCAGAGAGCACTAGCTCGGGAAGAAGTACCCTCAGGCTATCCCGGCACTTGTGGGTTGCAGAAGGTGGAAGGTCTGGCTTCTGTAATTACTTCCCTGCTGTGCATGGGCATTGACCAGTTGATCCATGCTCCCAATCTGCCTCTCTCTTTCCCTAATGGAGTGGGTCTCTGGGGAATTGGAGCTCCAGGACACATTGGTGGGGTTGTCTGTCCAGGGAAGCCTGGCCGGCATCCTGATGGCATCTGGAACCTGGTGGCTGAAAAGAGAATTAACATACAAAGCCAAACAAATTGTTGAACGACCATGGGCCTAAAGACTGGAGTAGTGCAGATGAAGTGTTAGGAGGTATTCCCTTCAGGCTCTTGTGTACTTCAGCTTTCAGGTATATATTTTTCTCTAGCTTATGGGCACGTGTGAACATATGCTCTATGTCAGGTTACCTGGACTATAGCTAGGTTTGGGGACTTTATTGGGGCGTGGAACACCTGGAATGGAATTAGAGAATACTGTGAGACCAAAGGTCTCACCCAAGTGATGGAGCTGAAGGGTTGTCATTCCACACCTGAAGTCTCTGGTCACAGTCTGAAGTGAAGCATGCTGCGGTGGCACTCATTGTGTTGATTGGGCTGTGATCCACGGATGCAATATTATTTGATTTGAGTTGAGAGAAGCATGCAGGAAAGTGGGCCCCACCCTAAGGTTCCAGGACTGGGCAAAATATAGGCTCTATAGTGGAAATGTGAGGTTCCTGCTATCTTAAGGTTCAAGAAGACAATGGATAGTTATTGTTATCACATTATTTGGTGATTGGGTTAACTTTGAAAAGCCCCATTGTTGGGGTTTGGGGTATAATACCCAGCATCTTGTATATAGCTGTGATAGCAGTTGCTTCTGTTCTCCCTGGTCTAGTCTTTTGAGAGAGTCAACATATCAAAAACAGCATATGTATTAAAAAGACTCAGTCTGTGTTTTAAGAAGTTCTAGACATATGATCAATTTTTCCCCTCTCATATTAATTAGTGATTTATATGTCTACACTTTAATAGGAGTGTACATAAACACCATTCCTATCACCAAAAGACTGTGTCCCATCCCAACTACCCCCCGCCTCCCCCACCCCTCCACCTTTCGCTCCAGGAAGCCCAATGGCCATTTGTACATGCATAAAATTTCCTGTTTTTCACATAACAGTTCACCCCCCCACTAGGTACTCTGCTACCATCATGATCTAGGACCTAAACCCTCTCCTCCTCCCCAGAGTCCTTTACTTTAGGGCAATACACCACCTTCAGTCCAAGTTCTGCTTAGTGTTTTCCCTTTTGATCTTGTTCTTCAATTTCTTAAAACAAAATAAAACAAAACAAAAAAACCCTGTGGTGAAGGGGAGGGTGGACATTGGGCTGTTCTTCAACTTCTGCCTATGAGTGAGATCATTTTCCTGGCTTATCTCACTTAACATGGAAATCAATATTTCTTTATCTCCCTTGATGCATTTTCTCACCAGTAGCAGTAAAAGAGAAAAAGAAGCATTTTGTAATGCTAGTGTTACTCTAGGCTTTCATTGTCAGGGTGACACTGTTAAGTCATTTACCTCTTAGCAATTTTTCTTTATCGGTTTGGATTCCTTTGTTGAAATGTCATGCTATCTTCCAAAGTATTATTTCCTTACTTTCATCTTGGAAAGTACCTGTTTGAGGCTTGGAGTGTGGATTGACCTGACAATGCCCATGTCCAGCAGGGAAGTAATTATAGAAGCCAGCACTCCCACCTTCTGTACCATCCAAAAGAATTTTGATCCACAGTTCCAGAGGGGGAAATGACAGGGGAAGTAAACCAGAGGGCTCTGTACCAACATTCCACCAGGACCTGAAATATTTATCATGAGGAATCTTGTTTTTATACCAGCAATGAAAGTGAAGCTAATATGGAAAATGCCAGAGAAAGCCAGGCACTGTTTCTCTTATCTCGTAAGAAGAGAAAAGGGAAGACGCCCAGAAATAGTGATAAGTGTAAGGGTAACAGAAAGGAAGTGAAGGCAGGACTATTAAAAATTTGGAAAAAGTATATAGATAATATACTATAGAATTATAGAATCAGTCCATACTGGTGACCTTGGGATAATAACTGCAGTTTCTTTTTTTTAAATATTTATTTCCATTTTGTTGCTCTTGTTTTTATTATTGTTGTAGTTACTATGATTGATACCGTCGTTGGATAGGACAGAGAGAAATGGAGAGAGGAGGGGAAGACAGAGAGGGGGAGAGAAAGATAGATACCTGCAGACCTGCTTCACTGCGTGTGAAGTGACTCCTCTGCAGATGGGGAGCGGGGACTCGAACCGAGATCCTTATGCTGGCCCTTGCGCTTTGTGCCATATGTGCTTGACCCAGTGTGCTACCGCCTGACTACCATAACTGCAGTTTCTAATGGAGGGGATGGGAACCCAGAATTCTGGTGGTGGAGACCACAGGGAATTATACCCCTATTATCTTATAATTTTGTAAGTCAACATTAAATCACTAATAAAAATGCAATTAAAAAGAAAGAAAATACCTTTTTGTAATCATACTACATGTTATCTAATTGACAACTGGGGCTATTTGTAACAGGGGCTCTCAGCTGGATCCATAGGTCTGAATCTGTCATGTTTAGATGCTGAGTATGTCATACACTCTAGCTTTGATTTATATGACCATATCATGAGCTAGGAAACTTGGGCTAGACAGACAGAGTTGTCTTTTTGTTATTTTTTTAATATGAGGTATGTGGTGGTGGTGGTGGTGGTAGGGGATGTGTGTGGGGGGGGGCTTACTCATGTGAAGTTTCATAATTACTGGGATAAATTCTTCATTCTGATAGAGAGAGGAAGAGATACCACTGCACTTGTCCCCCCCCCCCCCCACGAGTGCTTTGGTGCAAATAGTTTGCTTCTGAGGTTGAAACTAGGTCCCGCTCATGGCATGCATACATCCTGTCCGCTGAGATATCTCTCAGATCCAACACAGTCTTTTTATTTTAATTTTTTAAAGATTTCTTTATTGGGCCAGTTGCTGCTATCCCTGGCTGAGCACACATGTTACAGTGTTCAAAGACCCAGGTTCAAGCCCCTGGTCTCCACCTGCAGGGGGAAAGCTTCGTGAGTGGTGAAGTAATGCTGCAGGTGTCTCTCTGTATCTCTCCCTCTCTGTAACCCCCTTCCCTCTCAATTTCTGTTTGCCTCTATCAAATATAAAGATAATAAAACATTAAAAAAACATTCTTTAAAACTCTTCTCTCTGTGGATCTTGATGGAATTGGAATTCAGGGCCCTCTGGTTATCTTCCAAAAGCATTTCTCTCCCTCTGGTGCGGGGCGGGGCATGGACCAGAATTCTCTATGGGGTACAGAAGGTGAGGGTTCCACTAGTCATGGATGTTGGCAGGTTGATCCATACTCCTAGTCTGTTTCTATCTTTCCCTAGTGGGGTAGAGCTTTGGAGAGGTGAGGTTTTGGGACACAATAGTGAGGTTGTCTGCCCAGGGAAGTCAGGATAGAATCATAGTAGCGTCTGCAGTAAGATATAAAGCAAGACAAAATGATAAAATTAAACAATAAACAGGAACCAAAAAGTACAAATAGATCAGATGAGAATAGGGGTCTTAGAATCGGGTAGAGAGAAGCTAGGAAGTTAATTTATACATGTTCGTAGGGGCCCATGACTTTAGTAATTTTTATTTGAGTTTGATAGCTAACATGAAAGTGGACTAAAAATATTATCTGGGAGAATGTAGTCAGAGTTGAGAATAGGACTAGAAAGCTGGATTTGAATATAAATTGGCCCATGAAAATTTTGTTGACCTCACATAACAAATGAAATCTTCCCTTTTTAAAACTTCACAGCACTCAAATATAACCCAATAAACAAAATAAGCCGTGGTCTGGGAGGTGGTGCAGTGGTTAAGGCACTGGACTCTCGGGAATGAGGTCCTTGAGTTCAGTTCCCGGCAGCACATGTACCAGAGTGATGTCTGGTTCTTCCTGTCTCTCCTATCATTTCTCATGAATCAATAAATAAAATAAAATAAAAATAAAAAAGTAAGCCAAAGAGCAAAATAAAGTTTTCTAAAGAAGGGATACATATGATTCACAGACATATGAAGAGTTCCAGTTCACTTTCCATTAGAGAAATGCAAATTAAGGGGGCCACCTAGTGGTACACCTGGTTAAGCACACATAGTACTAAGTGCAAGGACCTGTGCAAGGATCCCAGTTTGAACATCTGGCTCCCCTGTTGGAGCCCCCTGCTCCCCCACTCAAGCCCCCCGGCTCCCCACCTGCAGCGGGCATGCTTCACAAGTGGTGAAGCAGTTCTGCAGGGGTCTTTTTCTCCCTTTTTATTTCCTCCTCCTACACTTTCAGTTTCTTGTTTTAGATTCCACATATGAGTGAGACTACCTGAAAGTTCTCTTCCATTTCTTATTTCACTAAGTGTAACCACCTCCAGTTCCATCCATTTTGTCCCAGAGGACACAATGTCATCATTTTTCATTGCAGAGTAGTAGTCCATGGACCATATGTCCCATAACTTCTTTAGGCATTTATCTGATGATGAAGCATTTAGGGACTTACACTCTTTGGCTATTGTGAATAATGCATCTTCTGAACATAGGGGTGCAAATGTCCCTTCTAACTAGTGGGATCTAAAGATATTATTTACATGGACTTTCAAAAAAAAAAAGTCCAAACAAAACAGAATTGTGAGAACGAAGGTGGTTATCTTTGGGTGGTGGGAGTGTGGGGATACAGGACTTTAGTGGTAGGTGTGGTGTGGAACTATACATCAAAATCTTGCAATCTTGTAGAAAACTATTAATAACAAATTAAAAATTAAAAAAATTAAATCCACCGCTCCTGGAGTCCATTTTTCCCCCTTTTGTTGCCCATGTTGTGGTAGCCTCGTTGTGGTTATTATTATTGCCATTGTTGATGTTGTTCATTGTTGGATAGGACAGAGAGAAATGGAGAGAGGAGGGGAAGACAGAGGGGGGAGAGAAAGACAGACACCTGCAGACCTACTTCACTGCCTGTGAAGCGACTCTCCTGCAGGTGGAGAGCCGGGGGCTCGAACCCAGATCCTTACACCTGTCCTTGCACTTTGCACCACATGCGCTTAACCCACTGTGCCACCGCCCGACCCTCTAGGTCTGAGTTACTAAGGTCCCTCAAGGCTTGTACCCGAGACCTTGCACTCTGCAATGTATGAGCTTCAGCAGTTGCACAACCACCGGGCACCCCTCAAATGAGCTACTGTGCTGACCCCTAGTAACTTTTTTTCCTATGAAATTCTTTTTGCCTTTAATAATACAAACACATTTTTGCTAAATTACTGTACTCAGCAATTTAGCCATTATGCTATCTCTCCAGCTATATTCTTTTAAAAAAATTTTAAATTTTGTTTATTTACTGGATAGTGGCAGCCAGAAATTGAGAGGGAAGGGGGGGATAGAGGAGAAAGAAACTCCATTTTAGTTTAGTATGCCCAGGTAGGTTTTTCCGAAGGAAGTGACCTTAATTTTTTTTTCTGGTACAAGGCCAAGAAATAGAAATGAGTAAAAAAATTATTCAAATGCATTTGAAAGCAATTTCCAGGAGCTGGAAATCGCACACGTTACCATGCATAAGGACCTGGATTAAAGCTCCAGCCCCCAACTGCAGGGGAAAAGCTTCACAAAGTGCTGAAGTAATGCTGCATTTGTCAATCTCCTTCTCTAACTTATTTTTCTTTCATTCTTTTTTAACCAGGGCTTTGCTCAGCTCTGGCTTTTGGTGGTGTGGGGGTTGAACCTGGGGTTTAATGAAGCCTCAGCCTTGAGAGTCTGTTTGCATAACCATAATGCTATCTACCATGGCCCTCCTTTCCTAACTTTTCCTGCTCAATTTCTGTCTTATTAGAATAAATAAGGTTTAAAAAGTTAAAGAAAACAAGTTTCTTTAAAAAAATTAAGTCTCCTTACATTTAATCTTCCTTACATTTGAGAGACTATAAGTTGTAAGTCTGCACAATAATACTCTGATTTCAAAATGATTAGCAATGTTAATAAGCAACATCACTATGCTAGTAACTTGGTCAAATGACTGGAGTTCGAGATTCAAAATTTCCAGAAATTATGTTGGGAAGATTGATACTAAGTATCAAAGAAGGAGGAAGGGCCTCTTTAGAATCAGAATTCTCTTTCTTCTGGATTGTGGTGTGGTGATTGATAGTTCATTTGTCTTTATTGGAATCTGGGACAGGTGGTTCTGTGTTTACGGAACAATGTCAGGCTGTCTATTGCTGTTCTAGGGATTTCTGGTCACTGCAGGTGTTACCAGTTATTATTTTTTAGTTAAAAATATAATTTCTCGGGAGTCGGGCGGTAGTGCAGCAGGTTAAGCACACGTGGCACAAAGTGTAAGGATGCCGGTTTGAGCCCCAGGCTCCCCACCTGCAGGGGAATCGCTTCACTTCACAAGTGGTGAAACAGGTCTTCAGGTGTCTATCTTCCTTTCCCCCTCTCTGTCTTCCACTCCTCTCTTTATTTCTCTCTGTCCTATCCAACAACAACGACAACATCAATAATAATGTTGACTACAACAATGAAACAACAAGGGCAACGAAAGGGAATAAATAAATATTTTTTAAAAGTTTAAAAAATGTAATTTCTGCCACCAAGGTTATCACTGAGACTCATGCCTGTATGATGAACCCACTGCACCTGATGGCTATTTTTTGTGTTCTTTTTCAAATTATGTATATAGAAAGAGCAGGGGGGAGGTTATGGAGAAGAGGGCAAAATAGGGAGAGAGACATCAACAGCACTACTTCACTACTTGTGAAGCTTCCTCCTGCAGGTGGGGACTGGGGAAACTTGTACCTGGATCCTTGCACATGGTAGTATGGATACTCTACTGGGTATGGCACCTCCAGGACCCAGTTTTTTTGTTTTTGACAGAATTTGTAGAGTCCTTCCAGGTTTACCTCTTTCATTTCTTTCTTTCTTTCTTTCTTTCTTTCTTTCTTTCTTTCTTTCTTTCTTTCTTTCTTTCTCTTGGCTCCAGGGTTATCACTGGGGCTTGGTGCCAGCACTATGAATCCACTGCTCTTGGTGGACAATCACCCCCATTTTATTAGATAGAACAGAGAGAGATTGAGAGAGGGGGTGGGGAGGGAGAGACCTGCAAACTTGCAGGTCCGTATGCTTCATACTATGTGTGCACTACCTCCTGGTCCCCTCAAATTCCTTTCTATTTGTGCTATAAATTAATCCAAAAAAATCTATGCTGTGAATTGTCTTATGTCTAATAGACAAATGGCAAAATAGAGGCAGAAGCTGATGACTTGCCTGTCTTCATAAACCTATTCCCAAAGGCTCCAAAAGGCAGCTCACTAAGCAAAAACCTACATTCAACCATATATGAAACCCAGGCTTTGGTTCCTGGGACCAATTGGTGCACCATGAACATCAAGGGAACTCCATGCATCGTTCTTTGGTGCTTCATACCCTTTCCTCTCACCTCTCTCTTCACACCTAAATATTTAAAGTAAAAATTTGGTCAGGAGGTTACTCAGTGTTAATGTGTGTGCTCAACACCCCAGGCTCATTACAGGGTACAATATGACAAAAGAAAACAAGAAAAATGCTGTCTCTAGATGCTGATTCTGTCCTAATTCAGAGAAAGTTTTCATTAATTAATTATTTTTTTAACTGAGAAGACCTATAGTCTTGTCAATATTTCCATTTTATAAATAATTTTTTTAAAAATAGAAATGAAACTATGCTGCAGGTGTCTATGTCTGCCTGCCTATCTATCATCTGTCTATCTTTCCATATATCTACGCCTCCCCTCTTGATTTCTGTCTCTAGTCAATAAACAAATTAAAAAAAAAATAAAAAAGAACTTCAGTTTAAAGGCAAGAACTTGACTATCCTTTCAGTCATGTCAAAGTGATACCTTCCACAATACAAGCATTTCAAGACTTCCTTTAAGCAGTTCTCATTAGGGAACTAATTGAGCATTCGAGCAGCCCTTGGAGCTTGATGATCCTGTCGCTTGTTCAATAGCGTAACTGATGATGGCTGGGCTCAGATGGACCAGCCTTCCTCATTGTGACACACACTACAGCTTGTTAGTGTCAGGCTGATGTGGGCTTAACAGTGGCTCAGCCCTCACCACAATGCCACTAATGGGGAAATGAATAGGAAAAGAGTATGTTCTTGAGAAGAGCTTTGTAAGGCAGGATGATAAACAGTGCCATGCTCAGGATAGTCTCCAAGCACAGTGCTTGGAGACTACAGGGAAAACACATCTAATAATGGTGCATGGTACAAAAAATGCCTTTGAAGGCAAGGAAAACAGTGGATTTCAGAATGTGCTGTATAGCAGCAGTTAGGGGAGACAGCACCCTGATCATCAGTTAGAAAGTACAGAGGTAATGTAAGGGTGCAAAGACAAGAAAGATGTCAAAGAAGGAACGTCTTGGTGTTTATCCTTGTATTCATAAAGTTAAAAGAGCATTTTTAATTTTTTAATAATATGGTAAAAAATGATGGTGGTATGAACATGTTAATGATGGAGATAGTTTTGAGGGACAGGAGGTCTGGAGCCTAAGATAGTCAAGACATGGTCACTTTGTTTTTATTTTACCATGTTTCCCCATACCAGTGGGGAAGAACTTAAAAGTAGCACCAGGAAACAGTAGGACAGTTTTTAGAGAGCACCCTTTTCACTATGGGAGGAAACTTTAGAAAGGTAACCACACCTGGGAAATTGGAACCCAGTAGGATGGGTGGCCTCGGCAGGCCAATGCACCACTAGCCCCAGGTATGATGAGGACTGAGGATTTAAGAGAAGAAAGGACACATGTGTGGGCCTTTTCTTTTTCTTTCTCTCCATGGCGCTAGTGGGCTCTATCCCTATAAGCTTTCTTTATACCTTAATATTCTTTTATATAACTTTTACCTAACATCTTTGCAATAAAAAAGTTTGTATCCTGCACACCTGACTATAGTTACTTGATTTTGCCCTTATGTTCAAAAACTTCAAAGAACAGTTTGTTTTTTTAAAAAAATTCTGAATACAGAATAGAAAGAATTCTGGAGGTGTGAGAAAAATAGTGATGGCAAATAAAAAAAAAGATTGAGGAGAAAGGGTTGGAAGCAGAATCCTCTGAATGGATTCTGTTAATCAAATCAGCTTACAGTGCTGGACTACTTGCCATATGCAGAATTCTTTCACATACATTTAACTTGCACAGTCCATTTGTCAGATAAAGAGATTAGAAGTTTTAGCTCCATATAAATGAAAATTATTATTATTATTATTATTATCATTATTATTTTGCCACATGGGTTATTCCTGTGGCTCGGTACTTACTGGAGAACTCCACTGCTCCCAGAAGCATTCTTCCTTTTTTTGGTTCCTTTTTTCTTTCTTTTCCTGATAGAGACAAAGAAAACCAGAGAAGGAGTGGAGTTGAGGAGAGAGGGAGAGAGAAAGACAGAGACACATGCAGCACTGCTTTCACATATTTAAAATTTATCCCTGGCAAGTGAGGACTGGAGACTTGAACCTGGGTCCTCACTCACAGTAACGTGTGTTCTACCAGTTGCACTGCCACATGGCATTAGTGTCATTTTAATTGCAGTGTAAACTGTGGTGGTTTCACTGGGAATGTGGGGTCACAGAACTTTGGTAGTGGATGCAGTGCCGCCCTCTATTTCTATAGACTTATTACCACTTGTGACCACTATTAAATCACTAATCAAGGTTCAGTAAAACAAATTAAATAGGAAAATAGAGAAAATGAGGGTGACTGAAGGTGGAATAGAATTATACATTTTTCTTAAAATATTTTATGGGATATTGGTTCACTCAATTCATTTTTTCCCAATTACCGCAGGTAACTTCTTTCTTTCTTTCTTTCTTTCTTTCTTTCTTTCTTTCTTTCTTTCTTTCTTTCTTTCTTTCTTTCTTTAATTCTTTCTCTCTTTTTTTGCCTCCAGAGTTATTGCTGGGGCTCAGTGCCTGCACCATGAATCCACTGCTCCTGGAAGCCATTTTTCCCCTTTTGTTGCCCTTGTTGTTGTAGCCTTGTTGTGGTTATTGTTGTTGTTGATGCCGTTCGTTGTTGGGTAGGACAGAGAGAAATAGAGGGAGGAGGATAAGACAGGGGGGAGAGAAAGATAGACACCTGCAGACCTGCTTCACTCCCCAGCAGGTGGGGAGCCCCTCAGCTCAAACCGGGACTCTTTTGCCAGTCCTTGCACTTTGCGTCATGTGCACTTAACCCACTGCGCTACCGCCCAACCCCCTCTTTCTTTCTTTATTACGGATGACAGGAACGGTTTCCAAACTTCAGCAATATAAATTCATGCTAATAATTGGGAACCTTAACAGAATCAGGAAGAATATCAAATTCCAGGATCAAATGTAAAAACAAGAATTATCTGGACTGGAATATAAATATTCCTGATCAGTCATCCCAAGTAACATGCTTTCTTGTAGTTTTTCCCTTTTCTGTGGTGAAATAGTATACATATTTTCAAGCTTGGCTCACTTTGCTTAATATGAAACATCATTTTATGTAGTTTGGATGAGAGAAAATGTCATATTATATTGTACTATAGTAGGTTATAATGAGAATGTAGTGGTTCAGATTTATCTTTCAGTCGCCATTTTTCTAACAAGAACATTTTATTGTTTTATAGCTTGTATGTGTCTTTGGGAATGTTCACTAAAGGGGAACCACTAGATTGTGATTTTTAGTAGAGCTGGGTTAGAGGAAGGACTAACCAGAGATTTGTAGAACCCTTCAAAGTATTTACAGGCACTTTGTAGACATTCAGCTGCTCAGTGTGAAATTTACCTGCTCAAACCTCACCTCCATTGCACCCCCAAGTTCAGTAACCCAATGTCCCAGAGGCTGCTGATGCTTAGGCTTTATCAACCTTAAGTCCTATGTTTCAGTTGATAAACATTAAGTCCTATAATGTTTCAGTTGATATTAATTTCTTCTTTTTTAATTTTAATTTTTTTTTATTTATAAAATGGAAATATTGACAAAACTACAGGGTAAGAGGAGTACATTTCCACATAATGCCCACCCCCAGAGCTCCATATCCAATCCGCTTTCTTGATATCTTCCCTCTTCTTTATCTAAAGTAAAATGGTCTTGAAGATGGAAAAAGAAATAGAGAACTGTAGAGAATACTGTAGGAGCAAGAGTGAGTGGTAAAGTTACAACATTAGAGTAGGTTTTGGTTATGGAATTGGGGTATTCTCTACATAAAAAAAAAACATTAAAATGAATCAAATGTGACATGTTTTTTGTTAAAGGACATCTTTCTTTTTTGTTCCCCTTCTTGGTGTTGGACTCAAGCAAAAAAAAAAAAAAAGCAAGTCTGGCGGGTATTCACTTTTTAGTAGTACTAACCCATTTTGTCCTGTCCCTGTATATTTAAAGGAAATTTCTACAAACCACTTCTAAGGCAGGAATGTCTGAATTTGATACCCCTACCCCTCAAATTCTCTGTCCCATCAAGGAATTCCCTCCTTTCCCTACAGAGTGTTTGCAATCATTCTGACCCCATGTTTTCCTCTTAGCATTTTCAATTTAGATATTAATTCTATGGGGCAGATCCCAAGTCCAATTCTATGGTCTGTTTTGCATCCTGTATATGTTTGGCACTTGCTGGTGATGTTATTACTAATGAGAAACCTGATGGGTATCTGTTTGGACAGGGATTCTCAACTATTATGGACTCAGAATCTTCCAATTAGTGGTCAAAGGAACTAGAGTGCAGGAGAGTGTGAAGCTGACAAGTACAGTGGTGCAAAGAAGAAAATGTGAATGTGATCTACTTGAGGCTAAAGAATCCTTCCTCGGGTGATCTTTATATAGGCAGTTTCCTGCTTCAGACTGAGCATTGCTTAGTTAAGGCTTGGTATACTCTATTCTTCATATTGGAAAAATATACATATATATGTTCATGATTTATTTTTTGTTGTTAAAATTCGTAAGGCTCTTGCCGGGCGGGTTGGCTTCACGGGCGGGTAACAGAGACGCGGAGACAACGGCTGGGCAGGGAAGCTGTATTTCTTTATTCAGGAACAACGATTCATAAACTAAGACAAACTAATCACCAAACAGAACTCTGCTGTCTCTTTGCCGTGGCGCAAGCACTCTCTCTTTTTCTCTCGAACTCAGGAACTCTCCAACTCTGGAACTCTGGAACTCTCGTATTGGGGTGTTTGTCTCAATTGATACCTTTTCTAAATTTATGTGGGCTACAGCTCAGACAGGAGAAAGTGCAAAAAAGCTTGTAAGCCATATGCTCTCTTGTTTTGCTGTTATGGGGGTCCCATTATTTTTTAAAACAGACAATTCACCTATGTTTACAAGCAAACAATTTAAAGATTTTTGTTCCCTCTGGAATATTACTCATACCACGGGCATTCCCTACAATCCACAGGGACAAGGCATTGTCGAGAGGGCCCATCAAACTCTGAAGGCTCAACTAAATAAAGATAAAGGAGGAACATATCCCCCCAGTATCCAGCTAGCAAAAGCCTTAACTACGTTAAATCTCTTTAATATTTACAATAACTCGGCCTTACCCCCTATTATTCTTCACTGGCAAACACCATCTACCCTCCCATCTATTAAGGTCAAATGGAGAGACCCACTCGATAAAATTTGGAAAGGTCCTGACCCATTATTGACCATGGGAAGGGGTTTCGCATGCATTTTCCCTCAAAATTTCTCTAAACCTGTCTGGGTTCCTGCCCGCCATGTCCGACAATACCCGCAGGATGGCGCTGTTATTCCTGAAGAACAATAAATACTACAAGAGGACCAGATGCAGGATACATCCCAGGACCCGTAATACGACATGGCAGAACCTGCAAAATCTGGCTCACAGAGACCTCTCTCCTACCCTTTCCCTGTATGTCTTATGTTATAACTGGCCAGTTGTTTTTGTGAGTGAGTGCGTTGAATGACAAAAAAAAAATTTTTTGTATGACCCATCTGCTTGGAGTACTCTAAAAGGTAATTGGCTTTATATAAAAATGCTGGATGCAGCTAAAGTTTCTGGAGACGTCCAGAAACATTCAAAATTTTTTTTTCTTTCTCCCTCTTTTGAATTTTTATATATAGTTTTGGTATATATGTAAGTGTTTAGTCTTAAACTGTGTGACTAATGACAGATTTAAATTTGTTTTTAAATAATGTGTTTTTATAACAAAAGTTCTTTTTCCTCCAGTTTGTTATAACTAAATGTTTATGGGGGTGTCTCAAGTTTGTTACACTAACTTAACGGACAAAAGTGTAACCCTACAGCGACACTTTTACCAGACAAGGTAAAAATTAATTTGTTAAGGTAACTTACTATTTAGGTAAAAGTCTAAATGTTCAACGTGACTATTCATTCCCAAAACTAAACTATATAAATTTTATATACAGGACACCTTTGAAGGGCCCCCAAAGGTGCCCTGTAAACTATCTTGTGGAAATTAATCCACAACAGATCTGGCATCAATCTGGCACTGTAAACGTTAAAATCATTGTCACGAATATGCGTTAACTCTCTAAGCAATTTGAGTCTGTTTAAAATACATATTTTAGCTAAAATTGGTCTCAAGATCCTGTGGTAGAGGCTGCTACAGGAGTTCACATTAGGTGACCTTTAAATAAAATCATAAAGAGATTCTAAACCAATTATAATCATTGAGGTATCAACTATAACAAACCTATAACTTGTTACAAGTTCAAATTAACCACGAGAAACAGATTGTTTGTTTCTTTCACAGGAATCCCGGAAAAACCATCTGAACCCCTGCACACCCTGACGTCACCCACTAGATGGCACGACTACCGTGGCACACCCCCCGAAACCCTAGATGTCACTCAATGCGATCTGAAGAACCTGATACACAGACTCCAAGGACAGAACTTTCTTCATGCCTGGTTACCGTTCCTGCTTCTGACCTGCTTGTCACGTGTTGGCAGTTCCAGCTGGCTATCTACAGAAAAGCAACATTCCAGCGGCTGACCTCCCTCATGCAGTGTTGCATCCCCTGCCAATTCTTCCCCTAGCCATCTACTTCGGACTGAGACTTGTATCAGACTTTCTGACATACCCTATATACATTTTACACAATTTTGAAGCAGCTTATTTCCCTTCACGCTGCTGGTTTTTCATAGACTGATCCTGAGTAATTCATAGACTTTACAGACTGTTGCCTTGAGGACTATACAATGCCAAATAGCCCCTCTGTTTGGTGGGTCATGCCTCCCACCTCCCCCTCATTATGTACCCTTGCCCCTTTCCCCACCCAAGCAGGGAATGTTCCTTTACACACCAATCCCTCCATTCACACCACACTGGCTTTTACTACTCCCCTACTTGTCCCTTCCTGCTTTGTTATATCATTTAGGCTTATGCCCAAAAGGTTTCTGCCCCATGATAGTCTTTTACAGACTTTGTACATCTTATGCAATTACTAGATAGAAAGATAGAAAAGATGTAGAGATATTGTGAAGAGATGGTTGAGCAGGCTGCGCTTAAACCTATGAGATGAGTCTCTCCAGGTAAGTCTCTCTCTCTAAAGAGGGGTTGAGCACAGGAGGACGCATAAATCTCACAAGGTTCGCAGCCATTTAAGCCTTCCATCCTCCACAGAAAGTCCTACATCTTCCCACCTGAGCATGGCATTCCTCTAAAACATTCAAGCCTGCTCCATTCCATTTTTCTTTACTGTGTCCATTTAGATATAAAGGGATAGGAGGAGATGTTGCTGAGGAGTTATGCTGATGCAGTCTCTGCCCCCAGGTTTTACTACGCCGCGCGAAACCCTAGCATTGCCCCCTTCAATCAATCCTGGCCCTACATGTCACCTCTGATTGTCGCCCAATAAAAAGCCCCCTCACCCCCCCCCCTCTCTGGGCTCTCAGCTCTCCCTCTCTGAGGTCTCACTCCGTGCTCTCCCCCCGTGGTCGGCCATTGCCAGCTGACTCCACGTGGTCCGAACCAAACCCCCCCCATCCTATAATAAAGATTTGTGTACCCCTTTGCTCTGGACATCCGCTCTCTTCTCCACGGTGCAGCCCGACACCAGACCACCTCAACAACAATTTTACTTTTTTTTTTTTAAACATTTTTTATTTATTTATTAATGAGAAAGATAGGAGGAGAGAGAGAAAGCACCAGACATCACTCTGGTACATGTGCTGCCGGGGATCAAACTCTGTACCTCATGCTTGAGAGTCCAATGCTCTGTCCACTGCGCCACCTCCCGGACCACCATGATTTATTTTTCTTAGCAATGTAGATACACTTTTATTCTTTTTTAATTGAAGGGCTTAATGCTTTACAGTGCAGTCATTGACACATGCATACAAATTTTGTATGCACTAGGGGTGGCGCAGTGGACAAAACATTGAACTCTCAAGCATGAGGTCCTGAGTTCAATCCCCAGCAGCACATCTACAAGAGTGGTGTCTGGTTCTTTCTCTCCTCCAATCTTTCTCATTAATAAATAAAATGTCATAAAAAATTATATTTGCTACTTTAAGCTTGTCAGCTTCCTAGAACACTGTTGATATCACTTAAATTTTTTTTAAATATTCATTTATTCCCTTTTGTTGCCCTTTTAGTTATTGTTGTTGTTACTGATGTCATCGTTGTCAGATAGGACGGAGAGAAATGGAGGAGGGGAAGACAGAGAGGGGGAGAGAAAGATAGACACCTGCAGACCTGCTTCACTGCCTGTGAAGCAACCCATTTGCAGGTGAGGAGCTGGGGGCTCGAACCAGGATCCTTATGTAGGCCCTTGCGCTCTGCACCATGTGCGCTTAACCTGCTGTGCTACTGCCTGACTTCCCTTGATATGACTTTGTTGATAACAGTGGTAGTGATATTAATGAATATATCTTTACGATATTGTTTGGAAGATTTTCCCAATTCAGTTAGGTGAAAATGACTGTTTCTGAGTGATCAGTGTAGGATTTCTCAATATCGTGCATGGAAAAACAATCCACACAAAGTGTAAGATGAAACAGTGGGTATTAATGTAGCTCATTATGAAAGATTCATGGATACAGTTTCAGATTCTACAGAACAATAAGCATTTATGACAATATCACCAGTTAAATTTAGTTAAGTATCAAAGAATACACATTATCTTAAAAGAATGTTAATATATTCCTCTCATTTTCAAATATGTATTATGAGGTTTGCTTTTTTTTCATAGATATAGAAAATGTATCACAACATATTGAATATAAAAAATCGTAGGATAATCTAAATGCTCTGTATGCTAGATATTAAAGCAAATGTTAAATGTGTAAAGCAATAGTTTTACTTGCTATTCTTTTTCAAATATATAATTATATTTAACAAAATGTGTTATTTATGTTACTATGTAATAGATATGTAATTGTTAAGATTAACTTATGGGTAAATACTTTTAAAGTTTTTAGTTTTAATTTCTACTTTTATAATTATCTGTGAATAGAGCCTTCATAAGTAAAATTTCTTGGGTGTCCTCAAGAGTCATATTTTGAGATTAAAGAGTTTGAGAACAAGTAGTCTTGAAAATTTTATGTTCATTTTATATGTACATCTGATATTTTTCTTTGTTCGCAATTTGACATGGAAAAATCTTTTTAAAAGTCTTTATTATTTTTTTTAAATTATTATCTTTATTTACTGGTTAGAGACAGCCAGAAATCAAGAGGGAAGGGGGATAGAGAGGAATAAAGACAAAGAGACACTTGCAGCACTGCATCACCACTTGTGAAGCTTCCCCCCTACAAGTGGGGACCAGGGGTCTGAACCTAGGACCCTGCGAATTGCAGTGTGTGCCCTCAACCAGGTTCACCACCACTTAGCCCCTATTTATTTATTATTGCATAGAGACAGAAATAAGTTGAGAGGGGAGAGAGAGAGAAAGAGAGAGAGGCCTGCAGCTTTGCTTCAACACTCATGAAGCTTTCCCTCTGCAGGTGGGGACCAGGTGCTTGAACACAGGTATTTGTATACTATAATGTGTGTGCTTAACTAAGTCTACCACTGGCCTCTTCACATAGTAAAGTCTTTACAAATTCTCAGTTGAAGTGAAGTGCAAATTAATATGCATGTAGAAACAACAATGATTTAGTTAGAATTTTATTTATTTTTAATCACTGATGTGGTTATTATTATTGTTGTTATTGTCATTGCTGTTGGATAGGACAGAGAGAAATGGAGAGAGGAGGGGAAGACAGAGAGGGGGATAGAAAGGTAGACACCTGAAGACTTCCTTCACCATTTGTGAAGTGACCCCCGCTGCAGGTGGGGAGCCCGGGGTTGGAACCAGATTCCTTACAACAGTCCTTGTACTTTGTACCATGTGTGCTTAACCCACTGCACTACCGCCCGACCCCTTAGTTAGAATTTTAAATGGCTCTCTTAACTTTTTTTTCTTTACTGCAAAACAGGCTAGCATCACCAATTTTATAGAAATCTTGCTGAGTTTACATGTTAAATATGAAATAGATAGCATGATTCCACTTGTCTCTGACAGTCTCGATTCTTCTTCATCTTTTTTTTTTTAATTTCTCTGCTGGTGGAGTAATGGCTTATAGTCAACAGTAAAATATAATAGCTTGTACATGTGTAATGTTTCTCAGTTTTCCACATAACAATTCAGACCCCTTTAGTTTCTCCTCTGCCATCATGTTCCAGGATATGAATACCCCTTCCACCGCAGAGCCTTTTACTTTGGTGCAGTAGACCAACTCCAGTCCAAGTTATGCTTACTGTTTTCCCTTCTAATCTTGTTTCTCAACTTCTGTCTGTGAGTAAGATCATCCCATATTCATCCTTTTTTTTCTGACTTATCTCACCATGATATCATCAAGCTCCATCCAAGATGGGGTAAAGAAGGTAAATTCACCATTTTTAATAGCTGAGTAGTATTCCACTGTGTATACAGACCACAACTTACTCAGCCACTCATCTGTTGTTGGACACCTGGATTTTGGCTAATACAAATTGTGCTGCTCTGAACATAGGTATACACAGATCTTTTTTGGATGGATATGTTTGGTTCCTTAGAATATATCCCCAGGAGAGAAATTGCTGGGTCACATAAGGTAGGTCTATTACTAGCCTTCTGAGAGTTCTCCAGACTGCTCTCCACAGGGTCTGGACCATTTGACATTCCCACGAGCAGTGCAGGAGGGTTCCTTTGTCCCAAACCTCTTCAGCATGTGTTGCTGCTACCTTTCCTGATGTATGACATTCTCACAGGAGTGAAGAGGTATCTCATTGTTGTCCTTATTTGCATGTCTCTGACAATCAGAGACTTAGAGCATTGTTTCGTATGTTTGTTGGCCTTTTGGATCTCTTCTATGGAGAAATTTCTGTTCATAGCCTATCCACACTTTTAGATAGGGTTGTTTGTTTTCTTGTTGCTGAGTTTGGTGAGCTCTTTATGAATATTTGTTTATTAGCCTCTTGCTTGATATATGGCATGTAAAGATCTTTTTCTATTCTTTGGGAGGTCTCTTTGTTTGCGTGGTGGTTTCTTTTGTTGTGCAGGAGCTTTGTTTTTTAAATATATATTTTCCCTTTTGTTTCCCTTGTTGTTTTATTATTGTAGTTATTATTGTTGTCATTGCTGGATAGGACAGAGAGAAATGGAGAGAGGAGGGGAAGACAGAGAGGGGGAGAGAAAGATAGACACCTGCAGACCTGCTTCACCACCTGTGATGCAACTCCCCTGCAGGTGGGGAGCCAGTGGCTCAAACTGGGATCCTCACACCAGTCCTTGTGCTTTGCATTACGTGTGCTTAACCTGCTGCACTACCGCCTGACTCCCAGCTTTTTAAAAAAACTTTAAAAATATTATCTTTGTTTATTGTTTAGAGACATTCAGAAATTGGGAAGGAAGAAGGTGGTAGGGAGAGAGACATAGGCATCTACAGCACTGCTTCACCACTCATCAAGTTTTCCCCCTGCAAGTGGTGACCAGGGGCTTGAACCTAGGTCTTTGTGCACTGTAATATTCGTGCTCAAACAGGTGCGCCACTAGCTGACCCTCTGCAGAAGCTTTTTAATTTGATGTAGTCTCATTAGTTTCTTTTTGATTTAGTCTTCTTTGTAATGGGGTTAATTTCATTGAAGATGTCTTTAAAATTTATATTGCAAATAATTCTTTCAGTACATTCCTCTAAGTATTTGATAGTTTCTGCCACAGACTCCTATTTATTTATTTTTATAAATATTATTTTTTACTTTTTAAAATTATCTTTTTTTATTGATTAGATAGAGGCAGTCAGAAACCAAGAAAAGGGGAATGATAGAGAGGGAGAGAAACAGAGAAATACCTGCAACACTGCTTCACCACTCAAAAAGCTTTTCCTCTTCAGCTAGGAACAGGGCCTTGAACCCAGGTCCTTGCACATTGTAACACCTACACTCAATCAGGTGCGCCACCACCTCCCTCCCCCCGTTGTTTCTCTTTATACCTAAGCATAATAACTCTTGCACCTTCATCGTGTTGAGCTGTGAAGGGGAGGTGTCCAAATATTAATCAGCTCTGCTAGTCACACACAACCATCACAAAGCCATAAAAGGCCAAGTGTTCTGAAAAGTTTCAGTTCAAGAGATTTGCTGGCCTCAGATGTTTCCCTTATTGCTTTTAGCTGCTATCCAAGTTTCTTTAATCCAGTTACATTGCAGTGTCATGAAGTGTGATAATTCCTGTAGAAAACAGGACAGTGTGGGAGACAGAGATGGAGAGAGACCACAATGCCTGTGACCAACCCTGGGCCCAGAACAGGCTCAGCCTGTGTGAGTGTTTGCTGCCCGCCAACAGATCACGTGTCCATCTCAGTGTGTGTGTGTGTGTGTGTGTGTGTGTGTGTGTGTGTGTTTGTCCCATGAGTGACCAACTCTGGCTCACAGATCACAGGTGTTTGCAGGCACATAGCTGGGGACATTTATTCTCCTGTGGGGACTGGGGTTCCTGAGAGGCTCCTGACTGACTACTCCAGAGTCATCTTGATAAAAAGGAAGTTCAGCATCTGCCTCAGGAATATGCCCTCATAGGTGGACCCTGGCTGCACCCCCATACCTCTAGGGGCTGTGGAGTGTCTATAGTCATCACTGTGTGTGTGTGTGTGTGGCATGGGGTGGAGTGTAAGCTATCATCAGCACATATAGCCATTGCTGGTCGGGGGTGGGGGTGGAGGGAATGATCTCTGAGGAGAAGCCCAGGTCAGAGGACACAGGAAGTGACATCGCCTCCTTGGGCTAGACCAACCCACTTGGAACCCTGGTCACTGGGCAACCACTTTCTGTCTACAGACCCTTGCCCAGTTCACTTAGCTCTCAGAGCTGAGAGAAAGATGCTCTCTACCATGAGGCACCCTGCTGAGGATGGCCTGAAGAAGGGCCTCCAAGGAGGCAGAAGGACTCGGTTCAGAGTCTGGCTGAGGGATCAGTGTAGAAGCTTCTGCTGTTGCTGCTGCAGGGCTCCTAGGGAAACACAGGTACCAAAGCAGTGTCCATGTTCAGCCACAACTCAGATGATGGCATGAATGACATTTCCAACTCTGTGTGTGTGTGTGTGGGGGGGGGGTGTTTGTGTGTGTGTGTCTTGCCCTGAGAAGGAGGGTGGGTCAGGTCACACAGTAGGTCAAGGCAGGCAGGCCGTATTTATTGGGAGGACTGGGTGGCTCCTACTGCCCAAGGTCTATGCCCACCTTGGAAGAGTGTGTCTCCATTCCTGGATGGAGGTCTGAGCAGACAGTGCTGGGCTGAGGTAAAGCAGTGTCCAGGGGCAGAAGCATCCAGGCCAGTGTGCAGGGCTTGGAGACTATGACACTCTCATCTCTGTTTCTGCAGAGATCTCAGTCCAGGTACTTGGAGGAGGTCTCCAGTGTGCACTGTGACTCCCTGTCTGAGGAAGAATGGCCTGAGGGGACAGAATCCTTGGAGCAACTGAGATCCAGGAGGAGGCTGCCGTCCCTGGACACGTCCTCAGAAGGCTCCATGGACGACCAGGGGGAACCTCCTGCCCAGACAGCGGAGAATGTCCTCCCCCAGGGCTGCGTACAGTTGGTGGTGGGGAGCAGCCCCCTGTATAGTGACATCCTGCTCCATGAGCCCCCCAGGGACCTGTGTGTTCTGCACACACAGCCTGAAGGTGAGAGGGGGCTGGGCTGTGTGAGCTCTGAGGGAAGTGGGGAGCAGGGGGGCACTGGGCTTCACAGGGAGGAGCCCCAGAAGCTGGTATCACATCAGGAGAGAGACTGACCTCAGCCCTCCTGGGGGTCAGCAGCAGGAAAGGAGCTTCCTGGATGGGTGTGACACTTGGGGCCCTGAGAGCTGATGGGGTGACTTCTCTGTTTCTCAGGTCCCTGTGATGGTGAGGAGGTGGCAACAGCCCCCTGTTGCCAGGAGGCCCAAGAGCCAGTGTCCTCTGCAGGTGTGGAGCCTTCAGCAGCACTGGAGCCAGGACCCTCAGCCCGGACAGCAGGGACCCCAGAGGCACAGCTAGCAGAGGCACTTCTTGCTCAGAGCCGGAGGTCCAGAGCTGCACTCCCAGATCCAGCTGTGGAGAAGGCCCTGCGCCCTTCTCTCACCCCTCAGCTGGCCCTCCCTTCCCTGAGGGAGTCCTGCATGGCTTTCTTGGTCTCCTGCCTGTTGATGTACCCTTTACTCTTCAGATATATTGCTCTGCTTTTACTCAATTGAAATAAAGTGTGTGTTTGTTCTGAGATTGTTCACTCACTCCATGGTCCTCAGTGCACCCACAGTTCTCCGTAGCCCTTGCTCTGTTGAGTCACAGGGTGTTTCGGACCCCACAGGAAATCCAGGATGCCGGTCCCTATTCGGGCGCCAAATGCTGGGCTAGCCTGAGGGTACTTCTCCCAGGCATGTGCTCTCTGGCTTGGAGAGAATTCGACCCGAACCAACCTAGGCTGCTGAGCGGGAAAGGGATCAGGAATTAGCGTCGCAAGAGAGAGACTCTGGGACTCTGGGACTCCAGGAGTGGGAACAAACAATACCCTGCTGCGTTTATTGATCTGCCTTTAAATATCTTCTGAGACGGAAGTGGTAGGGTGGAAAAAGGAAGTACGTAGGATAAGGGGGCTGAGTGGAAAAAGAGCTCTGTGAGCCAGTGGGGGTTACACCAGTGGGGATTAAACCAGTGTGGATTAAACCAATGGGGATTAAACCAGGGTGGGTCTCAAACAAAACAATGATTATGTAAATAGACCACAGTATTAAGCAAGCAGGGGAACCCGGAATGACACAGATAGAAACAGAAACAGAAC